>NW_028185583.1:1557850-1570679 GCF_003343005.1 Rhea americana | reverse complement strand
TCCTGGGGTGCATTAGGAAGAGTGTTGCCAGCAGGTCGAGGGAGGTGATCCTGCCCCTCTACTCAGCCCTGGTGAAGTCTCATCTCGAGCACTGTCTCCAGCTCTGGGCTCCCCAGGACAAGAGAGACATGAAGCTACTGGAGAGAGTCCAGCGTAGAGCTACAAGGATGATCCAAGGGCTGGAGCACCTGCCCTATGAGGAACGGCTGCGAGAGCTGGGCCTCTTCAGCCTGGGGAAGAGAAGCCTGAGGGGGGATCTTATCAATGTGTATAAGTACTTGAAGGGAGGGTGTCAAAGGGACAGGTGTCAAGGGGACAGGGACAAACTCTTTTCAGTTGTCCCGTGTGACAGGGCAAGAGGCAATGGGCAGAAATTGAAGCACAGGCAGTTCCGCCTGACCGTGAGGGGGAATTTCTTCCCTGTGAGAGTGACAGAGCACTGGACCAGGTTACCCAGAGAGGCTGTGGAGTCTCCTTCTCTGGAGATCTTCAAGGCCTGCCTGGATGCAACCGTGTCTAACATGCTGTAGGTGACCCTGCTTGAGCAGGGGGGTTGGACTAGATGATCTCCAGAGGTCCCTTCCAACCTTACTGATTCTATGATTCTTTACGGAACACAAGCAAAAAATTATTAGGAGATGTAGTTACCTAGGAATGTAGAAGTAGTCATATATGATGAGCCAGAGAATGAATGGCATAGAATTGAATGTAAGAAAGTAAATATAGTAACCAGGCTAAAGTAAACCAGCTCTGACTAGCCTTTGTGAGGAAAGGTACTATGAGAAATCTATGGTCAGATGCATGACAAGTAAGTATAAAAAAACAATAAAGCCACTGATCGAAGGAATTGTTTTGTGCTCTTCATTACTTTACTGAAGTGATACCATTTTTTTAAATCCCATATGCTTCGATCAGCTTTTCAGCCATAACAAATGGAATCGRTGGCCTCGATTCTGACAGTTTTTACTGCTTTTACTCTGTTGACACGGATAAATAAGTTTCTTAAAGTCAGTGGAGTTACTCTGGATTCGCCTTGTACATAAAAATCTGGCCTGCAGTACAGCAGTATCTCTATTTTATCCTTGTAGCAATGTTATAGGCTGACATTTTGCTRTGCTTTCTCCTTAAACCAGAAAGCTGACAGAAAGATGTTATATACACAGCATTAAAAGACTACCAGCAATGTAGCTGATTAAACAGCACAAAAAATAAAATAAAATCAGAGCACTTGCTTGTCTCTGCATCTCTTAGTCAAATTGAAATGATTTTCTGTTGTGATGTCCTTGAAAGAAAAATCTTCTTTTAATATAGAAAAACTTTTTAAAGTCCCAATATTGCAAAGTTTTGGTACACCTGATTACTCTTGCTTTGTGAATTTGCAGTTTTAGGGGTGCAACTGTATACAAGCATGAAAACACACACAAAATGGGGAAAATCATTATTCCTTACTCCATCTCACTAGCAGTAATTCTAGATGTGGTAAATACACTGGTAGGATACATACATTTTTTTTTTAAATGTGAATGTAAATGTAATATCCAAACCAGTGTCTATTTAAGCAGTTGCTGTTTTGTTGTCATTTTAGTATATAAGCAGACTTGCCATTTTCCATGCCTCTGTTTTCTAGGGTWAATTAATGGGATATGTTTTCCAAAGTCTTGTGCCTGTTCATGGCCTGTAGTAGCTATTAAAGTATTTCAAAGTAGCATTTTGCTAGGGTGGGGAGTCTGGGGATTTTCTTAACTCAAATGAACATCGAGTGTGCTCTGATCGTGTACGTATCTGGTAGCACATTTGGAGCAAGAATGACAAATCTGAAATGCCCTATGGTGGTAAAACAAACTCTCAAATTGGAGTGAGTTGTTTGCTGTGTTACAACTAATCCAGTGCTGCCTGTTACAATGTACTAGCTAAGTGGTATTTCTAGACTGCTCATTGTGTCTTGWTCGCTGTTGATTTTTCTTATTCTGTGTATTTGAACTACTTTAGCTGGAAGTACTTAGCTGAGAGATTCACAGAAAGAACACATAGCATGGGGTGGGTGACCTATGAAGTCAGACATGAAAGGTTCCTGTTTGACTGTTTTTTCAATGCTRTTTCAGTTGAATCTGAGGCATTACTAGCTGTGACATTGCACAGCAGTCATTTTGTTTCCTCATAGTGGCTAGACAGATTTATCAATTTCTCTTTCCTTGTTCTTTATGGTTTCTTTTTCTGTTCTTATTCAAAAAGGAAAGAGGAAATAAAATGCAATATTGGAATTTGGAAGACAAATTCATTATCAGATTCCTTTTATAACTTGTGCTCTGGGAGGAGATTCACACTACAGAAATATTTGAGTCTGAGAGAGAAAATGTATTTAATGAGTTCTTTGACAAGTRAAAAAGCATTTGTTTCTAGCAAAACCTTTATTTATTTTATTTATTTCATTTTTGCCAAGCAAAAGCTGTGAAACTGAGTGGAATTGAGGGTCAAAGTTTAAATACAGTTTGCTGTGCCACCTGGTTTTGATCTAGAGCTCAAGTGTGTGACTGGCAACACTCACTGTCACAGCAGGGAGACCTGGTAAGGGGGGGACAAAGCAACATTTCTTTCTTTATTTTTCAGTTTGTGAAAGGTGTGAGATTGACAGCCCTGGAAAAACAAGTTCCACATTTTATTCACAAAGAAAAAGGTTGGCAGGACAATCAAAATACAATCTTCTCCCACAGTGCTTTGCCCATTTGTTTCAGCCCTGCTTTAGCTGAACTGTCTGGAGGGGGTGAGAAGATCACTTGTTCTTTTGACCGATTCGGCCTTTGTCCCACTGCTACGACCGCCCCCCAGGGTGCCAATTGTGGATGTCGTCTTTTCTTGGGTAGTTGCCACCTGTCCATTAGAAACTGGCCAGGAACCAGGAATGCACTTCACATTGGCCGCAGAATAGATGTCATAGGCTCAAATTAACATTTTAGACACCAGGTCCGGATTTGAACCAGCAATTTAGAGATGAAAGAGAATGTATCTCTTCTTTCTCAGTTGCTTGTTTGTGGAGTTACTGTGTGTTTGAGCTAGATCCATTTGAGCGGTCTCTGTCTGTTGTAAATTTTCTCTACTTTATTATTATTTTTATTTGTTTTTAGAGAAACAYGAAAGATCCGGGGCATATTAGGACCCATTTTGCTAAGAGCTTTACAAACCTTGGTTTATCTTCCTCAGCTGACGGAAGAAATTTGCTTGTGAGTGTTGTGACTGGCTTATGGGTCTCTTGTAGCATACAGGRCTCAAAGTTCAGCTGGCAGCCTGTCCCAGAGCTATTAAAAAAAACTGAAAACACTTCCATAGTAATCAGTGAGAAAACATTGTTCTTTTATTGAGGTATCATGACTATAGGAGAGAGAAGACATGAAAAGCAGAAAAGATTACTAGTAGATATAAGGATAAACTTAAAGATGGGCCAGAATATGAAAACAAAATGAATAGGTAGCTGACTGACAAAGACAGAATTTGAGTGCCATTTTTTTCATGAATTATCCAATTGAGTATAAAGGAACTTTTTAGGGAATACAGTATTTGTCATTGTGTATCAGAATCTAGTTGATGATTTAGAGACTTGTCAAAATTACACAGCTGTATCCATAAGGTCTGTGGTCATAGTGGTGATTTGTTTGCAAGGCTGCAGCACCAAAAGAGCTATGATATATAAGGGTGTTGGTAATATACTGTCCTGTGGATATCCAGAACAAGATACAGATATACTAAATCTACCACTGTTCTGTCACTGAGAATAGCTATCATAATAATATACAAAGCTATAAACTAAGAGAGAAAATTAAAAAAAAAACTACCAAAATAAGCATTCCTGCCATATATGCATATATACAGAAACATTCCTCCCAGTTTTAGTCAGTGAAAGGGAACAAACACGAACAGGGAGAGAAAATAGCAGTGTTAGCAAAAAAATGTATTTTCTCACTATGAAAGAAGAGAAGGAGATGAGGAAACTTTTTTTAACCTTTATCAAAAGCCAAGGACTTGCTATAATTTATACCTAGGGAACTAAATCCACAGAAGGACACGCTGCCTTGAAATACCTTGCTTTGAGACACCTTGCAAACCAGTCCAATCCTCAGCTCTGTGTTAGGGGCTATTTTCTACAGAAGGTGTCTAAAATTCCACATGTAGGATATTGGTTTGGCTTGGATAAATACTGTTATGTATGTGACAGTAGCATGGGGCTCTCTGAAGACAGATAAGATAATTTCTATTTTCATAAATTATGAGGACTTTYTGGTGTGTATTTAGAGCTCTGTGTTATACTGTTATTAAGAGTATTGTATAACAGACAGTTTAAATCTGCTGAAAGGGTGAGTGGCAACCTCTTAGTTTCACACACCTGAAAAATGGATGTCTGAAGCTATCTGATACTACAGTTGTTACATTTATAAATTCAGGTTGGATAACTTCAGTCAGGTTTTCAGTTACAGTTTGATCTTCCAAGTTAATTTTTTTTCATTTTGTTTTGTGCTGTGTCTAATTGCAACAAAGCTGTCCTAATCAAGAAAGAACATCTTGTTTGCTTAATCTTGAAAGTGCCCACCCAGCCTGCCCACCCATCAAGATCTCAGCATTGATATTGATTCCATGTTTGACATCTCTAATGAAATAAAGGACCCCTCAGCATTCTTCCCAAGGGAAAAGGCTATCCACAGTAACCAATYTTAACTTACAACCAAGTAAAAATATTTTATTTTTCTTTCATTCAGACCCATGCTTTCTGTTGGAAATCTGATCCCTGCAGTTTAAAAAATAAATTTCTCACTGCAGTGATAGCAACTGGTTAGTTCAGAAAGAAGTAGTGTTTAAGACAGCCATTTTGATGAGATTTTCTRTCAGCCTTCCAGACTACAGACTTCCTTAGCGCACTCATCACACATGATCAAATATAATGTTTTGTCAGTTTTTAGACACTTTGCTATTAGAATTACATCTTTTAGTTCATCAAACTAAGGCTCTGCTGAAGGACAGATTGTACAAATAAACATCAGTTGGAATGTTTTTAAAGAGCAATTGTTTACTGATTGAAATACAAAAAGTGTTGCTCATGCTTGGAGATCAAATTACATACTTAAGAGAATGCAAGCTACATAATTCATTGAATCATGACTCATAAGAAACATCAGGCTGTATCTTTTGATGTGAAGATATGCAGAATCTCCTCTCTGTATTGGATGGAGTAATAGCTGACAGGTTTGTCTTAAAAACAGCACCACTGTATCTAGAGATTGTATAGCCATTAAACTGTAATCCCTCTACAGCTGTGAAGAAAATGATCGGTGAAATTCAGGTGTTAAAGATTTAGTATTTTTAGTATGTGATTAAAGACTCCTGTTTTTAGATGAAGTGCTACACTGAAGTTAAACTCCACCTGATTTTCCAGTGGGAGTTTAGAGACATTGATGATCATTTGCCAACCTACTTTGCCTTTGCCACATACTATCTCTCATTTTGGGACATGGAGTACTCATGCAAAATGGGAGGAGAACTTTGGCAGGACMCCTTCTGTGTATATTGTGAAGCTAGACTTCCAAGTGAGGTGATACAGAAGGAAGGAAGTTAGGAGGTAAATGAGGGTGTGAGGAGTGAGAGGCAGAAAGCTGGTATCAGGTAGGACAGGTCAGCTAAACCCGGATTCCTATCTGATAGCAAATTGCAGAGAAAGACTTCAAGAACAGTGAAGCACACAATAATTTRCTCCAAGATTATTTTTACCATACTATGGTTTATGACTCAGAAACTTGAAGTCAAAGGTGGCATCTTTGTCCTTTATTGTCCTTAGTGGTCAATATATTAAGATCTTTGCTTGAACCATTCCTTTGCCAGCAGCACTTGGGTACAGTGAGGTACTGAAAAGATGTTGTGGTTTTCTCCCATAGGAGTGTATACATGTTAAGGTTAGCTAGATAACATGATCTGCTTGCTAGAAGGCCTGTTTCTCCCTCCTGACTAAAGAGTTGGGATAACTATAGCTCAAATATAAGACTTCCATCCTTGCCGACCCAGGTATATTATTTCCCTAACAAATAAGACAGATAAAAGAGAGAATTAAAAAAGAAATGATGATTCCATTTTTGTGCCGAGAACTGAGGGAATAAGTTGGTGGCTGTGTTGCAGAAGAACTGCAAAAGACCTTTGGATGTTCCAATGAAAAAGTTGGAACTGAGCCTGTACATTCAGAATCCCTGTCCAGTTCTTGCATGGCTACATCCTCTTCTTTTAGTCTGTTATACCAGACAAACCATGTGTGCCTCAGTCCTGCAATAAGGTCTCTGCACATCTTCTCATATGCCCAGGTGAAACTCTGTCCATTTGACTGGAACCACARTTCCTGCAGATGACTGTCAACTTGCAAGGCCAGAACATGGACAGAAGGTGAGACAGAAATTATTCATTCAAGAAGCATCACAACAAAAAGGGAGAAAGAAGGAATCTAACTTTAAGTGTACTAACCAGAAAGAATGGTCTTCTATTTTTTGTGCATGCAAGCCACTTCTCATCTGTTGAAAGGAGTGTTCGCATAGTATATTAGCTTTGTGATTGATAGATGTATAAGGGGTTTATTCCAGAAAAGCCTCTTCTCCTTGCATATCTCTCCGATTCCCTAGAACATGCTTTCTTTCTTTACACAGTCTTGCCCCTCACAGCCTGCACTAGGCTCTGAGTCCCCTTTGCTCTTGGCTTTATGGAATTATTGAGGGCTTATTTTCAAGCTCCAGTCTTCTCTAACAGGCATAGGGTTATGTGAARTGTGGGTTATGTCTGGATAGCACACAGTGGATAACTGTAGGTTTGAATTAAGGAAGGAAAGTATGTAAGATTGAAATAAGAATGAGGGAAGTTAGATGTAACTCTAAATAAATTATTCTAAACCAAGAGGAAAAGGGGTTTACAACTTCTGWAAAAATCATTGAAAAAAGAAACTACAAATCCAAACATCTATATTTCCTTTCCTACATTCACTGTCCTTTTCATACTTTCTGTTAAGAGTAGGTTTTGCAATTTCTGTATCAGATTCATTTGGGTGAAATGTAAAATATATGTTTTTTCATACATATGTATTATATTAAAATGCATGTTTTTGCAGATATTAAGATTTTAGTCCTGGATATTGCAGCATTCCCTGTGGGAATATCTGGGATCATGCTGGCTAGATGCAATTGCAGGACCACAGCTTGTCATATAGTCATGAAGGCATCTGTGCTTTTTCTGTATTTCTGAACAAACCCATGGAGTTCAGAGAGATGCTAGATATGCATGAAACAGCGCCTAGTAAATTCAGCAGAACAGAGATCTGTATTTCCCATGTCTGTGAAATGCTTACTGCACTTTTATGGCACTCTGAAAATATTAAATAATAATGCTCAGATATCAAGGGAAATGGGTAGACGATTGTGCTACGCACAGAGAGGTGGTAATTGTATGTTCTATAGGGGAAATACTACTAATAACCTGTGAGATGAATTCTCACACGAGGTTTAAAAAATGTTAACATGAATCCAGAGCTAATGGTACTACCGTGTAGATAAACTTGTTGAGCAATTACTTTCTTTTAGCAYATCTTTATTAAACTAACTAATTCTTGAATTACAGCCTTACTATAAAATCTATAAGGTTTCTTTTATTGACCTATTATGAAAAAATCCCTTTAGAATAGGTTATATGCCTTGGAGGATTATTGGTCACTAACATAACACAAATCGACACATAAAAATTTGATAGCTGTAAAACCAAAGTAATGTATAAATATAAGTATTTATGAATATATCAACTAGTCTGCTGCCAGCAATTCAGCTAYGCAGAGGTACCTGCTCGTGCTATTGCAAAACTCAGATAGCCAGAAACTTTTAATAACCCCCCAAATCAYGAATTCTGTTTATAAGAAAATCTTTCTTAATTTAAAATTTTATTGTGTTTCTCTTTCAAGATATAGTTGCCTCATAGATTAAATCTTTCTGTAATGCTGTAAAGAGCATTRCAACATTGGCCTATTTAGACTGAGTAGGGCCAAATTGCAGTTCTACACCATACACCAAAGTTGTGGGAGGTACATTTACTTCTGGTTTGATTTGTCTGACCTTGAAGCAATTGCTTCCAGAGCTAGTTTGCTTACTTGCAGAAGAAGCCTAAGCATTTGAATGCTCAAATCCTTTCAGAATCTGGCTGGCTGACTGTTTACAACCTGATCTGTACCATTAAATTTTGCTGTCCTATGCTTTCATACCCAGCTCTGAGATTTATTCATGAAAGCCTTTGCTTGCTCTGGCCAGATTGAATCTGCTCTCCAACAGCAGAGCACTGGTGTTTGCTTTTTTCCATGGGCACTATCAGATCCTTAAAAGTCATTTTAGCCCTGTGGAAAAACAAAACTTCCTTTTTGTCCCAGTGGTTCCTTTTTAGCTCCAGACTGCCCTTATACTTACAGATATGGGAATTCAGCATGGGAACCATAAGCGTGAAAGAGCAACAATATCTCAAAAACAGACCAAACATACAGGGATGGAGAGAGACCTGTAATGGGGAAAAGTTGCTTGAAAGATAGGTGGGTTACRTTGATCCTCCAGCCCCTGCTGGGCACAGAGGAACCCTTTTATCTGTATTTTCTAGCCCATCTCAATGGCTACAGCTACTGAGTTTATGCAGAGTTACACGGCAGGTACTGTTACTTATAGTCCTTTGTTTTTTCACTAATAATAGTAATAATTTTAGACAAAGTTTTAAACTTCTCTAGAAAGAAATTGCAATRAATAAAGAGATCCTATCTTGTCCCATTTCATTGCCCTCTCCCTTATTTTCAGAGTGGTTAGAAGATACCACATGAGTATGCTTTTGCATGTGCAAGTGTGGCTCCATCTTTACTGCTGTTGAGGCCGTAAGAGGAACTATGTACTTCTTCAGCTAGAGGAGAAAAGGGATGAGATACAAGGAATTTAATCTTTGGGAGTATAAGGAACTTGGGGTACTGCAAAAACAAACAAACAWACAAACAAAAAGCTTTCCAGGACTTGGAAAGGACTGGGACAATGTAGGACAGAGAGGCMGTTCCAGAAGTAGATGAAGGAAACTGAGATGTCTCATATTTGTTGGTGTTGTGGAGAACTATGTGCCATCTGTGCTAGAATCTGCATGAGGATCTTGTGACAGTGTCCATCTTGCATGGCCTGAGGCAAGGAATGTCTGAAATGTACCTAGACCACAGATCAGTGTTAGACAAGGTTCAAAAACATCCCAGGTGTTCTTCAAGATTCAGAAAAAATGAGTCTGGATAAACAAGAACTCACTTAAGGCATTTGATTAAAAGCTGGTGGTTTTTGAAATAAAGCTGTTATTTGCATGTCCCTTCTTTCCCTACCCTGTGCTTGACAGCAGGGAGCAAATGAAAGTGCCTTTGGTTCTTGCCAATTTACATATGCAACTTGCATGGGCAATCAAAAGAAAAAAAAAAGAAAGAAAGATAATATTATTAGCAACCCCCAATTATTCCCAAATGCATACTTTTGGCAGTGCAAGCAGTTGGAATTTCTAGCAACATAAACCAATACATTACTGAAAATCATGCCTAAGCATTCAAATAAAATACATGGACAATTTAAAATGATCCTTGCAAGCTATCCAGTAACCAGTTATTTAAACTGCAGGCTTTTTATGAATAAAATTGTAAAGTAAACCTGCAGTGTAAATACCTAATCCAAAATGCCTTAGTTTTCCAGTCGTAGAGTTTAAAACAAATCATTTGCATGCTGTGTCTGAATTCTGAAGTGGACAGAGAACTACTYTGCTGGTGGCCAGAGGGTCAAGCTTCGAACTGGCTCACAGAGTGAGACCAGCCTGGCCATCCTTCCCTATTTGCAGAGCTTTTGTATTTTTATTGGCACAGGAACCCTTTTGTTTTCTGGAATAACCYTGAGATTATTTTCAAGCAGTTTAAGCTGTGCCTGTATTTTTCTGGAGACACATCTACATGGATRTGTACAGACAGACTTCTGCTTTGAGATGGCTAGATGTAAACCTGCCCTGGTGTATTATTACATTAATGTAAATTTGTGCCCAGTAGGAAAGGTGCATTAGGTATTAGGCAAAGTGCCATTTAATTACAGTAATAAAGCTTCTGAAAAGCAGTGGTTTTGCCTGGTTGGCCTGAACAGAGACTGCCCTGGACTGTCTGCATGCATATAGTCAAGCACTGTGTAGTCTGCCCCATTTCTGTAGCTTGGTAGGACATCTTTTCATGACTTTCTCCAATCAACTCAGAGAGTAAACCATTTCTAGGAGGTCTCTAGTAATGCCAGTCAGAAGCTTTCTTTTAGTTTTTGACATCTTCGTGAAAAATACATCAATCAGGATCAGCCTTTACTGGAATAAGCTTGGCTATCTTCATGCTTATTTACACTCTATTTGCTTTACCCTTRATACTCAGGACACTCCACAAACTCCCATCGTCACTTGAAACCAAGAAAATTACCTCTATGATTCACTTTGCTGAGAGGTTCTAAACTGTCATTAAACAAGCCACCTTGATACCTTGTTTAGTTCATATTTATGGGAAATTTTTTACAGAAAACTTTAAGAATTTTTCTTACCAATAGGCTTRTTTTTGATAAACTTCTAAAAATATATTTCTTGACCTATTTTCACCTTTTGCCTGTCTGGGAGGTCTGTAAGATACATACTGTCCACAATGAATGAAAGACCAATTTTATATTAGAGGAAGAAGAAATTAAGAAAGAAGGAGGTGTTTATCAAATGTCCAGAAGAGTTATGAACCTGTGACCCTTGATACATATAAGGGAATGAGTGAAAAGAACCAAAAGAAACATAAGAAATTGCTACAAGAAAATATGTAATTCCTCAGCCAACCAAAGCAGGTGGTAAAAAGGATCATAGGAGAAAAAAAGACATAAACATTTGTATCCCAGAAGCCAATATGCYGTATGAATAAGAGAGTACAGTGCCAGTGTCATCCCGAACTCAGTTTCAGGTGCAATATAGCAAGAAAGTCCTTCTCTTCAGCCTCAGAGGAAAAAAAATTGCCAAAGTTGTAATATCGACAAATATACCATACAGCAAGAGCAGTTAGAACGTATCAATTTAAGTAGGGTTTTTTGAGCCATTTTGTTGCTTCTTTTGCAGTATCCTGTATATTAGCTTTTTAAAAGTTAGTATTTTGCTTTATTTCACAGAATGCTTATTCATTCTTCCCAGAAAGGCTTTTCCCTCATGGAGTCATAAAATATCTTTTCAATCACTTAAAATCAAATCCCAAACTCACCAAACAGGACAGTCAGTATACTCTCAAGGCTGTCCTCGATGAAATTGTACTGTGCTGTGCTTTTRACATAATTGCTTTTGTAGCTAACTGTTCAAAATTAACAGACATGTCTTCTATGTCTCGTCCGCTTCTAATATTTTTCTTCTTCTGTTGGTTTCACAAGCAGTCAATATTGCTGAAGACAACCTTCAGCAATAACTGCAGGGTTACTTGAAATACTGAGTCGAACCTTCTTGCAATTCATGTCCTGAGTGCTTTCAGTCTATCAAATCACATTTTCAATAGCAGGATGTGCCTGCTCCAACAAGATTTAAGGCTTTCTTCAGACTGCAGTTCCTGAGTTCATTTAYAACTCTGTGGGCAAAGGTAGCGCAGAGGAAGCTGACAAGTTCCCTGAGAATCACTGCTGGCATTGTAACCGCACCATGATCCTGTTTGTATTCCCACCAGTGCAGGCACCATCAGTTCCTTTTGACCACCTACATTAACRTCTGTGAGACATCCTTGGCAATGTTTAGACATCCTTGATGATGAACGTACTAAGAGGCAAATGTAAATTTGGGATTAGGACACAGTATTGGAAAATAGGCAGTGTGTTAAATAATTCTGCATATTCAAGAACTGGATTAAGAGGGTCCTATCTTGCAGGACCCAGCTAATGCCTTTACATAAGAGAAAAAATACTACCTGTGGCTTAAAAATTTACCAAGATATATTTGACTGTTATAGACTTGATTTATACAGATCTCTGAGTTCTTCAAAGTAGCTCTGATTTTAGTGTGTTAGTACTGTAAGCCTTTGGCAACCTTGTCATGCAATGCCAAAAATGTGCCATCTATGTCTGAAGTCAATTATCATTCTAGCTTTGCATCATAATTCAGACTTGATCACTGTTTTCCTCAGTCCAGGATGACTACTCTACCATATGCAGATGGTCAGTGAATACCCTTAGTATCCATCATTTCCTGCTTACTGTCATCCTGACGTTCTAAGCTTTTTCTGATATCATAGCATTTGAGTTCCTGTTGTCCTCTCTCTTCACCAGATACAAGCATTCTTTGAGCAAGCCTTGATTCTGATAGATTAGGGAGCCATAAAACAGGACAAAAAAAGACTAAATTGTTGATTGGAACAGGAAAAAATTGCCCCTAAATTCGCATAATCTCTCAGATGACACAGTGGTATCTCTGCAAAAAAAGGATTCCCAAGCAGCAGCAAGCAAACTGTCAGGGTAGGAACACTGTGATGACTATCCTCCACACACTATATATTTTCCTCACACCCTAATTCACTGTGAGGTAAGATTGCACCAGTAAAGTTAGGTAAATATATATGAGCACTGGGAAAACTGCAGTATTAGTGACTATACTGCAATATAACTAATAGTCATATCGCTTTCTAATGTAGACACAACCAAAAAGAGTAGGGACCTTCCCTTCCCTTCCCTTCCCTTCCCTTCCCTTCCCTTCCCTTCCCTTCCCTTCCCTTCCCTTCCCTTCCCTTCCCTTCCCTTCCCTTCCCTTC
>NW_028185583.1:1401368-1557480 GCF_003343005.1 Rhea americana | reverse complement strand
TTTTCTTTTCTTTTCTTTTCTTTTCTTTTCTTTTCTTTTCTTTTCTTTTCTTTTCTTTTCTTTTCTTTTCTTTTCTTTTCTTTCTGGAGTAGATTCTACTTCTAGATGCTAAATCTGTAATAGCAAATTGAATATGTCTGGAACTATCTTCTGGTGCTAAAGCTGGTGAATGAAACAGCTGGTGTCCACACTATCCAAATCTCTGAGTCCCCAAAAGTGGGTGCCTGTATCCAAACTACCTCAAGAGCCTCTAATAACTCCTGAGCTGTCCCTGAGAACTGATCAAGGGAAGRGATGATTTGCCTGCACCAAAACCATAACAGTGTTGGTGCTAACAATTTAGCAAACTGCATCTCGGTGCTTGGGAACTTTGCCTTACATTATCTGTCTTACTAGCATAGATCTAATCACCCGGCTCACTGAGATCTAGGGCTATGAATGTGACTAGACCTTGCACATGGGTTGTTGACTTTGCCTATACCCCTGTGTAAGAAGTCTTTTCCATCAGCTTATTGCAACCTGACCTTATTATAAATGAAGACAGTATGCGAAGTTGCTGATATTCATCATCAGAAAATGATGTTTCTCTTTAAGAGGTTTATGTGTTTTTTATTTCATTACATCTATAAAAAGTTAAGTAGAAAGTCTTGGAATGACTATGATTTTTTAATTAAACTTCTAGTATATCAATTTTTATTGTTTAATTAGGAATTTTATTTCTATAGGCTGGGCTAAGTGGGAACAGCATCAACTTGTATTTTAATTTACAGGCCAAATTAATACTAAATCCACCTATGTGATAACTAGAGTTTGCCAAGTGAATGTGTATGTTTTGGTGTAGTCCTATTTTTGTTTTAGACTATTTAGAAAGTTGAAGACCTGTCTGTGTCAAAACTTTCCATTTGTTTATTCATTTCCCTCATTAATCTTCGTCTCTTCACTGAACAGCAGTTTTTCTCACTCCTAACGAGCTGTAGCCTCCTTTACATCAGTAGAGACAGTATTGACAGAGCTGTTGGTGTCCCACGATATGAAATGATTTTATTTGATTTCCTACTGCTTCTCTTCCGTCCCGCATTTGCTTTCGTGCAGTGATACATGCCTTGTGCACACAAGATGAAAGAAGATAGAACAGCAGTAGCATGGGAAGACAGGCCCAGTGGCACTGGGAGAGCATGAAGAGCTGTCACTTTGAGTTAGCAGTGACCTAATATTGTTGTCTTCTAATGGCTACTCAGTGACTTACATGAAGTAAGTTTGGTGGTCTCAGCCCAAATCCATATGGGCAAGTGACCACATCAAGAAACAACTATTGTAGCTGTCAGTAATTGGCATCATTACTGAGAGTCTCCACTAGTTACCCAGGGGTTGAGCAGGCTACTAGATTTAATTACACCCACTGACCCCTGCAGAATGAGTGAGCACTGATGGGTACTGCCAGTTGGTCTATGCTGGATCTGTGTGCTTTCTATGGACAAGTCTGGGCTCTTTCATTAAAAACTTGAGCTATTTCAGGCTATCACGGACTCTCTTAAAAAAAGGAAAAAAAAAGGCAAATATTTAGTGGCTCAATTTCATAAATAATTTAAAATGCCTGGCTCTTAATGCTAAGCTCTGTTTTTCCTTCCACTTGTTTGCCAGTAGCTGATAGATTCATTTTTTATGAAGAACCATTAGAGTTTCACTAGAATCTATTTAACCAATGTTTAGGCCTATGAATTGTATTTGGTTGTGGAGTATCAGGCACATTTATTTCCCTGCTCACATTTTAAATGTTGTTTCCTGTCTATTGATTCTCTTGGCATTGGTTACTGATCATATAACTCCCAAATGGTGTAATCCAAGCTGTTCATATTATTTGGCTCAAACTATTTTGAAAGTCTGTAGTAATCTAAGTTAAATAAACATAACACGAGAAAATATACTCTGGGGAATAAATCTGCATTGACAGAGGGATGGGTAAAATAGATCTTTTCCATCTCTGCATAAGACTTTCTGATTAAAGAAGGTAATAGCAAAAGATGGATGACTGCCTAATTGGATATTAGTAGGGAAAGAGTGACACATGTTATGGGAGACTGCTAGAGGATGACTCCGAGGGTTGCAAAGTGAGGTATTTAGGACAAATGAGCCTGTCACATTAGATAAAGAAAAAGAGATGGTCAGGATTCCAAGAGCTTCTCTGACTCACAATTAAGAAAATGTCTCCACAGGATTTTGTGTTAAGCATATCAAAGATAATAGATGCAATATGTTGAGGGCATCTAGCCACCTGTGTGGAGGAAGCTGCCTTTCAAAGGTGACCTGAAAATTAGGGGAAATTGGGCTGCTTCTTGCATTTTCTGAGGTTTGTTTTCAGGATGCACAGAATATATCTGAGAAAGGTGCTGAATAATAATTTTTTTTAATATAAGAATGAAATTTTGAATGCATACATGCTTATTTATTTATTTATTTATTTATTTATTTATTTATTTTTTACATTGAGAAGAAGTTTTTTACATTGTTTGTGGTGAGGAAAAAATATGAGAATTAGATGAAGGAAGATATGGCCAGAAACTGTGTATGTGGAACAGTATAACTAAGATGGGAAGGGACTTTCAGACAGGGATTGCGGGCTCCTTATTTCATTTGTTTTCACTTAAAATTAAAAAATCGTCCTGTCAGAAAAAATGCTTTTGAACCAGTGTTTTCTCTTTTTTTCTTTCTCTTTTCAGTATTTTTTTTATTTATTTTCAAATAAGTAGATGGCTGATTTGACTTAATGAAAAAAAAAACATAGATGATAGCTTTCACCTTTTCAGAATTGTTAAGCCTGAGTTACACAAACACTTTTTATGGAAYGTGCAGCTCCAATCCCATTCAGTAACAGCGCCTACAGTCTTTATTATGTGTACTCTCCAAACAAGAGAGAAACTAAGAAATAGCTTTTCTGAAGACCTTCAAAAAATATATATATATTTTATAGTTATGTAGCCAGAGACTCTGCGAATTTTAGTTCTATGCCTGATTGCTAGCATAAGGGCACTCATTTGATTCAGAAGCTGTTGAAACCTCAGATGGGACACRTCAGGGAACTAATCTCCTGGCTTCTCAAGGTTGGCATTCTAACTAGTTCTCAAACAGAGTCATCCAAGTATTGATAACCTCATTTGTTATATTAACAAATCTCCAAAATATTTCTATAGCCCTAGTGTTGATGTTGGAGTGATATATTAGCATAATATAGAGACCATTAGAAATTCAGTGTTTTCAGACATTTCATACTGCCCCTAGCCCCTATTTTACTCTGGAATTCAGTATGTATTTATTTCTGTTGAGATGTCACTGCCACTAAAGTTATTAGCTGGAAATACAGTTGTGTTAGAAGGCCTAATAAAAAAGGCTTTTCTATAGAAAAGGCTGTAGAAAGGCTAGAAAGACCTGAGTATGAGTGTTGTTTTAATTTCTTTCAGTAGAGCAGAGATAGGTTTTAAGATATATATTTGTATGATGTTTATCTGAAATAAAAATTCATGTTCTTGCATTGATGGTACAGTAGTCTGTTTAGATGCCTCATCCTTCTATTGTAAAAGTGGCAACAAAACCCACTATCACTGTAAGTGATGCATTTCTAATTTTACCTGCTGGGTCAGCACYGAAGGAAATCTGACCCTCAAAGGGTTCAATTGAAATTGAGTTGCTATCATTTCTGTTTTCCCTATTTTCCTCTATTTTGATCCTAAAATGTTTCTAGAAATCTAAATATTTTAATTTTTCTCTACTGCATAAGGCATTATAGAACAACTTTTTTTCCCCTTTTATATCATCAGAAAGTGTAACTGTAAGATGTGAGACATATTTTTTATGTTATAAGTATTAAGGAAAAAAAGAGTTATGATGTGAAATTTTAGCAAAATACAATGCTGTGAGACTAGGGCTGATTCTTCATGAAACAAAAATCATCCCACTAGATCTCATTGTAGTAAGACGAATACTATTAAAGTGAATAAACTATTCAATGAAGAAAAAAGTGAGGATAAGAAATGTTAAAAGAAGGAAAAATTGGCAGCCAGAGAGTTTTCTGAATATAAAAACTCTTCCATTGATCATTCTGTATAAATCATGTATCTGCACTGGCAAAACATTAGGCTTTATTGAGTAGTCCATGCTAGTGTGGGCCACAACTTCCTGGTAAGTGTGTGTAAAAAAAAAAGAACTGAGGGAGAACACATTTTTTTCCATTGATCTGATTTGGCATCTACTGCCTTTAGATGATCCCTGAGTGGTCTATTCTGAATTCTTAGTGCCATCAGGTTAGAAGATTGCTAGCATATAAACTCATTTCAGAAAAACTTTCTACACAAGTATCCATTTCAGTGTTTTCATGATTTTTACATACCATATATTTTTGCCTATGTACTTATTCTATTATACTTTAGGGCATTATTTCTGTGCAACTTATTACATTTTGTATATGCACCTTGGGACATGTTAGGACACATTTTCTAAACCAGTTGATACTTAATTGAGGCTGTTCAACCATTACTGGTGAAATATTGAGATAGGTGTTACATAAGCAGATTATTTTCACTGGTGTGAACAACACTGATTTGCACTCTTGGATATTAAATATTCTTAAGTCTGGCAATAGATTTGACCTGCTAATTAGTTAACAAAGTGGGAGGTCAGGTGTTTGCTGTCTGGGTAAATTACTGATTAAGTATGCTGTGAGTTTGCCAGAAGATTTTAATCAGTTTTGAAACTTTTAGGGCAAAGTTTTTAGGGTTAGGAACTGGTATTCCCTATTTGCTCCTSTTTAGCAATACCAGGAAGAACAAGTATCATAAGTGAGCCGAAGCTGTTTGAAAACCCAATAGCTGGACTAAAAGAAGTGTCTCCGCTTCCCCTGATGTCATGTGTGTTGTGTCTTTTAACATTCTTTTAAATGTTGAGTTTCTTTATTTTCTCTTACTTACATTGTAAGTGTGAAGTAACTTAATATATTTACAGTTAGATATCCTTCTGATATGTTTTAACTGTGTTGCTTTTGGAAATAATATTAAAATCTTATATGCCACAATCAAGCTGCACGGATCTGTCCCTTGACATTTAATTTATGCATATGGTTCATTTGCATAATTCTTAATAACTTTAGATATTTGGTGGCTTAAATTTAACAAGTAAATGTTCTTAAGAATGGAATTGGGATAATTGTGTGTGCACAACTGGCCCATAACACAAGTCAGCTATTGATTAATGTGTGACTTGTTAAAATTTAAATCTCATGTTGTTGTGAAACTCTCTTGTTAATTGCAATATACCTTCCATAAAAGATTTAGCCATTAAAGGATTAAAACRGATAGTATTTAATTTTTACTATTTGTATGTTAGCTGATGGCTAAAACCATATTAACTGTAGATTAAAACATTCTTTGTGTACCAAATGTGTGGCTTTGGCTCAACAAAACACTTAAGCATGTGTTTAGCCCCATAACAAAGCACTTTGGGCCAAGAGTTTGTTCCAAATACTTATTAAAGACAAAGGCAAGACTCCCTCTGATTTCAAAGAGCCAGCATTTTAATTTGTAGAAAACTGTAGTTTTATATTTGATTTATGCACACATTAAAATAGTCTGTGTGTGTCCAGATCCAAAAGCTGCACTGCGTGTGTAGAGTTCCAGTCATGAATTCTGTGCAAGTTAAACCACGGCTTAATTCAATGATATCTGGAATAGCTGGAAAGCTTACACTGCTGCTCTGGAGGCAGTTATGGTATATCTGCCAGCTGACCAAGCTGATACCAAGCTGGGAGGAGTGGCTGAGACACATGAGGGCTCTGCTGCCATTCAGAGAGACCTGGACAGGCTGGAGAGTTGGGCAGAGAGGAACCTCCTGAGGTTCAACAAGGGCAAGTGCAGAGTCCTGCACCTAGGGAAAAATAACCCCAGGCACCAGTACAAGCTGAGGGCYRACCTTCTGAAGAGCAGCTCTGCAGAGAAAGACCTGGGAGTGCTGGTGGATGACAAGTTAACCATGAGTCAGCAATGTGCCCTTGTGGCCAAGAAGGCCAATGGTCTCCTGGGGTGCATTAGGAAGAGTGTTGCCAGCAGGTCGAGGGAGGTGATCCTSCCCCTCTCCTCAGCCCTGGTGAGGTCTCATCTGGAGTTCTGCGTCCAGTTCTGGGCTCCCCAGGACAAGAGAGACATGGAGCTACTGGAGAGAGTCCAGCATAGGGCTACAAAGATGATCAGAGGACTGGAGCACCTGCCCTGTGAGGAACATCTGYGAGAGCTGGGCCTCTTCAGCCTGGGGAAGAGAAGCCTGAGGGGGGATCTTATCAATGTGTACAAGTATCTGAAGGGAGGATGTCAGGGGCACAGGGACAAACTCTTTTCAGTTGTCCCGTGTGACAGGACAAGAGGCAATGGGCAGAAATTGAAGCACAGGCAGTTCCGCCTGAACGTGAGGGGGAATTTCTTCCCTGTGAGAGTGATGGAGCACTGGACCAGGTTTCCCAGAGAGGTTGTGGAGTCTCCTTCTCTGGAGATCTTCAAGGCCCGCCTGGATGCAACCCTATCTACCATGCTCTAGGTGACCCTGCTGAGCAGAGAGGTTGGACTAGATGATCTCCAGAGGTCCCTTCCAACCTTACCGATTCTATGATTCTATGACCAAAGGTACAGGGTGCTGTGTAGAACTGATGCATGCATGGAGAAGCGGATGCAAACACAAATACTCTAATCACATTTTGCCAGATGGTTACTGGTATGTCCTAACTGTGGAGAGGCTGTGGGTCATTGTGAAAAGAGTCAAAGAAAGGGAGCATTTTAGAACAACTCATCAGACTTTCTTACATCTGAAAGTTTTCCTTGGAAGGAGGGCAATAGAGAAGGAGCCAGGCAACTGCTTCTGGTAAGCTACAGATTGGCTGTTTATATGCTGAAGCATATAAATTGCTCCTCTAGCAACTCAGCAAAGAGCATATAGTATTCTGTGGCACTTCGAGAATTTATTCTTCCTCTTCCTTTACCTGATGCATAATAAACTAAACAGTCCCCTCAGTCTATGCCCCTGAATCTCATGAATCTGGAGGAAGTGGCAAAATGCTTACGTATTGCTCCTAAACAAATCCAACATCTTATTTTTGACAGCACTGAAGATGCAAATTAGGTACCAATGTCCTTCTGAATATCTTTCTTATAGTAAAAAGGTAATTTTTGAAAGTGCCCGTGGAATTTTAACACCTGATGCTCTGCATTTGAAGGATATTTGAACACTACAAAATTCTGAGATAGCTTTGTAAAGCCTCAGCGTATCTGACTTACAGACTGTTTAAAGTATAACTTAACAAATTGAACTTAAAGCATTACTAGATAAAATATGCAGAGTGTTATGGGACTGCTATTGCATGTAATATAGTAGATRAATTATGGGACGTGGAACTTAAGAAAGCTTGCTCACCAGACAAGTGTATAACACAAYTTGCTGTACCAGGCACCAAGTGAGGTAGTAAGCCAACATTTAAAAGTTGGTTAAAATGTTTCTACAAGTTTCTTTCCACCTCAGAATGTACAGCAATTACAGTAAGGTAGAGGGTCTCTAAAACTTAATGGAAGTATCATTATCCAGTGTTTTGATGAACGTGACTGTTATTTTAACTGCTTATAACCTAACGACTATCCTTAAATATTGAATAATTACTCTGCTGTTGCTGGCTTTATAATACCTTATTTGGACAAGTAAAGCTTAATAAAATTTTGTAAAGAGAAAATGGATGTAAACCTGCAGAAAGTGTGAAAAAGAACAAAAACTGCAAATGTGAAAATGTTTCATTTTGGGGAAGGATATGTCACACTGCCTCATCTGAGTTTGGCTGTGGCTTTATAATACAATAAATCTGTCTTTGAACCTTGCAGTAGTAAACCAAGAACACCAATACTATATCAAGCAAATATTCACCTGTTAAAAACTTTCCTTTTCAGTGTAAATTTATTTAAAATATTATGACAGTTTATACAAGGATGTTTGATACTGGACCATGTATCATGAGCCCCCCTGAAGCTGATTGATTCCATGCTTTTCTCTTTGGCTAATTTGACAGAAATGTGATCTTGTTGCCRTATCTGATCCAGATTAAAGATTCTGCATGCTCTATCAGAACACAGGACTCATTTCAATGATCATGATCACCCTCCCTACAGTCATCAGAGAGAAAAGATGTCCTCTTCTGAACTGTCTGCTGAAGGAACATCTATCTCTTGGCGGAGCCTGTCTACTTCATTTTCATATGAAGGCTTGTTGGCTAGGTTAGCTGTGTACAGCTGGGCACTATGTGGTGGTGATGAAAGGTACAAATGAGGCATAGGTAGCATTGAAGCAAAATTAGATTGTCCCAGAAGGATCAGCATGTGATACACATGAAGAAATAGTGTTTGGAAGTCATATTAGGATTATTAAAGCAAATTATATATTTATACTTTAAAAAGAATGCCATTAGATATACCTTAAGAGGAATGAAAGTTTATAGAGTCAAGTCATTAGCTGGTAGAGTAGGAGGCTGTTGATTTAATTGGCACTCAAAATATTAAACTTCACACTATTGATCTTTCTTAACCCATTACAGCAATGAGCTCAGTGACCAGTTACATCAGTGAGTCAGGTGATTAGTCTCATCTAAATTAGGAAAGGAAGCTTTTATTAATGTTAACTGTTTGAAACCAGTGGAACTGGCACCTTTGCTCCATAATGCAAATAAGAGGTCTTATTAAAGTTATTCATTGTTGTTTTTCTAACATACTAGATGACAGTATATAATCAATCAATGATAGTATATACACTAATCAGTGTATGATCATTTCGCAAGTGATTTTTCTGTATCATCTGGAGATATGTGTCCTTCATGTTCCCTTAGTTCTTTTAGTTTAGTTTAGCCTTTTTCCCCTGGTCCCTCAAGTGTCTCATTCTACAGGCAAAGTCAGGTTATTTTTAGCATTCTTTGAATCCTTCACATAGTTATATTTGTATATCCTCTCTGTTCTTTTATTACTTATTTCACATATTTTTCATTAATCTTCAGCTTCTAGAAAATCTTTTCTGTCATAATATCATARCTATTTAACCACAGAGATGTCATTGTTAGCTTGGATTTAGTCCTTACATTGAATAAAATGAGATAGCAAATATGATAACATTTTTTATTTTTCTATTTTATTTTAAATTGGCTTTTTGATATTAGAGTTAGGAGCAAGCCAGCTCTAACGTTCAGGGATTTGATGTTCAGTAACTGGCAAATGTTAATCAGTGTAAGATTTTTAGAATGCTGGTGATATTGCTATGAGAATCCCAAAGTTGAGTCAGTTGAGTCAGTTGAGTCAGTTCATCTACTTAGTGATTGCCATAATGTAGAGAGAAATGGAAAGCAAAAGCAGAGAAAGTAAGTCAGTCTTCCAAGATGTACCCAACACGTTGTTCCAAAATAACAACATAGTCTCCTCATTACTGCTCTCATGGAGAAGGAAAGTTCTATTATTGTTGCTCCACAGATGGGGATTAGCCAACCAAAGAAAAGAGGTGTCCGTGGTTGTATGAAATGTGAGTCAAAAACGAGAAATGAGCTGGGCCAATCTAATGATAACAAAATCAGAAAAAGGTGCCTTGTAAGTCTAGGGTGCTTTATCAGCTGGCTGGTATTGGTACAGAATATAAGCAGTAAATGAGTCACAGTAGCTTTTATGTTTTAATAAAACTGTTAAGTGTGATTTTGAGTCAGTGAAACTCATTTTGTCAGGTAGTGTCTAAGAGAATGATATTTTACTTATTATAGATTTCTTATTATGTCCTTACCTTTTGTTTCAGCTGATAAGAAAAAGACATATTGTTTATCACCAATGGTTGACAAAGGTCCATTAATACCGTGAGAAATGAGAAGTGGATGTAGTGAAATCTAGTCACAAACATTTGTTTCCACCTTTGAAAATGTCTGCTTTCCTACTTTTTCATCATTCAACATTAACAAGAAGAGAACTTGTACATTCAGACCAGTCACAATTTTGAATATTTTTTGAATTTTCCATAAAGCTGGTCAGTTTGCCTTGAGACGTCCTTCTGRGTTTGATAGCCACAGTTTAAATTTCTGACATATAGCTGGAGGAAGAAGAAGCTGAAATGACTAAGCAGCAAGTAGAGAGTAAAGATCTTTGTGATGAGACTTTCCTATGCCTTACATACTATTTAATATCTGGCAGCAGACTTGCAAATTCATCTGTCAACATTGCTTTTGAATATTTTTTCAGACAGATAGCACTAGTGACACCTTAATATCTTTATCAATCTTGGCTCAATAAGGGGAAAGCCAAACCATAACATAATATTTCTCTACTTATTTTTCTGCCAGGATCAAACTAAAATAGGAGGCATCCCTTGGCTTTAATAATGTACTACAATTTTTACTAGAATGGCTTGACATTACCATTGAGTTTGTTGTGACCTTGAATGAAATATTTGCATTCCAGAAGAATCAAGTGTAATCACACAGAACATGAAGTTTCTGGCATCCAAGAATGAGTGAGAACCTCCAGGCAGAAATCAAACCTTTACTAGTTTCCTAAGTCCATTTTGCCACATTGACTTATATCTGATCTTTGCCACAGTTCCTTATACAAGGCAAGTCTTTTTCTCAAATGTTGGTGCCAGAGAGCTTCAGTGTTTGCATCTTTTCAGTGATGACAGCACKCAGTTCTGAGGTCAGGTTTGGGCAGCAATTGCATACTAGTTTCTGACTTGGAACACTTAAGAACAGTAAGAATGACTGACAATAASAAAAAAACATAGCAATAATCATTGACTTACTGCCTGCATAAAACCTATTGATGAGCCATATGGGAACTGGCTGGGAGTAAGCTCAGTTTTTCTAAGAAGCAGTATGCTGATAGGTTAATCAAGTGTTAAAGTAAGAGCATAAAAAAGTTTTTATTACTTGAATTTTATTTTCTGCTGCCTGTGAGTTGGATGAGTGCAAATCTTGTTGCTCAGGTACAGTAAAACTAGGGGTAAATCAAAAGAGCTGAATGAAGCATTCTTCAGAATGAATGGTTTATTTAGATGCTGCAAACTGCAAAGGTCTGACTAAACAGCATAGATGACAGATGCTATATTTCCAGAATACCCATCAACATGAATTTTACCAACATGAAGTCAGACTAGACTTCTCTGCAGGACCTTGCCTTCCCTTTTAATGACAAGGCTACTTTTTAACATCTTTGCCATCTACACTTCAGGCTGCACTCTTACTCTGAAGGTTTCCCTCCTCCTTGAACTCTCTCACTCCAAATTGACAGTTTAATAGACTTACTTTGTCAAGTAGACTGTGATAAAGAATTATGGCGATAGAAATTGATGGTGAGTAAACAACTGGAAGATTCAGTTGGGATTTTGAGTAGAAAGATAATCACACTAACTTGAACAAAGATGTATTTGAAATGTAAAGGTTTTTTTGTTGGAATTAGGCAGAGAGAAAGTAGCATAAGGATTTCTAAAATAAGCACACCAAATCTGTGTGAAGGCAAATAGAGAGATAGATGACTTGAAAGGTATATCCATTCCTCTCTATGTTTTCTGTGTGTGAAATGAACAGAAAATGRTAGTGGCCTACATCTTTACAGACTCTCACGAGGCAGAACATAAGGAAGCTGCATAGCTTTTTCTGAAGAGATGCTACCTGACTTTTTTACTTAATATTCCAGTGCTTACAAAGTCTGTCCAGGAAATKAAACCAAGGTTAAGTTCTTTTGAACCCACATCTCTGGAGAGTGTCCAACCTCACAGATTTTAAGGTGTTCTAGAGTCACCTTCTCCTCTCCCTTGAAACCAAGAAGAAAGGAAAGCTGGAAAGCAGGATCAGCCTGAAAAAAGAGCATCCCTCCCTCTACTGGGAGAGGTTAGATCTCTTGCCCCAGGATCTGCTCTTGGAGCGGAGAGCAGGCTCCTTGCTCCCCGGGCCATCCCTTGCCTCGCCTTGTCTGATCACTTGCTATCTAGTTATAGGCTGCTGTGGCTTGCAGAGGGGGCATACAGCCCCAAACTTGACCTCACCCATTGCTGGGAGCATAAGGCACTCTTCTGCAAGACGGCAGATATCCTCAAAGCTGAAGTAGACTTCAGTTTCACAATTCTGGGGGAAAAGGACAAAAACTCCTAAGCATGGGAATATTTTGAGGAGATGGCCAAGGCTGCTGTCGGATTGAGTTGTGGTTGGGACCGTTGCTGACCTTTGGGTCTTTCCTGGGGAAAATGAGTGGAATAGGCAGTGTTCTCTGCTGCAGTCTGAATTTCAGCAGTCTCTGAAGATTTCTAGCACAATCAGGCATTTAATTTTAGATGTCAATGGAATTTTCTGGGAGAAGTCTGGAAGTGGCCAATGGSTCTTACTTTCTCCTGTTTACAAAGCTGCTATGGGAAATTAGGTTGCCTYGTCTCTGGTTTGTGTGTAACTGCAGATATGTGTGCATGTGTAGGGGGTATAATTTTATTCTCTGATTATGTTAAAAGCAAAATTTTCTCTAGAAAAAGAAAGTAAAAAGTTTTTTTCCCCCAGCAATATTAACAAAACAGCAAAACCGAAAGTCTTTTTTTGTCAAAATTGTACTGAATTTTTGAAATTTCAAAAAATAATAATCCTAAATCTTTTTGTTTTATCTGAAAGACAAATGAAAAATAATATTAAAAATTGACTTGTAAAGCATTACTTAATGAATAGTGAAGTGAGATGAAAATCAATTAGTTTCAAATCCTAGGAATGAATCCAAATTTGAGACTTCAAAATCCTACATAAGAATAATTTTAAATTTTGAGCCATCTGTAATCCTAAGCAACTAAAATCTTTAAGCATATCTAGTTTAGAYAGAAAGTAGTTAATTTTAGTTGAATATCTTTTGCTGACCTGAAAGCCAGTTATGGCCTTTTAAAAAATGTGAGCAGCTGCAGGTATTCAGAAACTCTGAACGCTGGCACATATTTTTCATATCTAATATTTGTATCCAAGTTGAAAAGCATTAAGCTTTGTGATTGTATCCTTTTCTTTTGCTTTCTTGTCTGAAAAAAACCTGAATAGCCATTTAACAAATATTTTGAGATTCTTTGATAAAAAGCATTGTATGAATGCAAATTGTAACACTTTTAACATTGCTGGCTTTCAGTCTATTCTTCTCTGTGTGAGAGTTATCAAATCTGATTTTACTTTAGAAAGTTACAATTGTATTAATACAATAAAAAATTAACTCAATGGAAGGAGTGTTCAAGATGTGATACAGTTCTATGAAAGCAAGGACATTTGCACCATTAGGAAATCCATACTAACTTACCACTTTAAATAGCTTTGAGTATTTTTTTTTCTTTTGTACTGGTTCCTTAGTTTTGATATATTGACCTTGGTATGCTTCTTTTCCATCTTTCCGCTCCTCAGGATCTGTAAACTGCTATTAGACATTCACAGAAGGTGATTCTTGGTGTCAGTAACTATACTGAGTACTTGTCCTGGATCTAAGCCAAAGTCTGTGGGCTGTTCCTGAGCTCACTGTCTGTTCASCAACTTTAAATCCCAAACCTGACTAATATTTGTGGATCTGACTTACCATCTCCTCAGACATTTCTATGATGACCGAAAGGACAAGATTAGAGTGAGGTCAGATTTTTATCCTGAATGAAGAGGCTATGAAAGACAAACTTATAAAACTGTTAGTTGTTGACTTCCATCTAAAATTAGCACCAAGCATATGAACAATTCTGTTGGTTTGTTTCAGTTTGAACAGAGGAGACTAAATCACCTAGGACTTAATTTGTTTGTCTTCAGGTATGAATACAAAGGAGAATCCTCATCCATTTAACACCCATGTTAGCTAGCCGTGGAGAGATAGACCAGTGCTTATGCCTGCCTGGGTCTTTATTTGGATAAAATAATCCATCTGGAATCTTGCTAGGTCTAGCCCCAAGCTGAGGCACCAGATTACAAATGCAGAGTAGATACAGTCAGATATCTTAACACATATGACTATATTGTTTTCAGYTAATTTCATTCAAGCAGACTCAAAACAGACAAATAGATAGCAGTGACGGACAATGGCTTTAATGCTTCCTCTCTGCTACTCAAGTTTAATTTTCCCTTCTCTCCATCCTCACTTCCACTGAAACAACTTGGTTGGATTTGTGTGTCTCCAGAATCTGYTTATTTATTTATCACTTTCCTTTACCCTCTTTCTTGGCTTTTGACACAATTCCTATTACCAAAGAGGGAGGGGACAGAGAAAGACAAATCCCACCTATGCCACAGGATTTTGCACCTCACTCTTCTATGTACCTCAAAATAGAAATGGTCAGAGAGCGCATGCTGGATTAAATGCAACCTCCTAGCATGACCATTTTGCTCAGCATTGCTGCACACTGCCTAGATCTATCCCTAAGCAACTGGACCCAAGTTAGGCAGCAGGTTTCTGGCAGAATGTAGGTTTTGCCCAAGATGAGTGCTAGCACTGAGAAAGATAAGCAGCTCAAGAGACCCGTAACAGGATATAAACACTGATGTGCTGCCAATCTTTTCACAATGGGCACCAACAAAAATTTTTCCCACTGGCTTGTGACAGAATTCATATCAGGCATGTACACTTGCAGAGGAGTGTCAAGGGACTGGCAAATATATTCCTTTGCTTTTGCAAGGAAACAGAACTGCTCTTTAATAACCAAAGGAAGAGGCAGCACCTCTTGAAAAACTCCTAGTAAGTTTGCTTCTATTTTGCATTGTGTTCTATTTGTATCACTTGATTGAGAAGGAGGTTGAAGGTATTTTAGGAAACAGCTGATGATAAAATTTGCTGTATTTCAGAGCCAAGAAGATGATCTATATGAGCTCCATGGATAAAAATCAGCCTGACAATTCTGATTTAGCAATAATTGGAAGGGCAGTGAAATGCAAAAAAGGTGGAAAAAGTAACCCCAATTGTCCTTTTAATTTTGACATTGGTGTCCAGAGGGTGTTTCTGAGTGCATAGAGGCCTATGCCCTCTATGTCATGACTCTAAATTTTGGAAGGAGTGACAAAGTACTAGAGGGACTAGCTGGACCAGTGAATCCAATCTCCTTTCCACAGTAACAGATAACCATGCAGTGTATGTTAATTCTAGAGGGGTCTACTAGCAAGCTCATCCTTTTTCACCTCTGTGTCACATACCTCAAACTATCTTTCAGCTTCCAACGTCTTATTGTAAACCAAAGACTTTAGGCAAAACACTGCAAGAAAAGAAAGATTGCTCCCCCCCCTTTTTCTTGGAACTTTTTATAGGAACAGTGCAGTGGACTTAGTGTTTTAGTAGTTCATCTAAAATGATCTTATCCATGTTCTTTTTTTTTTTTTTTTTTTTTTTTTNTTTTGGTATAATGGAAGGCTGATTCCCCACCATTGTGCCATGCACTGTGAGAACAGAACAAAAATACCCTCCCTTGCTATATTTAAATTCAAAGTATAAGACGAGATACAAAAGTTACGTCTGCACAATGAGGGCTGAAATGTTTATGATCAGTATAATAAGCAGTGTTCACAACATCCCAGCTGCTTAGTTAACCAAGTTCATTGTAAGGATCAGGAGGCACATTTAAAGGAAAACCTTGAGAAGAGAACAGTTCTTTTAACTCTTTTTTCTTTTTTCCAGGGGAACTTAGTCACTGTCAAGCATTTTGTCCTTTTAAAGGGGAATAAATGGGCCTGTGACAAAACCCATCCTATCTTGACAGTCACTTACAGCATTTACTGGTCAGGACTGATAGACAATAGCATATTGGGGGCACTTTACTGCTGCCTGTCCAGATGGTATTTGTCTTAATCATCAGTCAAAATCTCCAGTGATGTCAATCTAGGGCCTTTGAACAGCAAATTTCTGTTTTAAAGATATAGTCCTATTCTTAGGCTTTTTCCATGCTCTTATGGTTTATATCCGAATTATGCTGACATGGAAATTTTTTTTTGTGAAACTCCAGAGCTATTTTGACTGTGTTCTGAATTTTTGGGAAAGCTGATTGCTCCTTACAACACCATCACTACATTAAAAAAATATACTGTTCAACAAGTGTTCAGTAAGGAATGTAAAAATGTACTTAAGTAGTCAAGAATGTAGCTGGCCTGACTTTTACATTATTATACCTCATAGTTTAGGCATCTTGTTTGCCTTACAAGGTATTACAGGCAACACTGTAAATGCAGATCAGAGCTGCAGTAGCAGAACACAGCACAGCTAAACAGTTGATTTAATGATGTAGGAATTTAACACAATGCTTTATTCAGAGAATGGGAGTGCTGAAGGCCAGTTAGTGTCAGCAGTATTTACATCTGGCTCAACACCCAGAATTGAAATAAATTTCTTTATTATCTTAAAACGTTCAGCCCAGATTTCACATTCTGCTTCCAGGTAGCACATTCCTGGATTTATTTTTCCCTTCACTTTCTACAATATGCCCTGAGAAATTAGTTCATGAGCCACAAAAATGTCTGGTACTCAATGCACCAAAGAAAAGATGAATGTTGTCAAGGGAATGTCATGTCAGGGGCTTGGACAACACAGCGTGCTAAATGAAATAGAGGTTGTTTACTCCTGCCTGGTGAACCATTCATGAGTAGACAGAATTCAGAACCTTCTTTCCATGTAGGATCCTTTCAGAAATCAATTCTAAAGGCAGAAAAAATATTCCAAGAAACTCTTCTCATTGTAGAGAGCTCCAGAACAAACCCAGAGCTTCCAAAGAACTAGCTCATAACCATTTTGACTGTAAAATAAAAATCAGTCATTGCAAGCAGGTCAAGCTACCTTACAGTCTGCCGAAGACAAAAGACTTGCATTCATTAGATTTGATTTCAACCAGAAGCTGGATGATTCACTACACACTGGAAGTTTAACAGTCTTATTGCTGTGATGCAGGAAGTCAGACTGGATTTCTCCTCATCCTATATTGACTGCCTCTGACAAATCACTGCTGTGGTCAATCACTGCAGGTGTTTACAAAACAGCATTTCAATCTGAGAAAGCATGTGAAGCTTTCAGGTTAGCAGAAACAATCGCATGATCAGTTCTTCTCACACACTGTGTTCTTAATTTGTTTCTAGCAGTGAGCATTTTCCCTCTCAACAATTCTGTTGCATCTGGCTCTATTTTAGGAGACATATATAAAAGTGTTATCTTTTCTGGGTAATAATAATTACCTAGAATGAAATAATTCCCAGCAAAACAGTTTCCGTTGTCTGAGATCTATTCTGGTAACTGAGCCACTTTCTGCCCCAGAAAGGAAAAGAAAATAATTTGAAATTCTCTTGGAACAGGGTTTGTCTCTGCAATCTGCCCCTTAGAGGCCTCAGTAGAGAAGCTGCACAAAGTTATGTTGCCACCTGTGCCGTAACTGTCCTTTCTGATTTCCCTTCTGGACTTTCAGTACTCTGAAGCRCTTCGTCAGCTTGTTCCTTCCAAAGCTAAGCATACTTTGGCTGTCTTTACAGAATGAGCAGTCTGATCTGGTCCTTAGTCCAAAAGCTCAAAGACTGTCTGACAAACATGGATAGGGATACACTAGAATGGAGAAAGTCCTTGGCCAGGTGTACTGTTCTCTATGGAGTTTCTTTCTGACTGAATTAAAGCTTCTTTCTTTTGACTTTGCAGTTGTTTCCATGTTTCAGCAGGGATTAGCAGAAAATATTATTGTGCCCTGAAGAGAACTGAGTGGGTTGGAAGTGGCTCGAGTGAAATTGCTTACCATTGCCAAGAACAGAAAGAAATATGAGGGGTTGGGGACGTGATCATCTCCTGCAAGGCCAGAGGAGTAACAGTTTGCCAGTTCACCTTCTAAAAGCATTAAAAATGGGTGAGTAAGTGTGAAGAGGATGAGAGTAAGCTAGATAACACTAAAATTATCTCAATGCAAATTAGAAGAATGTAGACGTATTGCTGAAATTTTCTTTTAGTTTTATAATCTTCAGATATTGAATTACTTTATATTCAGGTGTCTAAATATTAGAACCCTTGAAAATTATCTCACCACTACCAATTCCTGGTAAGTATAGCATAGAAATGTATTTACTAACTCATATGTAGGTTCCTGCCCAGGTGTCTGTGTTGAGGAGTTCAAAAACAGAGTTGAACAGAGTTCAAAACATTTGTTTAAACTCTGAAAATTATTTGCTCTAACATACTTTTATGTTCGGATCTATTATTTGCAAATTTTAATATTTCAGCATGGAAGTAATTGAAAGATAATATGGCTAAGGCACCTGATGAGGATTTTGAAGAACTAATGCAGCTCTTGGATTGGTTACTAACTTACGCTATTTGAAAAGTCATTTCAGGTTTCTGTGCCTCAGTTCTCCATCTGCAAGAAGATATGATGATGGTTTTCATCCATCTTTTCTAGCCAGATTAATTATAAACCCTAGGTACTGAGACTTTCATTACAAGCATTTATAAAATTTAGGACCTTGAGCAGTGCTTGGAATTCTAAAAACTGTCACAGCATGACTGATAGTTTGGAGAATGTCTTTAGACAAATGGGTGTATCCAAACAAGGTTATTCGTACTCACGTTATTCTCCTGTTTTCAGCCTCTTCTTCCTAAGGGTGCCTCCCACCTTTCTCCTAGTCAGAAAGCAAGTAATAAGACATAACTTATGACACAACAGGAAATTCCTGAAGATTTTGTAAACAACACTTCAAGAACAGTGGGTCCACTGCTTGGAAACTGGTTACTGTAAAAAAGAAATGAAGAAAGTAAGACTTGGCCTGAATAATTTAGTTTGTATTCTGACCTCATTGAAGTCAAGGGCAGAATTCCCATTGATTTCAATGAAGTGAGGATTTCACACTTAGTGAATGACTTTGTGAACTGAGAAAAGAGCTGAGACTAGGATTTTCAAAGGTGCCTAAGGAGATTAGGTGCCTCTGGKATGCCTTGAAAATCCCAACCTAAATCAATTTCGTTGTTCAAGCAAATGACTCAGCCACTCCTAGTTAATGCTGTCTTTCTGTCTCTAGTAAACCAGATGAATTTGAACTGGTACCCTAAAAAGAAAAGACTATGTCTCCACTTAGCCAGTGCTTGAGTCATCTAGACTCACAATATAGTGCATAACTGTTTTTGTAATCCTTTTTGTAATATCTAGAAATTAGTTATCTTGAAATCATGTATTTTAATTTATTTTTAAAGCATTAAATATTAAATGTACCAGCACATGACCTCTAAATGTAATTAACATAAGAAATGATAAACCAGCCATATAATTAAATATCATTTCCAAAAATAGAATATTAAGGGAAGCAGCCATTARGTAATATTATATTACAGAAGGGGAAAACATTAGTATAGTCAGTCATCATTGTGAGCAGCAACACAACAAGGTTCCTTCTTATGCCTGTGGATATCTATTTATAGTATAATGACATGAGCTGGAATGGCCACATGACTTCTCTTCCAGTATCTGAACTTGTGAATATCTATATCTGGAGAAAGAACACAGCAGGCAATATTTACATTCCTCACTGTTATTTAACTGAAAATGTGCAGAAAACATAAACCCACAGTTAACAKGAGTGTCATTTTTATTTACTGATTTATTTAAAGGAATGGATTTTTAACACATTCACCTGTGTTACCAAAACACTTTATCTTCTATCACACTAGAAGAAATGGAGGAAATGTAGATTATGCCAGCATAATCCAKCAAAAAGCAAAGAACATTATCAGGAATCTGAATTTAATACCATATAGTATAAATTCATAATTTTCAAATAGCATACCTGTCATTTTAATGCCATTTGGATTAGTAAGAATTATATCATTAAATTCCTTCATTCTTCTCACAAAATAGAAAAATAACTAATTGTTTGGTGGACAAAAAGAACAGGCTATAGAACCTGTTTCTTTAATTCAATACTCTTTCTACCTTTCTGTTCTGTATAGGGATGGTCCTGGAGAGAGAAGCACTAAATSAGTCCGGATCAGAACTAAATGATTAGAATCTGAATGAAACAAAGAAAAGTGAACTTTTTCAGAGCAAGTAGGAAAGATGGTTTGATTTCAGCTTGGCTGCATCTGTAAGGTGGATAGATAAGAAGGCAAATATGAATATAGTAAGGAAAAAGGAATGACAGAAAGTGTTAGACCTTGATAGCTAAGCAAGAAAATATCCTATCCTATCCTATTCTATCCTATCCTATATCCTATCCTTTCCTATCCTATCCTATCCTATATTATTTAGGGAAAAATATATAAGATTTTTTCTTATATTGCTCCCAAATTACCTGAAAAGAACATTTCAGACTATCTGGCACAATAGGACTAGGAGAAATTAGTAAAGGTGAGGGGTAAACCGTAACCCCTTTCATTTTCATTCTGAATTACTTTGAATTTCCCACAACTGGAATGCCCTGCATGTTGGTGGAACATGGGGTCTGGAAGTAAGGCTTCTGAAAAGGGATACTGTTTACCATTTCCCTACTGGGGAAAAGATGCATAATGTAACATATATTTGTATGGTGCCCATATTTTCTGGCACTTGCTGTCTGTTTATTTTGTTGATAGGCTGACCTTTCTTCTGGGGATTCCTTGTCTCTAGAAAATGAGYTAATAGAATTCTCATGTACATTTCTTCCTATTTGTTAGTTACCTCTGAGGTATGTAGCATATTCTTCAACATTTTAATCCCTGCCAGCTGAAAATTCGCTGTTTCTTTGTAAATTTTATTAYTTCTTTACAAACTAGCAAGCAGGTAAATCATGGCGTAGTACTTGTGTATCTCACCTGTTATAGCACCAACACAATGACATCCAAAACGTACACCACAGTAAATGATTCTTCAACTACTTTCAGGATGCATGAGTCAAAAAGTCCAAAATCACTTCCTGAAGGACAGCAGCAGGCATTAGCAGGGTTGCCTTGGTTGTTTGTATGATAAGTGCCTTTAGGATCACTAATCCACAATGCTAGCTTCCCTGATTCCAAGATTCTGTGCTCCATACCTGTGCAGAAATGTATATTCCTTCTATCTGACAAGWGCCCACCATGAGTGGTTTTACAATTCCTTAAGGGCTAAGGTTGCAAATCCATCTTGACCCAGACACGTAGCACACGCAGTGTTATGCAACTGTTGTTTGCAATGTATGTGTTCTGACAGGTTGAATTTTTTCCACCTTTCTAACCAGTATGGTGAGCCCTGTTATCTTCTGTTTATGGAGATTTATACTATTCCTTGTAACCATCTTGGAACATTCATTACTTACATGTGCTTATTTATCCCGCTTTGTTTTAAATGCAAATATTTCAATGTCCCCAGTATTTGTCTCTAGTTGCATATAAAAAGGAATGGAAATCCTGTGTGTAAGTTKTTTTTTCATTCAGCAAGGTGATCGGTCTTCCTCTTATATTGGTAGTTATGCAATACAGATGTTTCCTCTTAAATTATAAAAACTCAAAGACATTCAGAAATCCTATGTTTGACTCTTACTGCTAGTGGTTTACTTACAGGCATGGCATTCAGATCTTCCAGCCTTCACAGAGGTAAAAAAGTAGATCCAGCTTTTCCCCAAAGGGACAAGCACTGTTGATTTTTAAATGCACAATATTCATTGACTGGGGTTTCCATATGTCCATAAATGACTTTCTTTCCAGAGACTGACTTTCCAGAATTATAAGACTACTAACACTGATGATCTACAGCAATGGCCAAGTTCCAAATTTGTTTTGCACCTTCTATTTCTACTTTATTTTTTTAAAATGAAAGTCTTTGTATCAATCAGTCTATAAAATTATGGGTACACTCAATAGTGTATTAGCTTCCTTATATAAGGTAAGGAATTAAACTTTGAAAAGTAGGAAAAGCCTAAGTATATAATATTAGAACCCCACTTTTCAGAGAAGTTTTATTCTAATGATAGAGCTGAATGATTACAGGAAGGAATAATACTGATTCAGACCGTCTTTGGTTTTCACAGCACATTCTCATAGAAATAAATCTGAGCCAAAGTAATAGATCTGTTTTTCGCTTCAGCTGTAAACTACCTGAAAAGCYTGTGCCAGACTTTCTGGCCAACTTTATGATCTGATTTTGGTTTTCTTTCTTTCTTTTTATTTTTTCTTTTGTATATGGCTTAGTCTCATTTATAATTCAATAGCTGGGCAAGATTTCTATAGTTAAGTGAAATTTGGATTAGTAGAATGTTTAAGGTTTCTTTGCTCAAACTGTATAAACAGATCTTATTGAAACTCTTAATTAGAGAAAGGTGACTTATGTCTTGAATGAATGACAGATTTCATAAAATGAGATAATTAGGTCAGGGCTACTGTCTTAATCTCCTAGAGTACATGAGCCCCAAAAGTCGAAGGCTATGAAAATAATAATTACTTGATCCTGAACCTTTCTATTGCTCAGCAAAAAAATTAGAGACTTGTCTTGGGAATGCATCTCTCAAAATAGTAAGCAATTGCAGACTGTCTTTGGAATATGTTAAACATGGCATTTTCATCTTCATAATTTCCACTTGTTCCGTGAAATCTGAGAGTGTGAGATGCCAAAAAGACATCCTCTTTTTTCCTGGTTAAATATTATGAAAATAAATAATTCATACAAGAAATATATTATTAATCTTGTTTAGCAACTGTACAAGAATTGATTTTAAGAAGCTCTTGTCAGAAATAGTCTCCCCTCYGACAATAGAAAAAGAATATAAAAGTCTATATGTGTTTATATGCTCATATCTTCATGCTCTCTGTGAAACTGTCTGTCTGCAGGTATTATGTGTGAGTTCCTAAAAACAGCCCTGCACTATTAACATGCTTATATGCTAATGGTATGAAGACAGTGTACTTGCCCAGATTAAATAAGTCCTCATACTCATACCTGAAATTAAATAATGCAAAATATGTTTGTCTCCCCACACAACTTCTAAGACATTTTAGACATCTTAAATCTTTGATTTTTTATATCAAGAAATTCTTTTTTTTTTGTCTGTTCTGTGTTTTTTTTGCCACAGACACAATGCAGGTAAGAATAAGAGCTACTTTTGTGCTTCTAAAAGAAAGTTAGAAGCAACTGATTTAGAATATATTTATTATCCTGTCTGACAATATTGGTGTTTGGATTCACCAGGAATTCATTATCAGTCTGGTATTATGTACTGTCTGAGGATCTTGATGACACATATGTATGAGGTTATAGGAAGCTGTATTTCTCTCTCTGTAGCTGAGAAAAAAGGGACAGGTTCGTCATCTTTCCTGCCTGCAGCGAGATCTGATTTTGAGGGATTCTGCCACCTGAATATGCTTTAGGTATCACTGATTCCTCTCTTCAGTCATCAGGTCTCCAGCACCTGTGTACTCTTATTGCTGTTTTACTATGCATATTAATTCAAATCCTGTAGATTTCTTTAATACATTTTCTTCATATTTAGCAAAGCAAACTGAAATATAACAACTGAGTTCCTCCCTGACAAAATTATCAAGATCTCATATTAACTTTTGTTCCATGTTAAGCAAATTTGAGCCTTTATTAATTAAAAAAAAAAAAAAGATCTTGTGTGCAGGAGTATGTGCTAATGGCTTGATTAGACTCATCCGGATCCAAGCAACAGGCTGTAAAGCCAGAAAGTAAGAATACCTCTCCTGTACTTTTCTATAGTACACATGGTATCTGAACTAGTGAACCTGAAGTAAGGGCTCTCAAACTCAGGTGAAAGCTCTACACTATATCACCTTAATCAGAAATTTCATTTTGGACCACAGCAAATCGAGATTCTCTATTGYGTTTCACTGACGTATGTATTTCTAAATTTTTTTTTAACAAAATGGCTTTTTTGAAAAGACCATAGTCGTACWCTTCTAATCAGTTCTGTAATTACTAACACCCATTTCTTCAGAATAAAGCCCCTGCTGTCACTACTGGCTTGCAAATACACTTGCCTATATATTACTTCTTGAAGACCTAGTGGTCTGGTCGCCTGACCTCATGTCTCTTCTCCAGGGACCATACAGTTGTTATAAAACAAGTTAGGCTGGATGATGAACTACAAAGAGGTGAAGCACTAATTAACAAGTCTGGGGTTAGTTATTTCCACTTGATCTTCAGTACTTTAGGGGAAAAATGTCAGTAATTTGTTGTGAATAAATATAAAGTGGATACTGGAGTCTTCGGCAAGCCCTCTTTACTTTTCTGAGACATGGAATGTGTTTTAGGTATGGGAAGTAATACAAAGTTAAAGATGAACAAATCTATTATTTTTAGAAAAGATCAAGACAGAGCAGCAAACACTTTCTCCTGTGTAACCTAGTTTCTGATTTTCTCTGGAGAACAGTGGATACCAGAATAGAGATGTGATTTAGGCTATGGAAATTATGCTTAACTCCATTTTGAGCAGTCCCAAAGAAAGATCTGCTGCTCATTTTTCTTTCTAAAAATCACTGAATTGCAGAACCCTAGAGCCTTATGTTCCAGGAGGAATAAATGGATGAAATCAGGAACAGTGCTTTACATCTCTAATTGCCAGCTTGCGGGGAGAAGGGGGAACAACTTCTCATAGCCATATCCAGCATATCCCAAAGTACTGAAAGACTTTTTAACATGTCCCCTACTACATCCAACACAGCTCCTGGGATCTATTGTACAAAGTCTTTTAGAATTTTTCTTCAGATTGTCCTTACCTCCTTCTGATAGTTCTGCCCTCTCCAAGCTTCTGCATTTCCTGAGAAGCCATGCAGGGCTAGTGGACACCATCACCAGCCTGTCCTGTGGTCACAACAGACACAGCCTTGGGAACACAATATGCACTTTTCAGTATAGTCACAGGAACCTGAAGTGGGAAGGAATTGATTTAAATTCTTTCCACTTATACAGTAATATCTACTTCCTTTGTGTTAGCCATTTTTTTCTRATTTTGTTTTGTGGCTGATGTGTTTCTGTCTTCCCCTTCCCCCAGAAAAAACAGGGGGAATGGCTTTACAAAATTTACATTTAATTGACCTCTCCTTTCAGCTCAGCTAATTCTTTTCTTCCCTACTCACATTCTTTACACTTTCCTCAGATTGGATACAATCAAATCAGACTGCTTTTGATGACATTKTAAGCTTGGATTCTCAGCCCTCATCTACTAGATGAAATGTTTTTAGCATCATGTGAATGGTTTGTTTGCCCTCTCCTGTTCTTCCAAAAAGGAAACATGCAGAGTATTTTTTGTCTGTCATTGTGTAATCAGTCTGTTTTTATTTAAGATATTTCAGTGAATGCAAGAGCTGGACACGCCATCACGTTATTCTCACGATTTTCTTTTTCTATGCCTAAGATTTTATTTCTTCATTTGGACTYTCCTCATTTCTCACAGCTGGACTTGAGTTACAACAGAAATTCTCTATTTTTGTCATTTGGCCATCAATTTTACTGAATAGATGTGACCACTTCTTGTGATTCTTCTTAATTTTCCTGTGGATAATAACCAGTACTTGTTAATTTGCTGTACTGAATTGTCACTGCTGCTCCTAAAAGGCATAGACCCTGTTTGAGGGCTTAGTTTATTTGGAACTATGATTACTGGGGAAATGTATTACCTCCAGTTATTTTTCCTTGGAACTCTAATTTGGCCTGGTTGTCTTAGGTACTGATCAGCCTAGGATTTAGCACTTCTGCAAGTGCGTCCAGACCTGTTAAGAAGTAATTGATCTCTCTTACTGAATGTGTATATCAAAGTACTATATTCATTCACAAGCATGTTTCAGCAGCTGAATATGATTGCTGAGTATCACAGTGAGATTACTTGCTTACAGAATTCTGGTCTAAGTACAAACAGCTTATGAAGATACCACAAAAGGTTTTTGCAAACTGATAGAGTTTTCTCCCATATTTAGCATCATAGAATCATAGAATCGGTAAGGTTGGAAGGGACCTCTGGAGATCATCTAGTCCAACCTCCCTAATCAGCAGGGTCACCTAGAGCATGGTAGATAGGGTTGCATCCAGGCGTGCCTTGAAGGTCTCCAGAGAAGGAGACTCTACAACCTCTCTGGGAAACCTGGTCCAGCGCTCTGTCACTCTCACAGGGAAGAAATTCCCCCTCACGGTCAGACGGAATTTCCTGTGCTTCARTTTCTGCCCATTGCCTCTTGTCCTGTCACATGGGACAACTGAAAAGAGTTTGTCTCCGTCCCCTTGACATCCTCCCTTCAGATACTTGCACACATTGATAAGATCCCCCCTCAGGCTTCTCTTCCCCAGGCTGAAGAGGCCCAGCTCTTGCAGCCGTTCCTCACAGGGCAGGTGCTCCAGCCCTCGGATCATCTTCATAGCCCTACGCTGGACTCTCTCCAGTAGCTCCATGTCTCTCTTGTCCTGGGGAGCCCAGAACTGGGCACAGTACTCGAGATGAGGCCTCCCCAGGGCTGAGTARAGGRGCAGGATCACCTCCCTTGACCTGCTGGCAACACTCTTCCTAATGCACCCCAGGAGACCGTTGGCCTTCTTGGCCACAAGGGCACATCCTTTGTTTATTGGTTAAAATATATCTAGGATGACCTTTTTCATAAACCATCCCTACTTCATTATGCTGAAGAATTTTGCTAAGCCAGTGTTTAAAGTTTTGATTAGACAAATATTGTACTTTGCTAAATCAAAACCACTGTCTGAAAGCACCTACTTCTATGAGCGACTATTACCTTAAGTCACAGTTGCTTATGCAGTTACTAAYATATTGTTATTCTGGCCCATTCAACCCTGAGTTATCAAAGTCATACTGATTATTGTCTGAAAAAGATCTACTGGTTGACGCAGTCTTTCAATATATTGCGTGTAATCATTGTACAGCTGGTATTAACTGTGTAGTCTGTGAAGGGGTCAAGGAAAGTTAAAATTCACTATGTGAATGATAATCCTTTGTAAGGATGGTCTGTAAAAATCTGTTATTTTCCTATCCATAAATTGAAGCACAAGATAGTATTGAAGACAAAAATGTGAATGAATGACTGGCAGAGGAAGATTTACCTGTATGATGCTGATGTTCAGCAGTGCCTGTGTACAACTCTGGTCTGCCATTCTGTGTTTGCTGCTTTTAGTGCTTCTACCAAATTTTGTATCTTACTGGTCAGTTAAGCTCTGTGGAGGGTGTATTTAGTATTTAAAAATAGACTAACAGCTTTCAGGTTCCCCTTAAGGAGCTCTAGGAACATTTTTATTAAGAGGGTTATTTAAGCGTAGAGCTTAAGAGAATTAGCAGTGTGCAGCAAATTCACTGATGTTGCTTCAGAAGACATTTTACTTCATCTGGAAATCAATAAAGCCAAAGTTAAATAACAGGCTACTGGAGTGAATGGCTAAAGATAACAAAACAAGCCTGCGTGATACCTCATGTAGGTGTGTTGGAGCCAGTGAAATTCTGCTATTTGAAGTCTGTAGCTGATGTAGCATTCTCTTTGGTGTTTGTCACAGTATAGTTATTCTGAGTTACTCCTCTTGAATGAAGATCCAATTTAAAAGTTTGATTTGTCCATAAGGGGTTTACAGAGTTTGCCAGTTGTAGTATTTATTTTTCATATCATACCAAAAATGACTTATTCCTTATTATTACCATATAACATACATAGCTTAACTGTGTAAGTGAAAACTCAACAGCTGGGCCATGACAAGACCATTTGACAGTGACTGGGGCAAAACTTTTGCAGTTTCTCAGCTGCTATAAATCAACATAGTTTCACTGGCATAATAGAATAATGTTTATGAACCTCCTGCTGAGGATTTGTCTGACCCCTAGCCTATAATGATCGTTGTTCAGGAACACAACTGAATTGTTCAGGAGACTAATCAGAGGTAATGGAGCCTTTGATACTGCTTTAAACATGGCCTCCTTCTGCTATGACAAGATCTAATGGAACAATATGAAATAAGCTGAAAATCTGATATTCCAGTTCTTATTAGAAAAGCTTTCACAGTTTCCATAGTCTCAAAATATGAAGAAAGAACTGAATAAGCTTGAAGACCTACCTGTTCCGTCACTGTCCAGCACTCCAGAGTGCTATCAAAGCACATGGCATGAGTAACAGAAGAGGCAGCAACTATTATGTTAGGTTTTGTGGTTAAAAAGCAGACTGTAGCCTATTCCTTTATCACTAGCACTCATTTCAAAAGATATTGGGCAAAGTATTTCAGTTCACATCAGCAGCCCACCCTCCTACACCCTTCATTTTTTATCTAGGGAGTGGGACATGGATAATAACAGTTAAACTTGGAGCAATTTTTAAACTTGCTTTTAGTCTTGGAGGTTGCTACTTCTATCTATGTCAGACCTGAAGAAAGTCTATTGTACTTGAAAATTTTTCTGTTTTGCTACAGCATCAGCTGGTGTAATAAAAAAATACTACTTTTCCCACAGTAATAAATACTGAAGTCTGACCTACTGCATATCATGGGTCATTAAATTCCCCTAGATGCTCAGTAATTGAACACAATAGCCTGTGTTTCAGCTAAAGCATACTGCGTTTTGCTAAAACATAACTTCTTGAAAGGCATTCAGTGTTGTTCTTGAGACCTGAGGAAATCAAGAATCTATTGATTCCTTTGATAGTTTGTTCCAGTTGTTTGTTTCCTTGTAGTTAAGAAAAGGTGTGCCTTATTTCTCAATTATATTTGCTTGACTTCAGGTTTCAGCTCCCGATATTTGTTATGCTTCTGTTAGATTAGAGAGCTCTTGTATTTTCTCTCAGTGAAGGTACTTACATGCTGTAATCAAGTCACTTCTCAATCTTTTTGATAAGCTACACAGATTGAGCTCTTTACGTCACTTATGGCAAGGGTTGARAGTGTTACTGCCAGCTCAAGTATTCAAGCCTATTGTGGTCAAAATTTACTAATTAATGTCACTGGAAATGGACAATTCTTTGTGAGTGAGTGAGCCTCACAAACAAGTCTCAGCTGATGAGTTTGAAAATCGGGACTGAAATACTTATATGCAAGTTTTCTATAATTATGCATATACTCACGAAGACAGATATCATTTCTCATCTTAAAGTGGGCTGTACATAGCAGAAGTGTATTTAGTGGAAAGAGTAAGAATTAGAAGCTCTGCAATGTCATTATTCCCTTTTTAATTTAAATACTTGCTTCTGGCATTTCCTCTTCTATTTTTTTTGCTTGTTTTCTTGTTTGTTTTTTTAATGTTACTTTTTGATAAGACCAAACTGATGGCACAATTGTTGAGTAGCATTTGTAGCTATAAAGCACCTTCTTGAAAACACCTCCTCTTAGTTTCCTTGCAAACTAGAATAACTGTGGGTATGTTTAAGGTTGACAAGTTGTTTAGCTTTTTGTGTTTCTGCACCTCTACAAAAAAGTTTGATGTCAAAAATACAAGGCCATATATATGTAGGAATAAATATGCTTGTGTCACTGCTTCAGTTGCAATAAGCTGTGTCTGATTTTATTTCTACAGTAATTAGCAAACTACCCCTAACATATCATTCATCACGAACAAATGCTGAAAGAATTTATTTCTATTTGCAGTCTGAAAGCAAGACTGATTTTTTTCCCCCTCAGTTTTGGGCTTTATGGTTGCCTTAATTCATAAAATAACCCACCTATGGTCAATCTGCCAAAGCATTTACGATTCATATCTTGTGGAAATTATATGGAGTCAGTCTTATACCTAAATGTGCTGTTCAGTTTTCTACTGTATATGGTCTGTATTAATGCAGAGCTTGTGATATGGGAGCAACTGCTCACACTGCAGCTTATTTATTCTCTAGTTCTAATCACTTGAGTTCACAGAGCCAAAGCATGTAACGTTACTAGACTCATATCTGGAAGATTTCTTTTCTTGCTCTGGTCCTTTGTCATCACCTGTCAGTATCTACCTATTCATTGTCAATGTTGTCAAATCTGACAGCACCTGAAGCATAGAAAGAAGTGGACAGAGCAGAATTTGAATGAAATGTCTTCACATTCACTTTTAGCAATGTCAGTTCCTCACCATGCTCGGTATTTCAGGCTTGCCTGACAAGGCTTCTGTTAATATTGGCAATACATTCAAAACAGAAACTTGTGGATGACTGGACTGCTTAAGTGTACTCCACCTAAAGCAGAATATGGTCTATGTGGATACAATACACACAGCTTTATTTTGCATGTGTGTGTGGCAATGACAAAAAGTGAAATGGTGGGCAGGGTTACAATATCAAGTTGCGGTGATACTGTTGGCTTGCTTTTTGGCTGAGTGCCCTGCAGCTAGGGGGTGGGGGATGATTGGGGAAAATACTTTCTGTTATACTTCCGAGCTCAAAATCAAACCAGAATTAAGGTCAATAATGAGTCTCAGATTGTGGTGAGTAGTGACAAAGAATGAATTTTTAGTCTGAAATGACATTTGGAGAAGACGCAAATATCATGCTATCTTTATCATCATCAGTTGACTCAGCCTGTTAGCTAGAGAGCAGGATGCAGGCTGGAGCCACAGAGTTCACCCAGAGCTAACACCAGCTCAGCCATTCGCCCATGAGCAGCAGCAGTGCTTGGAAGATACTATCTTGTACGAGGAAGGCCTCTCCCACAGGCTAGCTCTGAATTTGTCCCTCAGGCAATCAGACATATGATAGCATATTTGTCTTACTCTTTTTATATGACAGCCAGCTCAACCATGTAAGTGCTTGTTATTTTCCGCAGTTTTATCACAAGGTTTGTGGTATTTTCATTCTCAGCTGATAGACTCCTGTGATTAAATAACTAACTTTATTCTTCTTTTTTTTTCTGTTTTTCCTCATATGCAAGTAAAATATTGTTATTGCAGTGTATATAAACAGTTTCTGTTTTTCATTTGTAGTCTGCAGAGAAAGCTGAAAATGTGAGCACAGTATCTTTAGGGTACTCCACACATCAGTGAAACAGAAATACAATGCATTATCATTAAAAAAAAAAAAAAGATTTTCATGACTAGTCAAAATATCATTGTTCTTTTGTAGCTGGTTCTATGATTTATGAGCATTTGGGATCACCACAGTTGATGTTATAATAATTTCCATTTGAAACAAATGTCTGGTCTTTTATGAAGCGTGACACTTGTTGTTTCAGTTTGTTGTGACAGTATTTTCAATTTCCTCGGAGATTCTCTGATAGTGTGTGGAATACCTTAAGGGCCAAATCATTCAGTGAAAGACTAAAATAATTAATTCCTTCCCCTCAAATCTATTAAATATGCTTTATTGTCATTTTGAGTTTTCTTCTTTTGTCCATCATGTTGATGATCCGTATACAATTTGAGGTGGTTGGGGGAGCCTTTAGGTCGGTCTTCAAATCACGACTGAAAATGATGATGTTGTGTATTTGGTTCATAAACACAGCTTTAGTGTGTGTGTACATACACTCAGTAAAGTGAGACATTACATTTTTTTTTCCTTGAAGAAAAATATTTTCTCATATTAAAGAAGCAAGAGAAAAGCATTGGGCAAAAATAGATGAAGAATTCTTTGTGAGAAATGGTTTCATTTTGTTGCAGAAATGCTGGATTTATTGATGGGCTAAAACATTGTTTTGCTTGCATACTTGGAAATGGGTGAGGAAGTGAGTTAACAGAATGAATGGGGACCACCAAGTCTGTCTACTGTCATGTCTGTTCTGAGGGTACTGGTCCAAAAAGACATAGCATTTGAGCTAGAGAAGTGTTCTTCTCAGGCACATCAATATACAGTCCCTGACACGAATGATTTAGCAGGACTCAATGTGGTGACGAATCCCTCAGAGGAAGAAAGTGCATTTATATTTTCCTTTTATTTTAGAGAAGGAAGGAGAGTGACTASTGACAAAGCTAGCAGATGCTTTCTGAAAAAAGAGGACCATATAAGCTGTTAAGAATCTCATGGTTGTGAGCAGCGGTGGGGGAAATAGCCTAAAAAGTTCTGCAGCAGAAAACAAATTATTAGCTGGCTCTGAGCTGAGCCAGGGACAGAAGATGAAAAAATCAGAGTTGAGTAAAAAATCACAATTTGTATATGGGTGGAACCATCTAGCCACAGGTTTGTGGTCACATTCAGTGACAAGTAACTCCAATCCAAGACAGGACCTACAGTATTTAATTGCCATCTAGAGAAGCCAGACCAAAAAGAGTTAACAGTAGAAGTCCAGAGACTTCCCAAAGAAGTCCACTGAACAATTCTTTTCTTTAGACTTTCCCAAAACACTGATGGTGGAAGAAAGTTTTGATTATTGCCCTTTTTATCTGTTAGTGGTTGCCTAAAGCATTTATATCTTCCACAATCTTTCAGAACTTGTAAAAATCCTATCTTGCTAACTAAATCTCCAGATTAATGAGATCCTCTTTTCCTACCTTGCCTGGAGTTATGTACAAATTGTCAACGGGAACTGTGGGTTGCAACATTATACAGGAATTTAAGAATCTTCAATTTTGTCATTATGGAACACTGAGGGAGAGTCCACGGTCTGCACTGTGGTAGGTAGGCTGTTTCTTATTCCCTTGCAAAGTGATTCTGGAGAATGAGTGGGGTAGGTGAAATCTAAACTAGTGATAAAAGGAATTGCCACATGTGCCTTGCTAAATGAATCCACAAATGCTGAATGGATCAGTTTTCTGAAGGAAGCAAACTGCCCTCTATTGGCTAGAAGACAAAATTTGGCCCTTTTCCTTTCCTGTTCATTCTGGATGAGGGATTAAGTGTTTGAATCTCACGTTGTCTGTTTGTCAGAAAAAGCTGATATGTCTGTTTTTATAGGCCGCTACGYTGAAAAGTGGTATGAGATGTGGCAAAAGATAAATAAACATGAAKATGCCAATTTCTCACTAAAACATTTCTCTCATTTTTCGGCTTTGTTGCAAGAGTGACAAAGAAACACAAAAATCTGAATTTTTATTTAGGAGAATTTTCTATTCCGTGCACTTCTGGATTAATTTTATCATTTTGGGTAGGAATCCAGGCACATGAGCAGAATTTAGAGGACAAACACTGTGCTGGGCCACTAAACACATGCAAGTGTGTGTGCTCTGCTCATGGTGATTATACACCGTATGAGAGTAGATCTGAACACAGAACAAAGCGAGGGACATCAGGCGCTGGGTCTTTTTAATGTTCTGAGCTGTGCTTCAGTAATTTAGCATGTTTGTGACTCCGAGTAGCCTCCCTGCGAGCAGCACTTCCTGCTACGTCCAAGCTTTAGGTGACAGCATTACATGACATCTTGACTGAATGCAGCGGCAACCTGCAACTCCRAAAGTGCTGTGTGAAATCTTCACGTTTATTGATCTGTGTAGAGGCAGCTACAGTTTAGAGGCATTTACAGAGCCTTGCTAAACAAACAGAAGTGGTAGACCGAGTGTTTGTGTGTGCGATGTGTACCAAGTCCAGTAAATATTGCCGTGTGATTCAGCTATATGCTTGGATAGTATATAGTGTTTTCTTGAAATCTTAATGTGTTATCCTGGTGGAAAACCCAGACCCTGGATAACTGAATCACATTATCATGTCCAAATGTGTAATTAACTTATATTCTCCCATTGTGCTCCATGTTTCTTTGATGGTTTGAGGTATCATTTGCTGTGGCAAAAGGTCAGTTCAAGGATGTTTCTGTCTTTACCTGGCTATACTTCTTTTCTGTAACGAAACACGCTGGACTGGCCAAAAGAGTTTTGGGATTTAGACCGCTGCTCTGGCAGCTTGAGAAATGTCTGCAGGGATGTGAAGACATGAAATGTGCCCCCGGACATAATCCAAGGTAAAGGGCAAATGCTTCAACAAAGGAGAAATGTTCCAGCATTTTGTTTAAAATGATCATTCTATCCAGATAGCTACAGTTACCTCCAGTAACGGACTTGGATGCTTTTTTGGCTGCTAATTTCTGCATAGTTTGTTTCATTTATATTTGATTTTTTTAAAAATCATTTCTAAGATTTTYTTGTAAAGCAGAAAAGTGTAGTGAGAAGACTAGGAAAGATGCAAAAGAGTTATAATTAGAGGCAGGCTCAGTTTTTATTGGCAAATGCCATGTTTCAAGTGTATAACATGCAGTTCTCCCTAAAATGTTGTTGTCTTATGCACCTAAATTACTTGCAAGTATTGCACAGTTGGAAGTAGTTGTTGCTATAGAAGCACTAGAGCCACTGACAGTGCTGGCAGCAGGAACAGTGGCAATAGCAGAAGGTACATGACTATCTTATGGGTTTGGGAATGAGAGTTTGAATTTTATATCCCATTGTCTCCCATTGTGTTGAGAAAATAATGACTTATTTCTGGGGGGAGGGAGGAAGAAGAGAAAATTCAGTCTTATTTATTATTATTTATTGTTTTTTGTTTTACAAATTTGGGTTGAATTCAGCTAAGGTGAATCAAATCAGCTAAATTAGGAAAATGAGGATAGGGAGGTGTTCATGATGGCTTGGATTATCACAAAACTAATTATAAATACTTGCCAAATAGTTTTGACAAAGGAGAAAGTTGAATAGCCTCAAAACAGAAAAAGCAAGAAGTGTTGGCTGTGGTGGGGCCATGAAAGGAGAGGGAGGAAAAAAGAAGCCTCTACTGGAGTTAGAATAATTACCCTCGGTAATAAAGGATATCAGATAGATCTCTCTATATACATACACACATACACACACACACATTTGTGAAAGATTGCTTTTTACTTCATAGTCACTATCCTATGCCATGACTGTCTCCATTTTATACAGGAGAACTCAGTATTCAAGAACTTTAAATGCATGTCTTTGAGAGAGGAATATGTATGCCAGTAGGGATGAGTGGAAAAAAAATTTTACATGAGCAGATGAGATCCCAAGTTTCCATTCCAGATTTCATAAAGCATTTCCAGGTAAACACTTCCTGTTCTTCCACCACAAGAGAAACAAAAATGTTCCCCAAAATTTCGTTTTGGCCTTTTATTCCTAGCTGTTTGTCACTCCTCTTCCACTCTACTGAATCCAGCCCACCACCTTGCTGTTCTGCTTCTCTGGTTCATTTCTTCAGGACAGAGCTTCTTCCCCGCCTGTGGAGCTAAGTGAGATCCCAATGTAACACTGCTGCTCATTTCTTTTTTTTCCATAGGATGTGAGCAAAAGAGTGCAGTGGGGAGGTCTCTCTTGTCTTCTGCAATCCAAATTAAAGGACTTTTCCTTCTTTCTCTCTATAACTGGGGAGAAGCACCAGTCTGAGGGCAGCCTCTGTGCACTTCCAGTTTAGGGCAGAGTTAATAGAGAAGAAAGCAGTGAGCATTTAGTCCTAAAGAATTCATTCTTCCACAGACTAGAGTCTGTTCTTAATTTCTGACTTGACAATAATACTTGAGAGGATCCAAAATGCAGCACATTTGCTCTTTATTAGTTTGAAACAGTGACACATTGATGCTAGCAATTCAGAATTTTGTCCTTTCTCTTTTTTCTTTTCTTTCTTTCTTTCCTTTTTTTTTTTTTTTTTTTTTTTTTTTTTTTTTTTTAAGTAACATAATATGAGAATGGCGATAACTGTGAATGCTGAGTTGGAATAAAAGCCCATCTGGAACATCTGCCTTGGTATGAGCTCAGAGTAAGCAGATAGTGACACTTCCGCTGTATGTTCTCCTGGCCTCTAGCAATCTGTAGCTCAGAAAATTCCTAAACAAGAGGTAATGCTTTTGTATTGAATAGCCCTAGAATGAGTATTCTTCTAGCTGTTGTCCAGCTGATTTCTAAAACCTTCGGAGTCCACAGTGCTGGAAGCAGCCCCAAGGCTTCATTATGCAGTATATGGGAGGATATGATGGCTCCTGTTGGAGCCTGCTGCCTGCTCGTTCCATCTGATACCTCCTGGCTTTTGTGTTGGGAGAGACAAATGTGTCATATAATATGTCATATAAATCACGTCTATGGTGAACTGCATACTAAGGAGTAAGCCGAAGATGATGATCTGGGGGTTTTGTATGGTAGAAGAGGATATGATATTTGTATTATTCCTTAAAATGTGATGGATTTTGCCATTAGAAGATAATCTTGTTGACGTCTCAAAGTAAAACTAACCCATGTCTCTCAGAGCACTTGAATCGTGGATCCTGTGAAATATTGCCATGCACATTTCTGTCTAGATAAGATGAGAACTAAAAACTGCTAGTGTTGACCAAATCCTCCTCCATCTGTGAAATCCTAAATAAGCTTAGTATATAAAAATTGTTAAGGTATCATAGTTTCATTTTATGAGTGATTTACATTGGTTAAATGGCAACAGTCTACCTTTTGAAAATATTTTTCTTTAGAGGAAAAGATATCCTGGATGATTTTTATTTCATTGAACCTGCCTAAACAAGGAGTCATTTTTGGTAGTAGGATTTTGTTTTTCTTTAGTGTCCTAAATATACTCTACCTGGAAAGCAAAAATATGGAGCCAGAAAGAACAATCCTATTCTAGTGGAGGAAATCACTAATGTATATAGTCTGCTTAAAGACATTATATATCTTTCACAAATTGTTAGGAACACTGTAAGCATTTCAGATATTATCCCAAGCATTTAAAAGAATGCTGAGGAAAATAAATAATTTATTTTTAAAAAGCATTTTCTAAAGCAGAAAAAAAGTCCTATACATAATAATAAAAATAAAGCTACTAAGTGAATAGTACGCAGCTCATTAAAAAGAATAAACTCCCAGGGTCCCTGAAGGTAAAGTACAATAGAATGTAGCCTATTTAAAACTCCATTCAATGAATATGACTTTTGCCACTAAAGCAAATCATATTTCGTAACACAATAGATTCTTTTAAATGACTCACTTTTTACTATTTAATGTTCTTATTATATAAGCTGCATTTTCCACTGTACTGTCTTTAAGAAACCATATTTTTATAAATGCAGTTTACTAAGGACTGCATTTTAAAAATGAATCATCAGTCTGTAGCTAGAGTTCTCTATTGTTTATTGAACATATAAAGATTTGGTGATGTATTTTAGTACAAAGTCTCCTTGTATTGTGCTGCTGCCATATAAAATGACAAGTATTTCAAAGTTACTTACAGAAGTCCTAGGCAAATAGAGGGCTCTGTGGAAGAATATTGACTTGCTGATATGCCAGTCCTTAACTTTACAAAGTGTACTTCTGTACCATTTTCTTCCACTTTCTATTCAAGTCACCAATATGTTCAGAAGATCTAGAAGGGGAGAGGACTCAAGGTCAAAGAATAATCTTTTCATTCCAAGGCAGGTAAAGCAGGAGAAGAATTTTATAATTGTTCTAGAGCATGGAAGGAAGAGTTTCTGCATTTAAACCATAACATCCATAAAAGCATGATCACTTCTCAAGAGTGAAGAGGTTGGTTAATCTGTAGTTTGTGTTCAATTACAGAATTCCTATTCATATTGCATTACTGACAAGATCATCTTAATTCTGATTTAGATATGGTGAAATTACTGTACTTGGAAGGAAAAGAATTGTGGCTTTTCTTTGATGCTGTCAACCAGAACTGTTCATAATATAAAAAAGGACTTAATAAGGTGCCTAAGGCCACAGCTCCCACTGGAAGATAAGAGAGTAGTAGAGGGTAAGAGAGTAAGAAAGAAGACCTCAGTTGAAAAAGTCTCGTTCAGTGCTGCCTGTGTCAGATAAAGTGCGTATTTGCTGCTCATTTGAACTACAGTGTTCAGACCACTGTAGCATATCCCATGTGCTGTAAATGTGGACTTATAACACATATGAGGGAGACTGTTTTACACAAGCAAACAATATGCCATGCTTTTAGGACTGCTTTACTGTTCTAGTTGAAGACAAAGGATGTTGGAATTTCCTTCATTTGTCTATCAACACTCTTAGTCAGTAAATTGAGAAGCAGGAGATTAGCAGCCATAGTCTTTTTGGAAATATTTTTAACATTTGTACTCCTATATTTTCATCTCTTTTGACATTTTTTGTTCATTTCCTGAACAATTTAGACTTACACAAAGAGATGTTGGATTAAATGCATATATTCTTAGACTTAACACAAATAATAATAGGGTAGTATTAGATAAAATTGGAATGCAATGGAAAAACATACCATTTATTAACTTGGTTTCTAATCTGGGAATCTTACTGAATGTTCAGCTGTCCTGACTTGGCAGAAATGTTTGTCAATAATTCTGACAAGTTTTTGTCTTGTAAGAAGGCTGTGATCTTTCCCTTTTAAAATTTTTGAAGTTTAAGTCATTTTCAGGTTGAATTACTTCAATAAGCTCTAGAATGTGTTATGACTTTGAACAAAAAAAGAAAAGAGGCTTTTCATATCACGTAGAATTGGCTGTACACCATAGTAATGCTCACAGATGGGTGTGTGATTCATTAGTGAATGGACTATTTCCAAGTAATCAATCTTAGGCAGCATTAAAAGTGTTTCACCTTTAAAAGGTCTTATGTAGTTACCGCTATCTCAAACACGTTCTTTTTTTGTACTGTACCACAGCCATCACAGTCATCTTCAAACGACGAAGGGCAATTGTCATTGATGGTGGGTGCTTGACTTTCCAGTGTGCTTTCCTTGGTTTTGACTTATCAGAACCTGTGATCAGCAACATCCACATTGCCTGTCCCAGTTAGCTTTTCTCTGCTGCTGTAGATAGGAGCTTTGGGTGAACAGTACAATGTCAAAAATGAACTAAGAGGAGAAGTAGTTTTAAATCTGGAGTAAGTTACAGCTTGAATGTGGATGTGGAAATGGATGCTTGAAGTGTTTTGACTTGGATGTAGTTTTTTTTTTAAAGAAGTCACTGATTTTGCATAATAGTGGTGAACCAGCTGATCAGGCTGAACAGGACTCCAGAGTCCTGTTTCTTCTCAGAAAAGGCATACTTTGTATGTTCTTTACTGTATGTCCCCAGTAGCAAACCAAGGATGAGGTTGAAAACTCTCTTGGGTGACAATATATTCTCTGTTTTCACTTAGAGGTTGGCCATTTCTTCGCATGATACCAAAAGCAGTGCCCATCTCTGCCAATAATAATTACAATTATTTGGAAAAAAATGCTTTTCTGCTGCACATTGGACTAAGACCCACTAATTTCACAGAAGGTCATGGTGACCATCAGGTTTCTGGCTATTACCCAGCCACTAGTGCAGCCTGKCCACTAGAGATGCAAACCTAGCATATAGCATTTTATTCATTCCTTAGAAAGTGATAGAGACTTCCAGTATTTTAAAAACTGTCATTCTTAAAACTTCAAATTTAAGCAGGATTGTAGGAGTATGAAAGGTTGCAATACATTCCAGGAGAATAGAAATTGACGTCATGGTTGAGATCTGTTTTGTTGTTAAGTATTTTTTTTTTTTTTTGTAAGAAAAACAAAATATTGGTTGATACAGCAAGAGAATATATTCTCTTCATTTTGCTATGGAAGCAATAAAAATAGTCAAATATTTGGCAAAAAATGAAATTATGCCTTACAAARGAGGAGAGAAAGAAATATTACAGAAATTACATGTTTTCAGTTGTATGTATTGTTTGCATATATTGTTTATATGCTAAATATACTCTTAGGCAGTTATCCTTATCTGGTAAGCTTCCGGGCTTTGCAGTAAGTGTAATTTATTAAGCATCACTCATATCTTTAAGGGTCCAAATCTCYGGATACCATCAAAGAACTGCTGTGTTTCGGTTCTTCTTTTGTCTGTTCTTTAAGTCATCGTATTTCATTGGAACATACATGTGAGATTTTCCTCTGTGAATAATCTGTGTAAGATATGGCTAAAACAACTCAAACTCACTGCCATTTTTTACAACCTCTTGTAATTTTTATGTTTAACATCAAATGGTCCCAGTTCATTCCCATACACCAGCCATAGTCACTTGCCATTGTAAGATGGCTGGCTGAGTCACAGGGAAGATTTGTGTGTTTGGATATAAAATTATGTGTTTATCTTCAGAGATCTAAAACATTACATATGGTCTTTTCACAAGAGAATTCCGCATTAGATATATCTCCATGTTACACAATTGAACTAGCAAACCTACTGGTATGTATGTGAGGTGTCATAGTAGAGCCACTCCTACAAGCAGTGCAGTATTGCATGGTACTCTGCCCAAATTAATACGCTTTCTGCTGGATTAGAGGTCCTGCATAAGTCATTTTTGACTCCCTTTCTGTGACTTTATTTTCACACCCCATCACATATATTGAACTTCTAACATACAAGCCTGGATGTGTCTAGGTAATATATGTATGTTTTCAGAAGCTTGCATAGACTTGACTGAGATGGCAGAGATGCTGGAGATATTTTCTGCATTTTAGTATACCAGGGCTGAATATTCATATTAGGATTTGGACATTTTGAGGTGTGGGGAAAGTAATCCCAACATGCAGATCTGCCAGTGATTTCAAGGAACCTGTGCCTGGGCTAAGAGATTTTGAATTGATGAGCTGTAGTGAGTTCCTTGGAGCTACCTATCTCTATCGAAGCTTTTGTGTATAAAAGGGTTTGGGGACCAGAATGTTTAGTAAATATTTAATTAGCTGACGTGTTATTAGAGTGTAATGAATAACTGCAACTTAACTTTAGCTTCCACTCCTGTCCCTCCCTCTGTGGTGTGGGAGATGAAAAYTGGAATAAAGCACCATGTGAGTTTAATCAGGGAGATGAGCTGTGATTTTTAAATATATTGTCTAACACCCTAAGGGGAACCTATAAAAACTTCAACATGAAATCATTATACTGTTCTGTCATGCCCAAATGACAATAACAACCATGAAACCTTTTCTGTAAAATGCCTTTACATAGGCTAACTTGATTTGCAATGATTTAAATACTGAAACAAATCTCTCTTTTTCCATCTTACATTTAAACCGAATGACAGCATATTGGCACCATCACTACTTCATCGTACTATAAATCAGCAGAAATGAACAATCTGTCAGGTTCCTTATCTGTGCTCTTTTTAGTCTTGTACAGTATGTGCATCTCTAAAAGAAAAAGTCATAAATACTTCTGTGCTCCCTCCCTATTTGCCTATTTTTAATGTCCTTGTTATAGTAGAAGCTCTAGAGATCTAGGTAACTCTCGTGGCAGGGCAAGTGGGCTTACTACTGATAAAAAATTGGAAAAGTGAAATAGTAACAGTGATGCTCATCTGGCAGTATTGGCAATAAACAAGTAATGTGTATTTGACTGAAAACACTTCCAGACAGAAATAATGCTGTTATAAAATTCAGTTAACACTAGTACTGGACACAAACTGGTTCCTGCATGGGGTGACAGTCTGCTAGGACTTTGAATACTCTTGTTTTCAGAAAAAGGCTACTCAGGAAGTGATGTGCTAATTCACTGTGCCAAGAATCTAGTCAACTGAGAAAATACGATTCAGTCAAAAAGCTTGCTTATAAATTGAATTTGAATTTAGATTTACCTAGGCTGTTTAGATTTGCTAAATTACCCAGGCTGATTTAGATTCTGTAGCACATAAACTGTATGTTTTGATGGATTGTTTCTATTAATAAATGGATGCAGGTTATTGTTTTCTGTGATGATATTTACATATAGTACAGTGCTTTAGATAGAAAAGGTGTAGTACTGAATTATGCATATAAATGTATATATAATCTCTATGTAAAATTAACAGAGAAATCTTCTTATTTGAAATAGTCTATCTTATCTACTGTAACAATCTTTTCTATTGCCTTTGTTGAGGTGTTCAAAATGTGACTCTAGGGAGGCTATTGAAATAACTATGAGGATGAAGCCTTACGCTTTCCAGGTAGCAACAAGTATGTCCTGCCTTCTTTTTAATTTTTTTGAAGTCCGGTGGAGATGAACAACAACATGCACAAAGTAATTGAGATGGTTATTATTTCTGAATTCAGATGCGAGGTACAAAAYAGATCCAGACTGTGTTTGTAGCAGTGTGGAAGTGTCAGAATATAGGTAAGAGTGTTAAAAGGAGATAAGGAGAGCAAAGGGAGAAAATGAAAGTGAGATTTTTGCAATTGGTTTTGGCACTTCTTCCCAATAGGTTACTCTTGTAAAATATATTTGAAGTAATTATACCATCACGTCTGAATCTTTGACTTTTCTGCTAATTATTTGCTCTCTATTAATTAGAGAGTATGGTACTTAACATCTTTTTATCTGACTTTTATGAGATACACTTCCCTCTGCCTCTTTGCTTCATGCAAAGTCTAAAAAGTAGCACAGTTGAAATAATTGTGCTGTGTGGAGTTATGCTCTATAGGTTGTATAGTTACCCTGTATATGCTGTGGAAAAGTGCTATGCAATGGGAGAAGAGGGTATATAGTTCAGGACAGTGTGGAATGAACACTGTGGTTGTACAAAGCTACTAACTGAGAACATGTTCRTTAGTCAAAGCAAGAAGGCTGGTAACATAGCAATTTGTCTGTTCTGGCGTGGGGACACAGAGGGACACTGAGGATTCAGACTACTACCTGAAAATAATACATGAATACGCCAGTTTGGATAGTTGATCAACAAGGGGAATTTCTCTTATATTCCTCCCCGCCCCCCCCACCCCACACAAAAAAAAAAAAAAAAAAAAAAAAAAAAAAAAAAAGTGAGAGTAAAACCCAAGTTGTGAATTGCAGCATAGGAATTCAAGTAGCAACCTGGCGAATATAGGTGCGGACCACTCAGAGAAACTGACAAATAATTGGCAATAACTGTAACAAGGGCACCGGCGAAAACAGAAGAAATATCATAAGAAATGATCAACTTGATAACCCAGTACAAGAGTCCAATAATGTAAATCACACATTAAAATTATTTATAGTATGCAAGTGGCAGCTGGATCCTTCACTGAGAATCAAGACTTTATTAAATTACATGAATAGGCAGTTCTTACTGCAAGAGTTAAAACTTGCATAGAAGCAATATTAAATAGAAGAAAGTGCTAAACATACAGTAGGGGGATAAAAATAAAATGAACCTACAAATCCCATAACTCCTTAAACTCCTATTTAAAGACAAATAGAAATACAACATACAGCTCTATGATATTGTGTATATTGACTGTGTTGTCATATCAGTATTTCTCACAGAGTTTTTATCTACTGTTAAACTTTCCCCCTTTTTTCCCCTCCCTCTCCTTCCCCCTCTGCCTCTCCCCTTACCCTTTCCTTGTTTTTTAATATACCTAAAGGACTGAAAGATTTGTTGGCTCCACTTTCCTTTGAAGTAAAGATGTTATATACTTGTATCCCCAAGTGCTTTCTTTTTCTCCTCCTCATGTGTATGGAACTGGCTTTGCACTATATAAAACCCTCAGCAGTATTGCAGATTCTGATGATCCTTGATGGTAACAAACTGGAAATAATTTGCACATGGGCTGGTGGCTGGTATCAGTCTCATGTCATGCCACATGTCCCAATTACCGATGCCTTATGCAACTCAGTGGAAAAGCTAAAGGAATACTTACAACATTGTCAGATGTTCAGGGTAATATTATGCAATGTACAAAAGCTGTAAGAGCACAAAGCTATGCAGGAATGTATAAAGTGACAAACCATTAAGCTAATCCTATAAAGATCTTGACTGTCATGCAGTACATTTCCCAAAGACTTGGGAGGCACAGAGAAAGGTTTATTAATGGTTCATCATCCTGCCAACACTGCCTATTTTTCTCATATGCAAACATTACTGTTTGGGGAGGGAGTGGGTGGGATTTTCCATGCATCAGATTGCAGCCATGAAAATGACAGTATTTTCCCAGAGTAATTGAAGCATTACCAAGCAAGACAATGATTGATGGTGTCTTTGACAATCTAAGAACACTGCCTGCTTTTCTTGTAAATATATTGCATGTATATGGAGAGGAAAAAGAAGGTGGAAAAGAGTTATAGCTCTCAAAAATGTTGTTTACAGTATTTAGTCAGTCTTATTCATTCTCATTTTTACAGACCACTTGTTTGCTCTCTCTTTATTTTCATATCATTAAACCATTCCYAGAAAGCAAAAACACTACTTTGTAATTTATGTGACATAATTACTTGAGTATTTTAATTAATGCTGACGACAGAGACATCTCTAGTTTTTAAGGATTCTGAGAGTCACAAGAGCCTGAGAGTTGCAAAGATGTTGCATAAGTTGATAACAACTAACTCATACTCCGTCAATACAATTAAAAGGAGATTGCCTATACTTTGATCCTGCGTCTGATCATCTCTGGACAACAGAGAAATGCAAATAGAATGATATATGCAAAGGACTATGCAAAGAGCTGTACATCATTAAAACTAATTTAGGTTCTTGAAATTAGAAGTGGAAAACAAATGGTACATAGCCTTTCATGCTGGCCTCTATACAAAGTTAAATTTCCTTGGCAGAAAGGGGAATACTAGAGCAGAGAGAAGGTAAGTATGGGATGGAATAATTTATTGTCTCAGACCTAGTGATGCTGTATTACTTGGAAAATGTATCTTTTTTTAACGAAAATATACACTGCATAACAAATTTTACATTTTCTTTTTTGAGGTGCCATCAGTGAGTACTGTCTCCTGAGCTTAGTCTACCTGGTCCACCCCAGAGAGACACCTTCCTCTGCTGCTCAGGACTTTAACCCGGGAGCTGCTGAGTGCATATCTTCCYGGCAGCCAGCAGAGTGGTGCCTTAGCAATACTAGTGCTGATTTACAAGAGCTATAAAAGCAGAGTATAAGTAATCTCCAAGATGGCAGTAATGAAAAGACAGCTTATAAAACCAAATCCTACTTCTCACTGTCTGCACCTCATCATCATTTTAGAACAATTAAAATGAACAAAACTTCTGTTTTTCTTCACCTCTCCTTTTCCTTCTCACTTCTTTATGCTTTCTTTCTCACTGTTATATATTGATTAACTTTTCTTCTTTTTACTCTCCATCAGTCAACTGTTTCCATGRTCTCTTAGACTATAAATTTCTTCCTATTCTATTTAACCTTCATGCAGAGATCATCACTTTATTAAGGCATGATTCTTTTAGCACTTACACCACCATAAATCTTAAGTCATTCCTATGGGGTCAATGGAGTCACACTACTGTAAAACAGATCCAAGTGGGAGAATCAGGGACCTTAATATTTACAGTGSACCTATGATGACAATTTGGTCTTTGAATATTGATTCAGAGAGGTTAATAAGATTGACAAAGAGTAAGACAGGAGGGCTGTGAGGATGATATTAAGGTAATTCATTCAAAAACAAAAAAATTGAACAAGCAGTTACAAAAATAACCCATCAACAATTATTTTATTAATTGTACATATGTCAAAGAACCTCATTTTTCTATTATTAGTGTGGATTTCCTTTAATTCATTTGCCAGGGAAAGGGTGAAGAGTTTCAAACATAAGTTATCACTGCTGTAAGGGTGCCAGAGTAATTCCAGCCCTGTGCCTTTTCCAGCTTCTCTTTGCTGCTTGCTACTKCAACGATATTGTTTAGTGTGCACTGGAAGTGTGGATTTATTATACGGTACCTGTCTACTTTGAATTTAAGGTCATAAATAAGCCCTCAAGCAGTTTGCAGTTAGATTCATGTGAAGAATGGTGTGCTTCTGTTTGATTAAAGAGGGAAGGAATTCTGATTTTCCACAATATTTTGATAAGCTCACTCAAAAATATCTCTCTTTTAGTACTGTGGTTGCTGGACTCTCCTTGTTTTAATGTTCAAAGTTGCACTTATTTTGAAGTGAAAAAAATGCTCTGAAACCATGAAGTCATGACCAGATTTCTGTCATAACTAGGACAAATTTGGAAGAGGATTATTCTGTGAAGAATTGGAGACCGAGAGTTAATGATAAAAAGCAGGACTGAAAGCGCTTTCCTTTTCCTTAAAAGTGTTTTAATGCTTCTAAAAAGGGAAAATGTTCCYTGTACCTCACCTCATTGATGCAGGTACTCTGTATGTCATGAACATTTATTGACCCAAGAGTTTTTAAATAATCTATGCTGATCTTTGTGCTGACTACAATCCTCAAAATTGCACATAAAATAATGGGTTAAAATGCATGTTTTTATCTTTTTCTTCTACATAACTAAATTCAGATTTTCCATTAGTTTGCCAATTGTTTTTTCTTCTCCTTGAAAATCCAGTTGAAGAAACACAAGAATACAGTTAGAGAAATACATACATAGACAATGCTAAGAAATTAGTTGGTTTYGTGCCAGCCATATTAACTAACTACATGTTTTATATCATATGCTCAAATTCCTCTACTAGACCACTATACAGGTGGGAGTCTGTATTTGTGGGATACTGAAGAGTAAATTTCCCCAATGCATCACAATTACAGAAACATCTGTGCAAAACAGCTTTGATCCAGTTCACTGTGAAAATATACATCATTCATGATGGTCCAGTGATTGCAGAATGCCCTGCACTGTGAAGCCAAAAAACAATGGGAAATTGGTTCAAGATGTACCAATAAAAAGTTTTCCTTCTGGCACCTGTACATCTCAGCTGTTGTTCCTTACTTGCACTGTAAGTGTATAATTCCATTTAACATCAGAAGGGAGATAAATACATTTTAAATGCATTACTAAAATCACACAGACAGCATGTAAACATAGGCAGGGAAAATGTCTGAAAAGATCACCTGAATGAMAATAGGTTGTATAGATAAGCCATTTTTGGTATCATAAAAATCAGCTTGTGCTTCTAATCAGCTTTTGGGTAAAACTTCATTTGGACCTTGTTTGAAGAGTTTCTGATATTTTCCYCTCCCCTTTCTTCTTTGTACAGTTTGGTTCAGGCCGGTTATGGACACAATACCAACATGTCATGAAAGACCTTGTTTTAGATTAAGAAATTGAGGTGTGATTGTTTTGTTTTCTTTTTGTTGTGTGGATTTTTTGTGATTCCTATCTGTCTCTTTCTACCCTCAAACTTTTGTATCTGCAATTTCAGCCAAATCTGCCAGTTTCAACCAGATTTGACAGCTGGGCTGTAGGATCCAACTATTAGTGATATCTCTCATTTTCRTGAAAATATCTGAAGTAGAGATGAGAAGCCCTATTATGTCCCTTCTCAGGGAAATGCTACCACATGAACCCATCCCTTTTTAGACACCAGAGAATCCACAACTGCAAGACATGACCCCATCTGTGGAAAATCCTGTTGGAGCACCACCTTATTGGCTACCAGAAGATCAAGCCCTGAAACAAAGCCATAAGAAATCTGGTTTCACTAGTTTCTGATCTTGGAATTGTTATGAAATACTAAGACTAGTTTTGCAAAGATAAAGATTTAAGTTACACTAAGATCCAGCTGAAGTAACTTTAAGTGAACACATAATCTGTTTAACTTCTTATCTCAGRTAAAGAAAGACCAGTATTTGTAGCCTTTGGGCATTTCTTTCCTTGAGGCTTTATACGTAAATCACTTATACGTGGGGCAAATAAAAACAAAAYGATGTCCCTGAAGGTTGATTTTAATATATTGTTCCACAGGTCAACATATTTATTAATAGTACTACTGTGGAAAATATGGAGTAGGTGTTGACAGTTACTAAAAGTATTAAATTGCTTTCTTATCTATCTACTAATCTCTCAATCTGCGAAAATGAATATAAGCCTAACTGGCCTTCACATCAGCAGGAGTTCTGCGAGTATTAAATTTCTCTGTTAGATCTTGTTTCCTCTGCTCCCATCCCTTCCTCCCCCAAGCACAGCRTTGTTGCCCACAAGACAAAACTTAGTTAACTTTGGATAGAAAAATGTCAGGATGATGATATATTCAAGAGGGTAGGCAAAACTGACACTTTCAGTTGTCATTAGACTTTATTTACAAGAAAGGGTAAAGAACAACCGATGTGTCACAAAACACAATAGGCGAGGATGACCCTGCAGGATTTTTCTGGCTAGAAGTTAGCTGCAAGCATATATCTTACTGCCTATCTCATTTCTTATAACTATTCTATGAACAAGCACACCATTTTAAATCCATCCCCCCCCTCCAATATTAACTTCAGAAAACTGCAGCATGAGAGAGGTGGATGATTATATTCCTAATTAAAAGACAAATACAGTAATTACAGTTTATATGCCATTATCCTGAATCTACACAGGATGACTTTAAACAGCAAAACAGCCATTAATTTTACTGTTCAAAGAAATGCTCATAATCTTTTAAAAATGTCATATAAAATATTCATTTTGAAATGCCCTACAGTGATTTCTGAATTTATTTAAAGTGGGCTGTTGATAGCTCTTTTATAAATAAGCAATTACAGTACACTAAATATATCATGGCCCATCACATTATACATTCTATAATTTCATGGATGAAAAGCCTACAGCTGATCTGCATAAATGTGGTGCATCTCACAGCAGGTGAAGAGTTTGATTACACAGGATAATCAGTGTTATTATTTATAGTAACCATTCATACCTGTTATTTATTAAAACTCAGCAAATCAGATATCAGTTTATTTAAGGAAGTTGGTGCATTGTAGACCTGATTTAGGCATAAAACTATTAAACACATGTAAAATGCAGTTACATTGGTAATCTGAAATCAACTTAGGTCAGTAGGGAGTGAGAGTCATTAGTACTTGATGGCAGCGGAGAAAGCTGTATTGAACAAGTGKTTGTGGTCTGTCTAGTTCCCCACTGGACAAATATCATCATTACAAGTATAATTGCCCCACTGACAATGTCAGCTATCCTTACTGGTGCTCTAGATGAAGAGAACAAGRGTGAATTAGCTGCAACAGGGCTGGAATAACCTCTGACAGATTCTTTGGTCATTTAAGACAATTCAACATTTCTTACAAGGTTTTTAAATGTACAATATGTGAATCACAGGATTGGCTTTCAGGTTATTTGAGTGCAATTATAGGGCCTAGAAGATTATGTATTTAATTAGCATTTTTCTGCTGGCAATGTGCATATGCTGGTCATCTTGACTGTGTAATGTCATGRTTTACTCTTCTAGCTCACCTCCTCGCAGAAGTAACCACACAGAGGAGAAAGAAATGATCAACAGTGTAGGCACGGAGAAAGGGGTGAGCTGCCAAGAGTGGAGTCTTCTCCGCTCTCCCTTCTGGCTCTCCGCAGGTGACGTTCTYGGGGCAGTCAGCTTCTACTGGAGGGGGACACCAAAGCAGACACTCACCCAGCAGSAAACCATTCTCTTGAAGGAAGCATCAGCAGCACTACAAATACTCTTAAAAAAAGCTAGGCAAATTTTGTCATTTGGTCCCTGAGGATGGCCCCTAACACCTCTATGAGACTACTTAGCCAGCACAGCTGAGATTTGGGAGTTGCCTATTCTTCAAAGAAGGGAACAAAGTCTCTAGGGCAAATTCAGCTCGATAGATGATAACTGGTGGGATGACAACAAGATGTTAGCTTATAACAACCTTAAGAAGAGTAACATTGGGAGTACACCCACCTGGAAAAAACACCTGCTCTGACAGTGCTGGTGTTTTGGTGACAGTAGCATGACTGTCGTACTCCCAATGTATGTTTCTCAATCAAGTATTTGAGTTTTAAACAATGAAAATTATCTCAATATACTGATTCTGTTTCTATGGATGWATCTTGCATTTTTAAAAGGATGTCAACTCTGTGCTGAAATTAGTGAGKGTATGGCTAATATTTTAGAGAGGTAGTTTGACCAAGCACATCAAAATATTGATATACTTCTACATTGTTGAAGCCACATAAATTTAATGAGAGTTGAAAATGCTGTAAGCCCCTGTGTAATTATAAAATCTTCAACTTTAGTTGGAGACATCCTACTCTAAGCAGAAAGACAAATTCAGCATAGAAAGATATCTACTTCCATTTTAGCTGTTAAAAAAAATAATAAAAAAAGTAAAGGTTTGGCCAGACAGTGTAAGAGTGGCCTGGAAAGGAAAATAAGTCTATTTTCCTGATAGTTTTGAGAATGATCTCCTGTGACTATATCACCTGAGCTTGACTGAATTTCATAGGAAGATAAACTGTGTTTATCTTAAACTAAACAGAAGTATTGTGCAAGCACACATGTTCTAACTAAACAGAACAAAACTGTGGGTTACAGAATTCAGAAGTGTGGCTGTTGCTTGTCATTTTCTTAGCAAAATTCTCTAGGTTTTCATCACAAATCGAAATAGGCAGTTGTAATTAGTGGGTCCAGTTGTCAAAGATTTCGAAAACTGAGCTCATCTATGCTTTTAATTTCAAAGCAGAAGAAAACTAGAAGTAACAGAACTTCTTGTTCAATGCACATGAATATGACCTAATTAAAACACTAACAGAAAAAAAATTGGGTGAAACTCTCCCCTCCTGTGAGTACTGGTGTTAGAATGTCCTGGATGTAAACAATTAAAAATAATACATGGGGTACTCACATGTAAATATTAAGATGAAATATTTATGATTTCAAACTGAAATTTAAACACTGAGGTTACTGAGCTCCCAAAATTAGTGTTTCTATTAATGAAGTAATTAAAATCTTCTTGTTAGGTTATATCCATAAGAGTCACATAAGAATGCAAATTTAGAGATAGAAATTATTTATCACATTTTTTATTTATAAAAGTATATCCTATAAATTTTTTTGTGTTTATTGTAATATGCAATCGAATAATCTTAAATATTTTTCTGTTGAAAATTTAAAGACTAGAAATATGCAAACTAAAAATAATAAAAATCAAGGCATGAAAATAGTGGACAATTGCAATTCTTTAGTATATATGAACATTCCTGTATATTAGATTCATTTTATTGATTACTTTGTACTATTGAAGAAGTACCAAGCCATAGAACTACAGATGGAAATACCTAACAATTTCTATATTTTAAATTTTAAAATACTTCATTTTTGATATTTTTCCAAGTGATCAAAGTGCCTCAAAAAATCAAGCTGTGTTTGGAATAACGAAGCGGTTAAATTCCTAAGATGGTTATTTTTCCTTCTAAATAAATTGCAATATGAAAATAAATCTACACTTTTAAAAATTATTTAAAAAATAAATCACACATTGTTCTTCTGTGTATAAATTATTAATAAGCTACAAAACAACAAAACAGAAGTCATTTAACACTGAGATAACTTGAAGAAGACTTATGGTTATTCTGAGACTGGAACCAGTTCTAATGTTTTTTCTATAACCTACTTTGAGAACATAGTCGGAGTTTCAAGATAACAAAAGAAAAAAATATTTTCAAGAGAGGTTTTTGGTTTCAACAGACACAACTCTCATCAATTCCAAACTGAATTTCAGTGAGATTGTCATTGGCTGAAAACAACTGTTTTCACTGGAAATATTTTGGATATTTTTTTAGAAACAGTGGATTCACACAAAGGTCTAGATATTGATTAGTAAGTCTTCCCAATTATATATTATAAGGTCAAAGAGACCATTAAATCATGTGTTCTCATCTCCTGCGTGATCCAGGCCATACAACCTTACATTTGACTAATACCTCTTGCATAGTGGCAGCCAATCTTAATAGTTAAGTGTCAACAAATTAGCAGTCTCTTGGTACTTTTTGTTTGTAGCTATTCATGTTCACCAGTAACAATTTGTGTTACATTTATATTTGAATCTATCAGACTTTAACTTACAGCTATTTTGTTTTTGTTGTTGTTTATTTATTTATTTATTTATTCATTCCTCTGGTTTATTTAAAGGCATAATCAATTTTTCAGTAGGGGATAGTTGATGCTGAAAATAATAATAATAAAAAAAGAGAGTAGTGCCAGGTAAAGATCTGTTTCCTATCTAAAGAAATATTCCACATAAAGTGCTTTCATTCCRGGAGAGTGTAAGAAAAGCAATGAATGTTATGGGTTTAATTCATAAAAAGGTCCTGGTGTTTCACTATAATGCATAAGTGAGTCATTCACTGAGGATACAGGAGATCTGGTTTAATTTGTTCCCTTACCTGAAGGTAGCTGAGAGATCTTTTCCAAATTCTCAAGCTAAAGCAGGACCAGTTATGCCTAATCATAGAATCATAGAATAGAATCAGTAAGGTTGGAAGGGACCTCTGGAGATCATCTAGTMCAACCTCCCTGCTCAGCAGGGTCACCTASAGCATGGTAGACACGGTTGCATCCAGGCGGGCCTTGAAGATCTCCAGAGAAGGAGACTCCACAACCTCTCTGGGAAACCTGGTCCAGTGCTCCGTCACTCTCACAGGGGAGAAATTCCCTCTCACGGTCAGACGGAATTTCCTGTGCTTCAATTTCTGCCCATTGCCTCTTGTCCTGTCACATGGGACAACTGAAAAGAGTTTGTCCCTGTCCCCTCGACACCCTCCCTTCAGATACTTGCACACATTGATAAGATCCCCCCTCAGGCTTCTCTTCCCCCAGCTAAAGAGGCCCAGCTCTTGCAGCCGTTCCTCGTAGGGCAGGTGCTCCAGTCCTCTAATCATCTTTGTAGCGCTGCGCTGGACTCTCTCCAGTAGCTCCATGTCTCTCTTGTCCTRGGGAGCCCAGAACTGGACAAAGTACTTGAGATGAGGCCTCCCCAGGGCTGAGTAGAGGGGCAGGATCACCTCCCTCGACCTGTTGGCAACAKTCTTCCYARTGCACCCCAGGAGACCATTGGCCTTCCTGGCCACAAGGGCACATTGCTGGCTCATGGTTAACTTGTCATGGGACCAGCACTCCCAGGTCCTTCTCTGCAGAGCTGCTCTTCAGAAGGTCAGCCCTCAGCTTATACTGGTGCCTAAGGTTATTTTTTCCTAGGTGCAGGACTCTGCACTTGCCCTTGTTGAAACTCAGGAGGTTCCTTTCCGCCCAGCTCTCCAGCCTGTCCAGGTCTCTCTGAATGGCAGCAGAGCCCTCATGTGTATCAGCCACTCCTCCCAGCTTGGTATCACCAGCAAACTTTCTGAGGAGGCACTCTGTCCCCTCATCCGGGTCACTGATGAAGAAGTTGAACAGGATGGGACCCAATCCTGAGCCCTKGGGGACTCTTTGTGGGTAAGGACAATGTCCAGCAGGACACCCTTCCTTGTAGGCTCCTTCACCATTTGTGACAAGAAGTTCTCATCAACGCATTGCAGAAACCTTCTTGACTGTTTGTGACTTGCTGTGTAGTCCCTTTCAGATGTCAGGGTGGTTGAAGTCCCCCACGAGAACCAGGGCCTGTGACTGTGAGTCTACTTCCAGCTGTCTGTAGAAGACCTCATCAACCTTCTTTTCCTGGTCAGGTGGCCTGTAGTAGACACCCACAGCAGTGTCCCCCATGCTAGCCTGCCCTTTGATCTTTACCCATAAGCTCTCAACTGCCTCCTTCTCCTTCCCCGCTAGGCAGAGCTCGATGCATCCTAGTTACTCTCTCACATAAAGAGCAACTCCACCACCTCGCCCTCATGGCCTGTCTTTCCTAAAAAGCACAGAGCCATCCATGRCAGCATTCCAGTCATGTKAGSTATCCYACCATGTCTCYGTGATTGCAATGAGATCACGGCCCTGCAATCGCACACGGATCTCCAGCTCCTCCTGTTTGTTCCCTATGCTGCGTGCATTGGTGTACAGACGTTTCAAAGAGATGGTCATGCCTGCAGGTTTCCCAGGAAGGGTRCACAGAGGTCCCCATTGCCATGTCCCAAACACACATCCCCAGCTGCATGCACCTGTTGGAGGCCCCCCAACCCAACTTGTGTTTTGTTTGTCTGTATGACACTCCCCTCCCCCCTCCTACCTAGTTTAAAGCCCTCTTTACTATGCTGGCCTAGTACTTTCTATAATAGGACTTCCAACAATAGGACTAAATCACAAAATTATCAGGTATTCTGGGAGAGAATGATCTAATTTTCACCTGTTTATACTGTTTTACTATTAACCCCCTCCTACCCAAGTAYCAACTAAACAACTATTAAAGGAATATTTAAATATTTCACAGAAAAGCGGAAGAGCTCTATCAGGAGGAAATTGCTTTTCATAAAACCTTGCAGGCTGAAGGCTAAGGCATATTTTCTGAGTAGATTTTGCTGCAAATTAGACAGAAAAGGGAACTAAATCTAGGTCTCTTTATGTAACTGCACTAAATTTTTGTTTGTTAAGAAAAGTGGGAAAAAAGTTATTAAAGTACCAACTTCTTATTTTTATATGGAAATATTGAAGATGACTGAAGTACATTTGAGGCAAATTTAATATTTTCCAAATAATTTCATCCATCTTATTAAAAAGTTCCTTGCCACTCCACATTTTTTTCCACTAAAATCATCTCTTGAACTGCTTTTGGGTAGTGTGCATTGTTTTGTTTTACCCTCTGTAATGCTTTTTGGTAGTCAGAGTTCTGAATATTAACTTTTTTATCTTAACACTGTACAAAGAGGTCTTGTTGTTTGTCCCACCTTTGTTGGAAGTTGGCTGTATATATACGAGTTTTCCACTCAAACAATATTTTTCCCTTAACATGTGGATGTGAAAGCTGGAAATCCACTGGTTATATAGAAAGGCATCTAAAAKTCTTTGGAAGTAAATGCCTCAGGAAAATTCTAGGTGTTGAATGGAATAAAGTTGTAACAAATATCATGACTCATCAAGGATTTTAACGAGTTCTAACCTTCAAAGATATACAGAAAAGAAAATGAAAATATGGCAGACATGCAAYTGAACAAGAGAAGGAACATATAAGAGGGCTAAAGAGGAGATCCTTTCTGTGAAACAGAAGTGAAATAAAGAACACTTAATATTAAAGAAGCTGTTGGGAGCAAACATCAACGAGAAAAATTTGTCTGTGTTAATGTCTATGGTGAAAGAATAATTCATGTTCAGATGAGAACATTATCTTTGATTGAAAGTCAAATCAAAAAAGTATTTCCATGATGTTTTACTCTTTCACTGTGATTTTTTGTATAGTAGTCAGGTCCTGCTGTGCTAAGGGATACACTCAGATAAGAAAACCAAAAAACGTAGTCTTGGTTCAAGATAGCACATTAACAAGGGAAAGGAAGATGACTAGGCGCTTGAGATTGAATGAATGCATTTAGTACAACGAGCTGAAAAGAATGAATGCTGTTCATTGTGCTGATCTTGCAGTTTGCTAGTCAGAGGATTCAGAAGTACCAAGAGAGAAGTGTAGAGAGGAGGCACAACAGGTAAGTGGAGAGACAGTGAGACAGTGGAGAAGGCAGGGGACTACAGGAAGTTATGGAAGGATCATGTAACAGCGGGAGAAAAAGGAGCACAAGAATAATATTAAAGGTAAGGAATCTGTAGTGAAATGGGAAATTCAGTTGTTCCTATAGTTGGAAAGCAGTGAGATTGATTTCATTCATTGCCAGAATGTCCTTGGGTTGGCACTGTCATTTAGTTTATATATCTGTTCATCTTTCATGATACAGTTATATACCGTAGCTGCATCCCTGCTCCATATTTATTCTGTTAGATTAAACAAGCTTTTATCTTTATTTTTAATCTTTATCTTTATCATCTTTATCATCTTTCTCTACTTTTTTTAGTACTTTTTTTAGTATTTAGTATTTTTAGTTACGATATATTTAGTAATTAAAAAGGAAAAAACTCCAATAATCTGTATTTCTTTGTTAGTATATTGACTTACAAGTATTTTTCAGGTAACTCCAGTTATAACATATAATATAGGCTACAGTGAACAAGCTTGATGGATTTTCATGATTTGGAAATCATTGTGGGAACTGTGCTATAACTAGGATCTCTCATATTGCCATTCATKCTGAGAAACCAGGCACCTTCTTGAATCATCAGAGGGTTTAAAGGGATAAGAGAAAAAGAAGTGGTGTGGTACTGATGATGAGTCTAGAAAAAAAGAAAAGAAAAAGGAAAAAGCCTTCTATAAGGTAACACCATAGGAGATTGGAGATATTCATTTTTTATCTTTACTATGTTACTTTGTCACAAAAGAGAGAGTTACTTTTCTTAGGCTTAAAGTACTTTAAATTGTAATTCTCTAGAGTGCATCATTTTTACTCCCTAGATTCTGGGTGTACCTTTGAAGCAAATACAATGTAATTATTGCTGCAAAAAAAGCAGCTGGCTTTCTGAAATTCAAAATAAAATGGAAATAGACCTTTCAGCCTTCACACTGAAACACTGCCTCTGAGGTTCAAAGGTTTCTTATTTATTTTGATTAGTATTTCATTGCAGACCTCAGGCTATTTTTGGTCTGTAGTCCATATGTAAGGTATAATTTAAAGCTGAGGTGGAGGGTCTGTTCTCTTTCTTTTTGTTCTACATAAGAGACAATTACTAGAATAATATGTTAGTGTCTCTGTGAAATCCAACAGGTTTTGAAAAGCATGAGGCTGGTGTCTCATTTATGTGGTATCATTCCATTGGAGTTACCCTGGGAAGAATATAAATTAAGAGAGAAGTCAGACTGGGACACATGTTAATGTCTGTAGAACGTTCAAAAGGTGTTAAAACCAAAAATCTCATAGTAAGTGCRGATATACATGACAACGTGGTGGTTACTGATAGGATTAATGTAAGGTAAATAAGAACCAATCAATCCAACCTCAACATCGTGTGAGGGCCACTTTTGATATCAGTTCCCTGGAAGATATAAGCATATATTCTGCACTTTTCAAAATAGCCATTTCATTATTTTTATAGGAGTTTCCCAAGTTATGTGATACTGTGCAATACTAATAAACTTAGACAATCATATTTCTGGATTATTTATTTTCTAGTAGAAAATTTCGATTCCTCCAAAACTCCATGTTGCAATAGGACAAGGTTCTGTTTGCTTTACTTTTCTATGAGTTCTAATACTGAGTACTGTTGCAKAGTGTATTAACTTCCATATTCTGTTAGATTGAGTCAAATAGCTGTTAAATCTATATATCTAGTCTGTTCTTCATCTGCAGCTGTCAGATTCCACCCTGTTTTTCATGAAGGATTTCAGATTTGAAGTAAATATATGCAGCAGGAGCAGCTAGGTGGCAAATTTTATATTAATATATCATGTTGCTCAACAGAACGTTTCAGACTTTTTCAGTTTCCTCTCTGGGTATGTAAATCAGTCTACAGATAAAGACTTTACTCTTGGCTCAGATGATCTTTAGATTCATAGTAACAGGCAGGTAGGTTTCAGTCATGACGGACCCAGGCAAAKAACCCTAATGTTCCTAGGAATCTCGTGAATGAAAAAGTGGATGCTTCTAGATCTGAATTTCTCTTTATTTAAGAATTTTCATATCTGTTATTTTGTTATAGGATCATTTCAACTGGAGTTTCTGCAGCAAAGCAAAGAGGATAGATTAAATCATTTGGAGTGCAACTAAGAACAAAGCAGATTAGAATTATTTTTACACTATAAAGAAGGTTATTCCTCCCATACTGCCAATTCATGTCTTGCCAAAAAAGCAGATCGTTTGAAGTGGTGAATGATGGGGATATTGCCCAGTAAAAATTTAGGGAATTTCCCTGATGGATGCATGTGACAACATTAATTTTTATTTGTCAGTTTTAAGCCCACATTTAGAGAATGATGATGAAAACTACGCAGCGGTAAATGTGGAAATGAGAGATAAAAAAATTAGTATCGATAGATAGAGGTCACTAGATCAGTTTTGCCCTGGCAGGGTTATCTTATCATTATCTCTTCATTTTCCMTCTATGAATGATCAGAAATTAACATACATTATTTGTATACCGATGTTGCAGAAGCATTTCAGAATTTCTTTGGCTTTTGAATTAGACAAGGTCATACAAATATTTAAAAAGATTCTTCAAGATCTTTAGTCTATAAAGCAGGTTGTGTGAGATATTGTCTCTGTCTTTTCAAAACCCATTCTAACTTGTGGCAGAATATTTCAGGTAGTGACATAGACAGATACACATATGCATGTGAGACTGCAGTTTTCTTTTCAGCGTCTAGCTAGGACTGCTCTAGAAAAAGAAGGAGATTTCATAGGTATAAATATTGGTATTGAACTTGTGTCTAAGATTACAACCTTAGTCAGCTGAGTTAGGTGCCATAAACTAGTGACGATATTTTCTTTCCTCCTTTTCCTCTATACCTTACATTACCATCACGATACATAGTATTGATGGAAGTAAAAGATGATAGTACCATATCAGAAAAGATGCTGCAGTGCTGGGCAGAAATGATAAACTAGTAACTAAAAGACTTTGCAAAAATAGGACCTTCCTACCATCATGAAGAAGCATTTTTTTGCCTAGTCTTAGGTAAAAAAGGAAATTGTGAAGAAAAGACTCTGAAAAGATTAGGAGGTGTGGTAGCAGAAACACTGGGTTTGGAGCAACACAAGGAATTACTCTGTGGGGAGCAAAGTGGAAAATATGGGAGTAGCTTCCAGAAAAGAACATTTTCAGAAATAATATCATTAGCATGAGCCCATTAGAGGGARTCTGCTTGGAAATGAAACCTGAAGCATGAGGACTTGGGTGGGGAGAAGGCAGAAAGAAAAGAAAACCTTGCTTTTTATATAGTCCGTGTGGCAGCAATTGATTTAGTAAGAGAAGGGGTTAAGCTGATCACAGTAGTTGCATGGGTTGGTCAACTGCTTCTGAGATGGAGAAGAAGCAAAGGCTGAAAATTCCTGCTAGAAATGGCTCTACTACAGATTGGGAATTTGTCAGTTAATTCCCTTTCYCCTGAACTGATCTAAATGAGAAAGTCTTCTCACAACACATACAGAACTAGCTATTTACATTAAAGTGTACAACCTGTTAAATTCTCACTTTCTATTTGAAAATTATACTGAGTGCACTTAGATATTCACTCACTTCTTGCTATTAAAGCCATTAGATAAACAGCTTCTTATTTCAGCAAATGGATTACTGTAAACTATTTACAACTTTGAGTATTTGTTTCTTTGCCACTATTCTTTCCACATTTGCATAGTTCTTATTTTTATATCTGACAATCCAGACTGCATATACGTTCAGTCCTGCCAAGATTTTTGTGCAGATGTTTTCTGGGTAAAATCTTCTGCAAATTTCTCAAGTGTTTGCAAACTATCTTTTCTGTAACCATTGTACATAAAAATACCAGTTTCCTGAACAGGCATATGGATCTTCTGGTGGTGACCGCATATACTGCTGATATATATATTTTTAAATTCTGTTAGACTACAAAGAGATATTTGCAGCATTTAGCCCATAACATCAGATCCAGAGAATTTAAATTATAATAGGGGTGTAAGAATGGAATTCAAATTTGTCCTTTTGTTCCAACTATAATGTAGCTGAGTATCAGGACTGTGTACTTGTGTGTCTACCCRGTACACTTAGTTAGCAATTCCCTTTTGGTCTAGGAACTCCCAAGTTAGCATCTTGTAGATAAGACAGAGGACTTATTTGAGACAATCACCTGATTTGAAACAGCGTATTGACTGACCTGGTAGTCAGCTTCACAGTAAAGCATTTAACTAACTGTTACAGGAACTCTCCAGGTGRGAATTTCAGACAGTCCTGGAGATTCCCCCAGGCAGTTCCTGCTGTGCCCAGACTACCTGTTGGGCCCTACCTTCATGCTTAGATGTGTTGATTAGGTCCCTGGGTGGAGAATCTGTCAGTTGCAGGGACTCCCCCAGGCAGACCCTGATGTAGAACTGACCAAACTGTACATAGGTAATTTGGAATAGTTGGTAGCATCCTGCTACTTACAGATGCAGGAATATTCACATAGGACAATCTTTTGTACATAGTTAAGACATCTAGATGTTTTATATAGTTTAAGATAAATAATAGAATGCATCATGCATGACCACCACAGTGGTCACACAGGACGATGAGCCAGCTGGATTGTAAGAATTCACAGAGAGTATCTCCTGATCCAGCTGGAGATGCTTTTACAATGATCCTTGCAACAAAGATTCTTGTCACCATCTGGACAGAGATTRGCCACCCTGTATGAGAGACTTGATTCTGCATGAGGGTTACCCACAGGAAAAAGATGACAATAAATTAGTTAGAAAAACCTAGCATACAAGCAAAACAACAACAACAACACAGTTGGTCCATAAGTGTCTGTGAAACTGTTATTCAGTTCTCCATTTGAAGAATCAGAGCAGACTAACTTCTAAAATCAAGTCCCACAGGGCCATCACACACACACACACACACACTGATTTTTTGGCGCAGTTTTAGCATTGCCATCTGAATCATCCATCTGAAGCTAAAGTATCCCAATCCATGTTATAAAATAAATCCATGCAGTCCAGGATAGCAGAGAAACAGACAAGGAGGAGAAAAGCAAAGAGATATGGAGTAAAAACATAGACACTTTGAAAATGTAAGAGTAACTGTGCCTTCACATATTTTTGTCTGAGATGCTAAAAATACTGTTTGGTGACTTAGAAATTAATTGGGAAGWTATATGTTATCTGGACAGTTGAAGCTATTCATTTTACTAGGTTTGACAAATGGCTTCACTCATAATGAACTATGAGGATCTAATTCTGATTTTAGTTACTGATGAGTAAAACTCTACATTGAAGTTTCAATTTTGCTTAGATTTTGCTTTCTTTGGGGAAAGATGTGTGTCAAATAATGACATTTCCTGTATGAATAACGGCAATTCTGTAAAGAAAAATGTAAGTGTAATGAGGAGAACATGTTACTGCTTTGGAACGGTTTCTTTATTTTTTTCCCTTGTCTTCTAGTGTCTTCTAATGTTTTTATAGTATTTAATCTTTCTATAGTTAGCAATATTTTGTGCTCTTTTCAGTATATTTAGATCTCTCTTACTGCCCAGGATGACACTCAATTATCACAAAAGAATAGAGAAAAAATTGTTTCCTTAATAATTATTTAATTTCCTTCAATTTTATTGTTAATGGGATTTAGTAATGCTTCTTTGGGAGGCACTGGCAAGGGCAAAATGGGCTCTCACCCAGAAACACCAGCCTTCTCTGTAGAGACAAATCCCAGGTGCATCCCTGGAAGGTCATATCCTCTGCAGTGTTCAAATTTCTGTAACCAAAAGAAAATTTTCTAATGTAATATTTAAAGATGAGCTTACAGAGCTTGAACATCAAGTGCTTTTTTTTTAATTTTAATTTTTATTATTTTTTTTTTTTGCTTTTTTTTTGCTTTGGGAGTAAAAGAGGTGTTAAAAGCTGCTCATTTAAAATCCAATTATGCCTGAGTGCAGGGCACTCTAGGTGCAAGGTAATTTAGAAGACCTCTACAAATTTCTCAAGCTTTTTATTGCCTTTCATTTGTTATCTCCACAGAGGCGCACCTTAGTCTTTATCAGAGCCTGGTCAGCAATGTTACCTTCTAGGGTGACGTATTCAGGAGAGTGCTMAGAGAGAAAGAAGTTTTTGTCATAAACTGAGAAAATCAACCAATAAAATATTAACAAATACAAATCTATACAAAACCTGAACTGTAAACTTTCAGTGCCATGGGCAGCTTTCTGGGAATTTAGGAAGTTAGAATAGGAAAGAAAGTCTAATGAAGTACGTGGAAAGTAAGTATCAGATAAGTGAGGTGCCTGAGGCCAAAATTTTTATCTTGAGTTAAGGCTTTCATCTTAATGAAAGCATATAGTCATAAGCTATCAAGAATACTGCTGCCAAGTGGCCAAAATAATAATAATAAAAAAAAAAAAAACCACAGAAATGAAATATGACGGTAGTAAAAATTTTTAGGATAATAACCCAGTCTTTATAAATACAATATATATACAGTACTTAAAAAAAACTTTAATTGTAAAACCTACTATTTTAATCCATTAAATATTTCATTACAAAGAACAAGTCTATTGCCTCTAACAGTTTCTAAATATAAATGTTCCGCATCTTATTTCATATTTTTCTTACCGCCACCATGCCAGTAGAAGAAGAYGGTAAATCTGCTCTGTGATTCATTTTTATTAAGTAGGCCTTGGTTGCATAGTGCTTAAATAGGTGCCATTTCTTCTTCCACTTTCCCAAACGTGATGTCCCTGTTTATCTGCCATTTAAGCACATAGTAGTGGTGTTGATCTAAGTGATCTCCAATGGCTTCAGTGGGAATACTTAAAATACTTTATGCTTAAAATTAAATTTCTTAGATGTTTTACAAGACTGGCACTTAGGAAATATACATTTTGTGCATCTTCTTCCATGAGTGGCGACTAGTAAACTGAGATCAACTGTTATTTTTTGCATACGTGTGGCACCACTTGGCAGTTTATTATAGCTTCGCAAGGTGTTGACAGTTAGTCCCAGGAATATACCTTTCCTCAAATACAAGTAGTAAGCCAGCTGGCATCAGGATCTGTATTGAGGGAGGCTAAGGCTGAAAGGCCTGATATCGCACAAGATCACAGGTTAGCTGACTGACCTCACAGCAAAAATTTTTATAKCCCAGCCACAGCTGTGAGTAATGGGTGTTTTGAAGACAATTTTTAGGAGAAAGTGTGAAAGCTCTGGAATGGCTAACAGATGCAGACCTGATAACACTAAATGGTATAACCAGAAACTTGCTATAGGAAAGGGACAGCAATTCATTAACATTGATTTCAATTAATGTTCTTTAATGTTTAACCTTTAGAGGCAGAACTCTCAAGGTAGTGAAAGGAAATTTTCTGCTTTAGTTTAGGTGAGTAAGACAAAAAATAAATGATGTGAAAGCCAGTATGTTGGAACAAAACTCCCCAAACAAYGGATAATCGCTACTGCCTTAAGGTATTTTTCAGGCTTTTCCATAAGTGAACTGTTGAAGCAGTGCAGATACTAGCATTTATATTGCTTTTCTTTTCCTTGTCAGAYTATAATCTGTTGTTTTGGCTTGATTTGTAACAAAATCTCACTGATATCATTTGTTCTCCTCACTATAGTGATAACTTCTTTGTTTTAAATGTAGTCTGGAAGTCAAACTAKAGCATACTACATTATAATAAACCATTTAACTAACATTATAGTATATTAACTAATAAGTATCATCATACAATTACTTAACACAATTCCTTTATTACTATAATCTATTTGTATTCTRATATAATAACTAATATTGGGTATTAGAAACTTAATTAAAAACTAATTTTATTTATTGAAAATTAATATTACAATAAGCTGAAACWTAAGGTTGTTCTTTGCAAACTACACAATTAAAATTTTACCAGATTAATTGGGAAAAGAATCCTACTGGCAAAAAAGATATATATTAGGTATAGAGGGTATATAGGTAGACATTACTTATGTCTAAAGGTGCTAAAATTCAGTTGGTGGAATTTTTCATAAGTACTAAATTCAGTTGGTGAATTAACTACCATGGACTTTGCTCTTTACCTGRAAAAAAAATCACCTCTTCCTAATGCACTCTGCTACCTTTTTGCTGCAAAAGGTGAAACAAGCTCATTTGTGAGTGGCTGCATCAGGAGGAGAACAATATGTGCTTTTCCTATAAATGATGCTATTGCATATTGTGTTTTAAATGGGGTATTCTGAATGACTAATTATGTGTAACTTCACTTACTTCAATTGGAGTTTTAAGCTACTATAAATCATTGTAAAGGTCATCTTCGATGGATTTGCAATGAAGTCTGAATGTCACAAAGTCCTCATTATCTCCATACAAACAGTCTGCAGGCAACATTTGTACTTTTTTGTGCATATTATTGATTTTTATCTGATCAAAATATAGTAAAAATAAATGAATTTGAAAAGTAAAAATAAAGTGAATCTTACGTAAATGGTTCTGCTGCCAAAATATTATATGTATTTAACTATGTCTGGTTTTGTATCTGGGTTACTGATTGACATTTCTGGTAAAACTGAGAGATATATAGAATTAAGGTGTGTGTTAATGTTAATGTTTTAAATACACGTAATTTTAAAAAGCAACAGAATTAATTTAATTTTACCCTAAAGAGTTCTTTAATACAAATATACTTCAACAAATTTGCTGAGCTTATGAGCAATAAGTATTATCTGTTTGGTTGGTGTTGTTTCTCTGCAGCATTAAACTCTTTCTGAGATTTGAAAAATTAAGGTGTGTAAGCTGAGCATTGTTGTGCATTACCATTAGTGGCAACTCAAGCGTATTATACACATACAACTCAACTTCTCTTGTACACACCTAATAATGAAACTTAGTTGAGATAGAATACTAATGATCATGCACAGACAAAAAATCACTGGACTGATTCACAGATCCTAGGTGACTTTGTCATTTAAAAACTATTTCTCATTAGTTAAAACGGAGTGGGAAAAAAGGCCAAGTTTTTTTCTAAAGTCTTTAACAGGCTCCCAGAATTTCAACACGTCATTTTTAGTCATGATAGGGATTCATTTTAAAAGATTAGTTGGTTCCTTGTTGAAAACTATTTTTTCAGATACCTGTTACTTAAAATATTCCTGTAAAAACTGGTATCAATTATCCTATAGGTTCAATTAAAAGGTAAGCAGTGTCAAAAGTTGAAATTGATACTTTTGTAGCTCATTCACTGATTTTTATCTTGAGTCTCAAGCAGAACTTTGAAAGAAAGGCCAAATTCTATGAAACTCCAGCAAGAAATGGTATCTTCTTCACTTACTCAAAATCTGAAAAATTATTTATACTTTCCAGTTGTGTTAATTCAAAATGTGTGCATGTACACACACACACACACACACACACACACTCAAATATGTTTAGAAAACTGATGCATTAGAATAGAAAATCTAATATCAAGAGTCCAGATTTAGGTTGCATATTGATATTGTGAACATAAACTGGTTAATACAGTTACATGAATCAGGGTAAATGTAATTATCCCAAATTAATCTATCAGAAAATGGAGACAGAGAAATTATTTAAGCAAAAGACCACAGAATGAGCTGATGTGTGAGTTAGATACTTTTCCTGCAGGCCTCCCTGCTCATATTCAATTATGTAAAACACAGAAAAATAAAATTTCTTTTCCTACATAGAGAGATGCAGGACAAAATGCTAGACTGACTGAAGTCCATTGGAGTTCTGCTAGTGACCTCAGTTAGTGCCAGAGTGTTGCCTTCAAAATGGACACTTCAGAAATACTCAGGGTCAAAAGGATTTTGCTCCCAGAGAGGCAGAGGATGATTTTGCTGTTGTGTTCAAGGGATGGACAATAACCATCAGTCATTGATAAAAGGTGTAGAAAATCCCACCTAAGCCACATTCTTTTTTTAAAAAAAATTGTTTCACTCTCAAATGTGAATCATTATAGTGCTAAAATTTACAGGCTGATAGTTCAAAAAAACAGAGATTTTTGATGCCTATAATGAAGGCTATTTAGGCAATAGTAATATTGCCTTTCACACATTGCTCTGCTGTTGTGTATCRTAATAGTTAGGGGCAAGAGGCTTGAGAAGACTTTCCTTTTGCTCCGACTCTTGAGAGTGGCAGCAGAAGTGCTTATGTTGAAGTGAACATCTGTGTCAGACAGACTTGACTAAGAATCACCAGCCTAGAGCTGCTGAGTGGCCATCAGATGGTAAAAATGGCTCTCAGCCACTTCTGACCTTATCAAGATTGGCCTCTGCCAAGTGAAACCTTTTACAGCTTTCCTCCAGTATTTCACAAAATCTACTCTCCAATTCATTTATAAAGGTTATCTATAATTTTTTAATTTACCAAGTTCTCAGAGAGACTTTATTCCATGTCATTAATTTTCCTTTTTCTGAGTAATTGCAGTACTCTTTAATGCATACTCTCTAGTTCCYCTGAAATATTGTGTATAGTCTGCAAAGGATTTAAGAACTCCTAAGCCAAAACTTGCACCCTGAGAAGACAGGATTAATCCTTTCAAAATTTGAGCAACTTTAAACTTTCCGGTCTGACAATGGTGAAAGCAGCAACAGACATGTTAACTACAGCTTTGCTACTTTTTTTAAAAAAAAAAAGAAAAAAAAATATAGCTCGAAATTTTGAAATATATTACCATTTTCCTCCCAGAAGCTTCACTGTCAGTTACTAAGTAAAACCATCATTAATCACAAGTAGCTATAGTCATGTGCTGATTGTAATTTGGTCACACTGAACAAAAGACGAATGATATAGAATACTATTAGCAATGATGGTTTTAATGTAGACATTTATCATTGATTCGGGTTCACTTGATGTGACTTTGGGATAAAAACAGGGAAAAATTGCCTGACTGTTGAAAATTTTATTGCTATTAAATCATAATTTTGGCAAAGATGTGCAAATAAGATTGGCAGAGCTTTCCTTTCCCATTTTTTCTCTCCTAAAAGACACAATTACAGAGGACTCAGAAGAACCCAGATGCAGTGCAATTAGAAAAGTGAATGCTGATTAGTTGTCATCTATCTAATAGCTAATAATAGAAGCACAGTTTTTGGCAAGCTAACTATTTATAGGAGTCATTCAGYTTACCCAGCTCATCAGAATAGGTAAGATCCTACAGGAGAGATCTACACACACTTTCTGCAAAGGCATTATTTTCCCCTCCCTGTAAAACCATTTCAAATTGCTCTGTCTRATAGTGCCAGTGGCACTGAGACTGATGACACCCTTAAGGAAATCTTCATTACCTAACTTTGTTCCAAAGTATCAGCCAGAAATACAATGCAATTTTAAGTTCATGTGACAGAAGAAAAACAAAATTATTATATCCTCTTCCTGTAGAAAATCTATTATGTTGTGTGTGCTAAGCACCATTTCTCTTCTCAGAGGCAACCTTAAAATTGCAAAACTGACAAGAGGAACACAGCATAGAAATGTATATGCAATTCAGAATTATCATTAAACCTTAAATGTGACCTASTGCTAGCTGACTTCCCAAATACATATATTCTTGGAATTGAATATTAATTCTTCATCAAAAAATAAATGTGCTATTTTACCTATAGGAAGACAGAAAAATAAAATGTTGTCATTCTTGTTTTGGCTTGGACACTAAGGATGAAATCCAGAAGGTCCATCTGTGACTGCAGAAGGGCCAAAATGTAATGGCCCTGAGTCAACTCTGTTGTGCAGGTGCACACTCTGAAGAAGCGGCTGCTGTATAACATAAACCTGAGACACATGATGGCACCCTCCAGAGAATTATTTAAAGAAGATTTAAAGCAGATTAGGAGTGAGAGAGAGGCTTAGTCAAGGGGTTTGTAAACATCACAGATCTGCAGGTCATGAATACCATATGGATTCAAAGAACCCATCGTAACTAACACAGCTCATGAGAGTTTTGTTTTCTGTTTTTTTTTGTTTGTTTTTCCCCTATAGTTTTTTTAATATGAATACAAAATGAATGAGTTGCATAGTTGCGTGTTGTCTGCAGATGCTGTGATCTGTGATTAGAGCTCTGTGGAGAGCTGCATCTGTAGGCCAGCATGTATGGAAGAAAGGATCCATGCAGACCACTGTGCACACTGCAGATTTGTGGAGGGGACTTGCAAATAACCGGTAGTATTTATCTGCAAGAAAAAASGTCACTATTCAGTAGCAGAATACGGATCTTTCTGTAGTCTTTTGAACAATGAGGTTCTGAAAATTATAACCATCCTGTAGGATTTTAGAAGACTTTTTTTTAGTTTCTCCATCCAATAATAGGAATAATTTTCTACTAAATTCTAATAGTATTTGAGAATGCCATTCTGTTTTTCTTTTTGTAGCCTAGATAAATTCTTGAGAACTTTTTCCTAATGCTATGACCTGATAGTAATCTCATTACAAAATGACAACAGCTCGCTTTCTTTATGTTTGGTTTCTTAAGGCAGTTACACGGTTACTGAATGCTGAAGCTCAACTCGGTCTAATAAAGACTTATTAGTCTAGGTTTGCTAGATGGGTTTTTCCCTTTTCWATATACACAGTGCTTACTCTTTTGTTCTATTTATCAACTCATTTTCTATATATTTCTACATTTTATAAACAACACTACTTTGTAGGACATTACTCACGGGCACACTTCTTGCTTTGAAATCAGCTGTGAAATGCAATATGGGTAACGTGGAATAACCTTTAAGATTCCTGCCAGCTGGCACTAAAATTAACTTTCAAATTCATTGTTCTCCCTTTCTTGAAGGACTCCCTGAAGATTACATGGAAGACGATTCTGCCTTGCTGTCAAACACAGTTCATGTAACAACTTCCAACTTGGAGTGACACTGGTAAACTCTAGCAGTATGTTACCCTATAGCAAKATAATTTTGTATATACTGTACCTTATTAAAGAAGTTTTAAGATTTTTATCCTTTACATACAGCTTTCTAATATGTCCAGCTGCCTCATAGGATATATAAGGACCACTAGCTCATGGTGATGGCAGTGTGCATTTGGGGCATACAGTGCCTCCTGGTAGAAAATGAGGAATGGGCTACTTCATTACACCTTAAAAAGTTGTAGCAAGTATCCAGTAAGTCCAAGCTGACCCACACACAAAGTTGCAAACAATTAGCTACATCCCATCAAGAACCTGCAGAATTTCCAAAGCAAACAAAACTGGTTTCTGCTATTTGTGATCAGACAGCTCTGGTTATGACTGGGCAGTGTTTGCGTTTGTTATATCTGATACACAAATAAAGCAAGTCTCTCAGAAAGTGAACTCTTCATCCAACCCTTTGGTAGCTTATGTCAGTGATTCTTGAGATTTTTCATCCAGTGGATCATGCATCTTAAATTTATAATTCCTGAAATGTGTGTTGTTTTTATTCTATATTCTGCAACCCAGCCAAATTTTTGAGATCTGATTTTCTATGCAAAAAAAAGGAAAAAAAGAAAAAAAAAGAAAAGAAATTCCCATAATCTTCCCCATACTATTAGCTGATGCATTTCAGTTTGCTGGAGTAGGATTTGAGAGGCAGTTACTCACAATAGTTCTTTTCCAATTGCTTCTGAACACCATGTAGTTGGAGAGTCCACTCTTAAAAAAAATCATTTTAGGATTGAAGTTTAAATAACTTTCCCACAATTATCACTTCTGTTATTGAAGTCACACCTTTTGCATTTCCACTGAGCCAGATGGAATATTAGGGTGATTTTGGTAGCTCTTTTGGAAGCAAAATCTAACCTCAAGAGCATGAATATGCCTGTAATTGACCTAAGTAGAATCTGCTCACAAGCATGCAGTTACAGAATTTGTTCTGTACTTTGTATCTCATTGTAGAGAGTCAGCAACTGTTAAAAGCACAGAGTAAAAATTCCCAAACAACTTCAAGGCTTTTATGATTTACTAAAACCTTTAGCAATATAGTTTATGTTTCTGTATATTTTTCCTGTCACTGCTGCAAGTGTGATTTATATAAAGAGAGCCTGTGCCCAGTTCAGAAATATAGACTATGTTGTGCAATCACTTCTGAGCTGTCCTGCTTCCTGRGTACTTTGATGAAAAATATTCACTTTGTGCTCAGAAAGACATTCCCAGCAAGCTCAGAATTCAGGAGGGAGTGGGGAAACTCAACACTGTCTAAATCTAAAAATGTTTCTGTTGTCTGGTGAAGCTAGTCGCCAATTTATGTGTGGTGGCRTGCTTCCACTGCACACTTACGAAAGGCCTTGACTGCTGTAGCCCCCTCTTGCCCTTTTCCAAGTCCACAATAGAAGGACACATTGTTGGCACCTATATCTGTGGTCCTATATCTAAAGGTCCTATTTAGATGCTAGATTAAGACAGCTATTGGGATAACATGAGTCTTAAGTGTATTTAGGGTCCCTGAAATGTGTTTAATTGAAAGTCGRTGGTTTGATTGACAATCATTGCTAATTGGTTTAACCTATGCCAAAATCTCTGTTTGAACACGAACATTGCCTGTACTAGATTGTCAGCTGGAAAACCATGGAAAAGTTYGATTAAAATCCTACAGATATTCAACGAGTAATCATTCCACCTGAGAATAAATATACTTGGAGCKTCATACAAAATTGTTTTCTTTTTTTATTCTTGCTGGCTCCTTGTACATTTACTGGTTTAGTAAAATAATCTTAGCAAGGATGTAACCTAGCTCCTGTGACCTCTGGGCTCCTCTAATTTTCAAATATAGTCTTAATAGTGAACCCTCTTCTAATAACTTTTCTTTYGAAGATACTTCTAACAACTCTTCTTTTGAAGATGCCGCTCACATCTTCARCTGTTCTATACTCTTCTCTTACTCTATGATGAATTGATCTCTTTCCTTCAAACAATAATATTTATACTTCTTCCSTTTCTGCTTACCACATTACAAATTAGTAATGGTAGTTGACAGTGGCAGCATATTTATTATTGTTGTTGTTGCTTGTATTAAACTAAGAAACTCATTTATGACTCTCACCTTCTTGATAAAAAACAAAGCTCAGACCAACAGACAGAATGCTTTTAATTTTCCTGGGCTTCAAGGATTCTTTTATGGTGGATGCTATAAGCAAGTGCTGAGTTATTTATAAGACACCACAGCTACCTCCTGATGCTAGACTTAGATTAAATATAACATCAGATATTAGTGTGTGCAGCATTTAAGGCTGACCAGGAAACAAGACAGAAGTTTTGCCAAAACATATAGATTTCTAGACTTGGTTTTGTTCCACACTTGGCCAAAACCAGAGTTTAAAAAAGCAGCGGAATGGGAATGTGAAAATAGATTTTCCGGGTCCCTGCGCCACAAGCACCAGCCTGCAAAGTCAGTCTCCTAAAATATTGTGTGGGAACTGGTTTGTCTCATATTAAGAACTGACTGATCATTAGACGATCTTGGAAACAGAGATGTAACCATAATCTCGTAGCAGTTAAAACACTCACCTGCTTTAATTGCCTGATGGGAAAAAGATTTAATTTGTGATTCCTCTACCTCCTAGATGAGCACTCTTATAGGAGTATCTGACAGTCTTTTCCCCCCACAGCAAAATTATTTTTATAGAAGAATTGCAGACTAGTTTTAGTTTAACTACTGGTAAAAATTATTTTTTTCAGTGATTGCATCAAGGAATTGACACGATGTCAGGCAGCAAAGAATTCATTTTCACCATGATATGTGGAAGTATTGCCATGTATTTTCTATAAAGTAGGAATACATTAAATCCTTCYTCCTTTCCCCCCACCTCCAACCTGCAAGCTTGGCTTGTGAAAAACTTTCAAGGGATTTCATGGAAAGTTACTTAATCAGGTATCGCTAATTCTATTATATAATTACCTTTTCAACAGAATTTCAAAGTGCATGGAAAGCTACAGCACTGGTACAAACTTACAGGATTATGTCCAAACTAAGCTCCTGAAAAAAAAATCTCTGTTTAGTGAGCCTAGCAGGGAAAGCTATGTTTACACAAAATGTTGTGAAACACAAGTGGCAAAAGGTGTCTTCCAGACTGAAATTGCAGCTTCTTGAAAATCAGTGGGACTCTGCTGAATGACAAGGTTTATACTGTTGGTCTTTCTGCAAACAAAGCCTTTGAGAGAATCTGCTGCTGTGACTACAAAGTAGATTAAATGATTCTTAAAMCTCTTGAATTCTAAAGATATTATTTGGCACAAATAGAGTTTTATTTATTTCTGGCAGTATCAATTTTTCGATGTTATCTTCTTCTAAGAAATACTGTCTTGACTTATCTCATGCTGAAAATCTGTTTTTTATTAATCAGAAATTTCTTGTTTTGAGACACTCCAGAAGTGACAGAACTGGTGTGATAACACAATCCCACAAAACCTAGCTATGCGAGTATTGGAAAGAATTATTTTAAAAATTTAAAAGAAAATATATTACCAATTAATACTAAGAGGGAGAAATCTAGCAAATTGGCTGTATAATCATTACTGACCTATCATTTGCTTCTTTTTATTTCTAAYATTTGTAGGAATGTGGAGCAACTATTTGCTGCTAAGTTCTTTCATTTTCTCAAAATCTAAAATATATGAAAAGCTATTTTTGCCCACCAATTCCTGATTTGTGAATTATGAAAAAACTGGAAAAGGAGCATTTTCCCTAGAGCTCACTGGATTAAGCCYTTCTCAGTATAAATATTCTTTGCTTTTTGCCATTTACTGGCTTTATCAATCATTTGCACTTATAGAGCATTTTGCAAACACTATTAAAGTTATGTCTTGCCTCATTTCTGTGTGAAAGGTAAACATCATGCCATATTCATTAGAAATTGTGGATGGATTTATGTAGGCAATAAAGAGTGTACAGCTAACCAGTAAGTTTTCGTATCCATATTTGTCTGTGTTTTTTACCTCATTTTATACTTTCACTGAGAACAGGATTGCCTTACCACTTGAAAGATATGCTTATGCATACAGCTCAAAGCCCTTCTGAATTCACTAGAATATAGTTACAGCATGATGACTCTAGATTTCTGTTGGTTTAACTTCAAGTTAAAATTTGGTAGACAATGTTCCTTCTCTTTCGTCTTGGTAATAGTTAGCACTTGTACAGTAACTTTCCCGGCTATCCTAATCACCAGTGTGTGACACTACCACAGGAACAAATGAAATGGGGGCATTAAGACAAGGCAAAAACCTTCCTTTTATTGGCATCTCTTGGACAATGTCACAACTGCCCAGTGTTAATTTATTTTAAATATACATTAGCATGTGTATGATGCTTAGAGAGAGTGAGAGACAGCATGCTACAGATACATAAACAAATCTATGTGTGTATATAATGGAATATATGCAGTATATTCAGCTTTATACTTCTTCTTGTGTATACTAAACCCTTTCTACTGAGAAAGTAAATTCTGAAATCTTACAAAAACAAGATTTATTTATCCATATATATTCTTAGTAAATTATATGAATTACCGAGGAACCTTCCCACCCTGCCCCAAGTTAATTTATAGGTGATWTTAAAAGTAGTATCAGAGAAACATCCCAGCTGAAGGGATGCTAAGGTGGTAAGGAGGGAAATGGGAGCACATAATTAAGCTGTCTACATACTATATGCCCTGACCCTGCCCAGTGCACTGGAGCAGCCTTTTCCCTCCCATGTGCAGACTGCCAGCCCCTGTGCTTGCTCCCAGCAGCCCCACCATTCTCAGGCTGCCTGAGGGTTTCTTCCACTGAAAAAGGAGAGGGAAATATGGTCTAAGTATCAGGGGAGACAAGGCAGTCACCTCGACATGCAGGGTACAACCAAGCTTTGTTGAAGGCCAGCCTCCCCAGATGTTCTCTTTGCTACATCTTTCTCCTGTTTGGGAAGGTTGAAGAGGCTCCGTGGAGGGCAGTCATCTTTTAGCTTCCTAGTTTGCTGTGGATTTCTCTCATTTTGTAAGCATGTTTGCTGGATCCTCTTTATTGTCAAGAGCTTTAAAGAATAAGTAAGGGAGTAAAAGAAGATGAAACATCTTATGCCAGCACCAAAATATTTTTGTTACTATTCTGACTTAATTTGACCTGCTAAATTGAATACTGGTGCTGGACAGATTGGAAGTCCTGTTTTGTGCTTCTGGCCTCTGATTTATAAGAAATAATGGTAACCTTCTCAGTCAAATTCACAATAGGAATGGCATTAAGTTAAGGATCAAGACATCTTTTCTCTAACCTACTAGCAGTTTGTCTTGAACTAACTGGCAATTACTACCCAAGATTTGAAAAACATTTCTTATGTTTTTTCCCCCCCTTGGCATTTAAAATTTGTTTTCTATCTTTTTCCCCAGCAAGCTTTTAGTAATATATTCTTTTATTACTGATATTATTATATATACAAGAGAAGGCTATCGGCTTACTACTATCTTAAGACAGGATTAAAAGACAGAGCTAACTGGACCTAACATTATTTAAGATAATTTCTCTGTTTCAGCTGTAGTGCATAATTTATAGACAATTAATATGTAACAGACATTAATTTCACCAAGCATGACACATCTCTTTTCATGAGGAAAAACAAGATATTTTATTTTTGATTGAGTTGAGCATTAGTTTTATTTTTTAGTTCTGCCAGCACATCCCAAAGCTCTTATTCATAAAGTTCTTGAGAGCATCCGGATTTTGCTCCAGCATCTGATTTTCTTGCATATTTCTTGCAATATAMTAAACTCCACTCTTCTCAGACAGTAAGTTCTCTTCCTCACTCCCAGCTGCAAAAAAGATATTTATGATTCAGGCTATTGTTGTTCATATGCTACACATATAGTGTTGGAATTCTTATTTTTTTCTTAGCCAGCCACCCACTACACAGTGACTTCACAGAATAGACAATAAAAATCCTACAATGTATTTGTTTTCTGTAAGTTCCTTTCTCTTGTTCAAACAGAGGACCAATATACTTACACAGCAGTAACGTATGATTTTTACATTCTTTTTAAAAGCAGTTTCAATGACCTTCTCCTTTGTTATTTTAAGATGTTTCAGGGGACATTTTCATCTGATTGGTAAGGAAATAGTGCCAGTAAGATTGTATCATCTGTCCACCCTGCAAGTGACTGGAGAGAGAAGATAGGCATAAAGTAATGTCCCGCCAGAGGAAAAAGCAAGCTGAACTCACCCCTTAGCTACTGCAGGTGAAAGGAACTGCTTGGCATATGTGTCATGGTGATTGGCACCTACCAGTCCATACTTGCACAGCTCTGGTCACCTATCAAATAGGTAAGTCTCATGAGACAAAGCTGGTAGTAAAAGCTGGAGGAAAGAGTTTATGAAAGAGAAGTAAAAGTCTTGTGGAGAGGAACAGAAAATATGGCTGAGGAGGCTGCAGGTAGGGAAGGCTGGAAGTATCGCTGTGGTAAGGACAGGTGGCATAAAAATTCAAACTTCATGAGTTGAGCTGCTTACTAGATCCAACTAGAGAAAGATAATTATTCCATATGTCAGAATCTGTTGTTAAGTACACTAATATCTTCATCAGTTGGTGTGAAAACATTGATTTTTCTTCAGTTTGGTATATATATGAAAGATAAGTGAGAATGTACAATAAGATAGTAATTCCAGAAAGAAAGCATAGTTGCCAAGGTAGGAGTGTTTGCAGGTGACAGATGGACAATTTATCCATAAGGAATAAAATGAAATACACTTTTATCTTCAGTCATTTTTCATATTCTCCTTGTGTACCTGCTCGATGCTACTTTCTTATATACTCCCAGTGGAACATTACATTCATTATTTTTCCTACCAATTTATTGCCATGGGTAGCATGCACTATTGCTTAGTCACCAATTAGTCACAGCACTCTGATGGGATTTGCAGCTGCTTAGTCCATGGTAAATTTGGCCTGCACCATCTGCACAGCTGGACTTGGATAAATTAGGCATAAACTTATTTTGTATAGGTATAATACAGCATATTTAATCTTGAGACTGGCTATGAATAGAAAATAATTATCCCCCAAATACTTTATTAAAGCTTAAAGGATAAATTTGCAAAGAAGTGTGTGAGGAGTTCCATAAGCAAATCTTATTATTGTTAACAGGATTTGTATATTTATCTCCCCATACAGCAGTAAAAACACTCAAGTACTACTRCTACTACTAAATACACAATGGCATACAAAGTGTAAAAAAGAAAAGTTTGAAGTTTGAAAAAGTATCTTCTCGTTTGCTTTCAGCTTTGGATTTCTGAAGAATGGATCATTTGCAATATTTTACAAACTCAAAAAATAGGCTATGGTATATATTTATTCTGTGTCCATTGATAACTTTTATCCTGCTGTAACTTTGGAACAGTTCTATTATGCAGCATAATTCCCATGATATCACTTAGGCCCTGATCTTGAAATCACATTTGCACAGATGGACTCCTGTATCCAGATAGAACCCACATATGTCTGAGAGGTTTCACACAATGAAGGCATTGGCTCATGGAAATCCAATTGCAAGATCAAGACCTTAATTCCCTTTAGTTTTGTCTCTTCCTAATGAGAGCTGTCAATTACTTATAGTAATTAGGTGGGCAATGGATGTTAATGGGACGAGATTTTAAATATGCTACTTCAAAATTATATGAATAAATCATACAAATTTCTTTGCCTGTCTTTTACCATATGTCCTCCTTCAAATTCGTATGATACATGCTATATCTGTTAAAAAAAAAAAAGAAAAGAAAAGGCACGTATTATACAGGACTTTGAAGTGCTCTAAAGGTAATGCACCAACTTTTCAATAACTGTCATAAATAAGATCTTTTAGCTAACATTGCAATTGATGAATTTGAAAATAAAATAGTAGATTTGCTAGTAGAAATGCTCCATTCTGTTTTCTTTTYTTTTTTTTAAGATACATATATTGCCAGTATTCATTTCTGTAACGAAACTTTCCGTACTAAATTGCTCTTAATTTGTACCTCAATAGGAATGAGGCTATATTTTTTATTTTGGTTGTGGGGGTATGATTCACCCTTACATTCCTTAAGTTTAGTATTGGTGTCATTTATTCACATCAGTGTGATTCTTGGAGAAACCTGATGGGGTATCCTTTACCTCCTTGTGAAACATTTCATACGGATACTCAGGGTTAAAATGCAGACTGAAATCTATCTTCCTGAATTTAATACAACCATATACATCTTAGTATGCCAGAAACTGGCTTTCCTCTGCAGAGAAAACAAACTTAAGTTAAGTAGATATGTCTTTTTACTGCACAGTGTTCGGTACTTGGATCAGGTCAGTGTTGGACAATTACAGGTTTCAACAGTTTAAACAGAGTCTTTGCACAGAGCACCATTAAATAACTGCACAAATCTATTCATTTTCCAAACAGAGGCAATAATTGGTAACTGTTGGCATTACGTACAAACACTGTGTTCCTCCAAGAATAGCCCAGTGTGATTAGCTCTTAGTAGATTGGCTGTTCTTTCATGAACTCTCTTGAGTGGCTTTTCGTCTATATGCATTTACAGATAAAGCCACTGTAACTGAGCACAGCTGATGAGTCATCTCACTGAGTTCTGTACATCTGTTCCAAAACAGTTCATTGTTTTGTTGAAAAAAGAACAAACTTCTATTTTTAAGAGAGTCTGGGTTCACAACATTGTTATTAAGAAAAAGCTCTGGCAGACATCTTATAATCTTAGGCTGTGACATGAAGAACACTCCTGCTTCAGTCTAACAGTAATACTTAGTCTAAAAATGCCTTTTTGACATTGTTTTTCTATCTATTGACTTTTCTCTGTCTTACCTAAAAGCAGAATTCAAACTGTGTTTTCCTCCCTAAATCACATTTTAGTTCCAGGGATTAGGGATGACTCAAAAGTAATTGAAAGCAGAATGCAGTTGGAGAGCTCATCTAGTTCATATATAATAAGGACTCTTACCAATTCTGACCATTCTTGGTCTTTTGAAATGCAATATTCCAGCAGGCTGTTCAGTTCACACTTCTTCAAACAGTTGCGAGCACACACAGCTGAAAGGCCAGGAGTTTAACCTTTTATTTAAAAATAGACAACAATATATTTTTGCACTACTGGGAAGTGTAGAAAGATATTAAAAATGTATACTTGAACTAAATCATATACTATATCTTAAAATTATTAATTAAAATGGATAGTTTTAGATCTGTGGCCACTGCTGTTTATCTGAGCCTGACTTGCAACTTGTTTAATATTGATTTAGCAATCATCAGAAGAGCTTTAATGCTTACAGACGAAATCATTTGTTTAAATATTTGTTTAATTCTTAAGCACTAATGTCAACTTGAAGATTGTTAACTCCGAAGTTGTAAAGGATCAAAATATGGGAATTGAGGATATGAAGCYCATCTTCTGTAGCAAAACTGAAGTTTGAATTTTCCTACCTTTGATTTGGGAAATGGACTTAACTTCACAAAGTTCCTCATACACTTCTGCAAAGATCAGACTCTCAAACACCTACCAGAACACTTCGGCAAGCAGTAGGGTTTTAATTTTCACAATGAATAAATTTTGAATTTACCGAGGCTTTTAGGATGGTGACTAGAGATCAGCTTGCTTTGTAAAATGAGGAAACTGAGCGTACAGACAGATGCATTGGAAAATAATGACATTCTTTGGAATAATAATTAAAGGCAACTACTGTAGCTGATGTTTTCTAAAAGATCAAATCAGGTGAAAGGGAAGTCCTTACAGTGGAATGGAGCAACCACTCTGAGGAATGGGATGGAATATCTCTTGAGGGACATTGTTAATTGTTTGCAGCATAGATTTACAGTCACAGTGAGGAGGAGACTTTTTTTTTCTTTCCTCTTGGAAGCTTGAAATAGAAAATAATATTTTATTCACAGGAATGTGACAGAAATCTGACAATTTTTCTGTATGAAGATGTACCTTGGATTATTAATTGTGCCTTTGACTCACTGTAGTTCAATGCCAGTAACACAAGATTCCATGAGATTATCCAGGAACACAACCCTGCTGAATACCACCTATACTTTAACATCCAGGCCCCGTCTCAAGAAAGGATGTCATAAAACATCATAAACAGATCAAGTGACAAGTAAAAGATGGCCTTTTAAAATCACTGGCCATATAGGAAGCCTATTGAGAATCTCAGCATTCTTACGGTTGGGAAACAGCGAGATTAATTTTATTTGTGGTCAGAATGTCCTTGTGTTGACACCGTCCTTTARCTTATATAGCTGTTCATCTTTCTTGATACAGTTGTATGCTGCAACTGTGTTCCTGCTCAGTATTCATTCTGTTAGGCTAACAACTCAAACTTTTATCTTTATCTTTATCATCTTGTTCACCTTTATTTCCTCCTCTCCTCTCCTCTCCTCTCCCCTCCTCTCCTCTCCTCTCCCCTCCTCTCCTCTCCTCTCCTCTTACTCATGACACTTTTCTGATGTCTCTTCCAATCTTCATCTTTCTTCTGAGAATGGAGTACACTACTTCAGCTGGAGTCTCTGCAACAACTCTCAGACAAAATTCAGTGATTTCCTGAGATCCTTTGGAAGCTGGAGTTGGTGAATGCTGGGATCATGTTGTTGAGAGAGAGAATGGCTGGTTATTTGTCTCTGAAAGCATTGCTAGTTTTTGTTTTTACATTATAAAGTAATTATAGTAATTATATTACTTCAGCAGTTTGGTACTGTTTTGAGACATAACACCCTGTCTGGTCTGACACTCCCACAGTTTTGCACAGCTGAGGAAATGAGGTTGAAGTTTGYTTAGTAAAAATGGGAAGTTACTAGCACTTCTGTGTTTGCTAAGGAGTCTTGAACTTTGGAATTTATTACCTTCCTTGATTTTCTTTCACCCATCAGAGCCTAGATTTATAGCCTTCTAAGCATGCTGCAAAGTTTGTATTTTTATCTATCCAGTCTTAGGGGAAAAGCTTGTTGACAGGTACAGAAACTATAAAGCCCAACTGGGAAAATATCCATTTATTATTTTATTCTGGTTTCACAGGAAGCTAGGCTTACATGGTTGTGCTGCGTGTGTGGCTACATGGAAGTACCTACACACATCAAAGCTGTCTGTCTATGTGTGCCCTACACCTACAGAATAACTTGAATTAGTTTCCTGATTCCAACCAAATCTGATGGAGGGTAATGTTCATACCAATTGCTAAGTTCCTGTAGGATTTTGTGAAAGTAGCTGGGAGGGTAAAAGATGATATCAATTCCCCTCCAACTGTGGGAAAAGCTGCACTGTGAATTCAACCTTTAATAGTCACCAWCAACTCCATGCTCAGGAGAAATACTTTATAAGTGCTCAGCCAGGGGAAAGTTTCAGGAAAGGTTATATCCTCTTAGACTTTGAAATTCATTGGAAGCATAGTTTCCCTTCATCCTAGAGCTTGGGGAGTCACTTTGTTTATAAACTGCATTAGAATTAAACAAAGCTGTATATATTGAATATTTGACTAAGTAGTCTGCTCTCACACAGGCTAGGGATATCTCTCTTGAGTTCTTCTGAACTCTCGCTGTTTGTTAGGCTGAGTAATCAATCACTACGTATCTAATACTTATAGAAAATCACAACTTCCCCATCTGGCTGCTTGCCTGTGCACCTGATGATTTCTCTGGAGAAACTGCATAAGTTAAAGACAGAAAAGTAAAGAGTCTTGTAGAAGTAAAAGCAACACAAATATACTTAAAAATACTTACAGTTCAGAAGAAAAAATGTATGGTCTCTACACCTGGGATTTAACTGGGGATTAATTTAAAGAGCCAGAAGAGAGCTGACAATAGTGTAAAGGAACAGTAAAAAAAGAATCACTATTGTACAGTATGAACAGAGAAGTAAGAATGAATAAAACCATCTGTCAAACTCGTGAGTTTTTATGCCTCTGGAGAAGACTGTGGCTGTATGTCTTCCCCCACAGTATGGTCATTAGCAAACTTTTTACTTGTGAAACAATAAAAAAAAAAGACTGTATGGTGGCTGTGGTAAAGGGCAAGCCACAGAGTGAGGGATGTAAGACTTTTAGATAGCTAGAGAGCATGCACATTGCTCTGTGTGCTAGACTTTTTTTTAATTTTTTTTTAAGTCTGAACTGTCATTACTGAGAACCTTCTCCTGTCAGAGAGGTTTTGTATCTCTGATCCTTCTCACACGTTGTGTGCTTTTGTTAGAGAAAGGAAACAAAGTTCAGATAAATAAACAGCTCCTCCTATGATATTTTAGTTGTGTTGATGTTAATTGGGCAGGGATTTTGTTTTTTGCTCACTGGTTGTAACTCTCAGTGTCTCCTGTGTATTTGTTTTTCTTATTTTTTATTATTACACTTTCCTTTTGACTGGAACTCAGGCACTGGGAATTTTGAAATACCATTTATGGCTGCATTGTTCAGAGGGAAGTGAGGACTGAGCTTCTAATGCTTCTAAGAGAAACCATTTCAATAAGGTTATAGAAGAATATATATTATTTATTTACAGGGTATATATGGATATATACATATATAGAATTATCCCTCTACATACATATTCTGAGGTATTTCTCCTTCTTGTACAGTCTCTATCATGAGAATATATTTTGTCCAGTTTTGTTTAGTTAACTTTTTCAGCTGATATAGCCTGGAATTCAAAGATGAAAAACAGGAAACGAGAAACAGGATGGACACATACAAACATGAACATTGTTTAGTAATTTAGAGTGAAATCATCTTTTATATATACATACATATATGTATGCCTGTATGTATGTATATCTCCTAGGAATGCTTATTGGTCCCAAAAGGAGAATAGAACCAAATGTCATTAACAGAAGCTTGCTTGATTTATTTATGTTGTTGAAACAGGGGGATCTACTATGGTGCCAGTATAATATCTTCTGCAGGAATTGTTCTTCTGGCTGCAGGAGTAAAGCAGGGAGAGGAGCTTCCTGTTTTGTATGTTCTTGCCCTCATGTGGAAAAGAAAGCCACTCACCTCTATAAAGTGCTGCCCAGTCTAAAAGTAGTTGGGATGGGGAAGCAAAAGAGTGCTTCATTTTCTTCATTCTTGCATGGGTGAACCATTGCCTGTCCCATATTTATTTAATAGTCATACCTTTACATGATTAGCTTCTATTCTTCAGTTTTATCTCTAGTAATGTTATTTCACTTCATGAATTAAATCACCAGATGTCAGTTTAAGATGATAAAAAATGGCTTTTAGAGAAATTGTTCTTTCTCCTCTCAGTTTTGAAGAATTTRTCTTCAAAACGGAGCCTTACCTGTCATATTCAGGATATCACTATTGTGTCCTTTGTCTGAGATTCTGACACCAAAGCATTTGTTACCTGCTTGAATATAAAGAGAAAACTCTTCTCCAGCCTCTAATCCAGCTATCTCTTTTTATGATGTTTTTGTCTGTGTTTTTGTGATCAGCTACAAGCAAACCTTTGTGCCTTCTCAAAGCCTATGCAGAACCCACGGGAACTCTGTACTGGACTCCACTGCAAGACAGAGACTCTGTAACTTGACTATGCTTCTGTTGAGGATCCTTAGGCTATTTTAGCCCAATCAGTAACTATTAATATTTAGATTATGAAAACTCCAGATGTTGAAGTGTTGTCTGCTATGGAAAATAGCAGTGATTCTTACGGCTTTATTCTCAAAACTCAATGTTTATGAATGCTGCAGTGCATTTTAATTGAAAGAAATGCACACTATTGTTACTCTTTATTGGACACAGTCTAGGTGGATACAGAGTTTCACAAATATTCTTTCCAGCCAGGTGCTCTCCTAGATCCTTGAGCTTTTGGAGAGATAAACCATGTTGAGATTTGTTCTGCTTCCAACTGGAGAAGCTCTGTTTGCACTCAGAGGTCACTTCAGAGAGGTCTGCACAAACAGCCTRTATCAATAGGCAGGCATTTATAGAAATTCCTTGTTTCCTTTACTGATCGAGACTGGAGTCGAGCAGAACAATCTGTCAATTCTGTTTGAACTTTGACCTTCGGTTCTTCAGGCTTCACTGAAAATACATTTTCTACTATGGGAACAAAATGAGTCATCTTAGCATCTTCTGGGGTGTGGAAAGCATGGTTACAGTCTGAGGCTTGAACAACCTATTTTACTGCTTGTAGCCAGTGGATACTCTACTCTTTTATAAATCTGGACTTATAAACTATCAGTGTTTGGCTAACGGCTTGGCATTGTGGAGAAAAACACATCTGATTAGAAACTTGATATAGACTGCGGTGGGAAGTTCAATTATTCCTTCTAAAACAAATTACTGCACAAGACTCAAACTTCTTTTAACATTTAAAATATTGTGGGGAAAAACATTCTGACCCTGTGACTCCTTGTCAAATGTGACTTAAGAGTATCAATACTATTGAAATTCCACAGAATTTATTCTTATATAAGTCAATATTTTTAAGTGTCTAAATGACCTGGAAGACTATTCCTCATTTTAAAACCTTTAAACCCCTTAAATCCCCAAATCTGCTCCTGATTTAAAGATTTAAAACAYGTAAAAAATGCACATCGACTTTAATTGTCATTTTTTTAATTTTCTTTGACTATCCACGTAGGGATGGGTATAATAAAAAGGGTTACAGTTCTTCAAACATCCTACTTCTGTCACAGCTCAGGCTGCTATAATTTCCATATCTGATTGTTCATTCCCCAATAATTATTTCTTCTGCGGTCTCCTTTGCTCCCTATCCCCTCTCAACTTCAGGCCCTGTCTCAGGGCCTTTTCTCAGTCCCATTTCCACATTAGCTCTGACCCATCTGCAGCTTTGCTACTCTTTTGGGTGTCTTCTTCACTCCATTAGATGCTTGCCATGCCATTGTATCAGCTCTTCTTATCCTCTCCTCCAACTTGAGATAAATCACTGCAGAAATTGCTTCCCAATCCTTTACCTGTTTCCTGGCTGGGATCCAACAGGGATTCTGGAGGAGGAACAGCATGGCCTGGTCTCGCGGGATCCTCCTGGTTCTTTCTGTGCTACAGTTGCTTGTTTCTCCAGGAGACAAGATTTAGCTCCCATCACACTCTTGTCAAATTTCCCCATAGCTCTAAAAAAAATGAGGGCTGGCATCATTGTAAGTGGAGTATTCAGATGTTTTGGAAAATTTTGCAATAATTCTTCACGGTTGTAGTAAGGACTTATTTATGATGAATACTTCATTGTTCTTAAGCTTTGGAAAAGTTTCATGTTGAGTTGTCAGCATTTTACTAACCTAATAATGCCTTGACTACATATGTACAATTTAATGAGACAACGCACATTGCATGGAAAAGAAAGGAATGATGGTAAGGGCAAGGCGACATGTGGGGTCATCCTGCAACCCRAAAGTAGGAGAGGGAATATTTCTTCCCAGCCATGTTTCCTCCCAAAGAAGAGTGTMCATACAAAGAATGCATACAGTGTGTTCCTTATCCAGCTTTAGCTACTGTGCTGTACGTTCATGCCCTCCTTTAACAGCAGYGAGTTCCAGCTCTTCATTAAAACAAATAAGATCTTTAGAACTTTTTTAATATGTACAAACCCAGCAATAGCATTAATGGTAATACTGAGATTTAAATAGCCAGCCTTACAACAATCAAACATGGATTAAACACACTTAGCTCTGCAGGAACATTTAGATCTTTAGATCAAAATGAGATACTTCACAATAAATCTGTTGTAGCTCTTATTTTGATCTCAGGAAGACCTTGGAATGAATAACAAGCTTACTCTTATTTCTGGCTACTATAGAAATTTTGACTTTTTTATTGGTGATAATTGAAAGGGTGTTAGCAGGAATCTGAAAGTCATGGACCAACAGTCTTTTTTCTTTAATATCTTAAAGAAAACCATGCTGGTGTTCTAATTTGTTTGTTCTCTTTTTCTTTAAAGGAAATATTAACTACTGTATGATGTTCCTTAATGTTTAGCAAGTATGTGTTTTGRTTCCATTTATTCAGGTTTTATAGTTTAACACATACATTTACACATATTGGTTTGAAAACAGCAGGAGGGAAATATTTTTTTATTTTACTCTTCTTAAGTTTTTACTTTTATTTTCCTCTCTTCCCACTGTGCTAAGATCCTCAGAAACATTAACATTTTTGATCCTGTAATATTAATGAATCACATCAGCATTGTGTGTAAGTCAGTATTCCTCTTCTTCCATCTCCACAGTACCCCGGCTCCCTCCCAACCCTATTAACTTAACTTGCACCCCCAGAGCTGCATTGCTTCTAGCAGTACTACTTAAATGTGCTACTGTTACTGAGGGGTTAAGCAGGTAGGATGATTGCACTAATAAAAATTGATAAGTAGTCAGGTTATCCTTCCTAATTTATTACCATGGCAACCGACAGCACATGTGGCTTGTTGCTGAAGAACAGAATGCTAATAATCAAATGTGTCTTACCCAAATGAATATATAACACAGCTTACTAATACAGTGTCTTGACATTGTATACATTACTGAACAGCRGCATGCATTAATTCTGCATCTACGTTACTTGACGCATATGCTCTGGAGAACAGGAAAAATGAAAAAGGACGTCTGATTCATCAAAGCTGTTCATTAAAGTAATGTATTTTAAATAGTATATACAGTGAAAGATTTAATTCTCCAACACTTACCTTGTTTATTTCAGTAGGTGGCTGGTATACTAGGAAAATGCAGTAATGCATAGTCATTGTGAAATGGCATAAAAATAACCGCCACAGCACAGGAGTTCAATTAAGCAATAATCTCTGGGAAAAAAATGGTCATTACTAGCAGTTAATGGCTGGTTTGTTAGTTAATGGCCCAAGGCAAAGCTGAGAGCAGTTAAGCCTTTAACAAACTGGTTGTGAATTATGGCAACAACAGTTTTGTTGGGGATTTTCCCCCTATTAGATATTGCATATAATAGCTTATGATAGAAATAATGTATTTTTAAAGGCAGTAGTTGTAGCACATGACCTTACTGGAAACATCAGGTGTTTCAAGGAAACAAACAATTGATTTTCTACCAACAAGGATGAAACTATATGCTGTTTAAATATATACACACAAATATATATACATAGTATATATATTATATATGTGTAATGTTATATATGTTTAGTATATTTTACACATAATAGCACTRTGTATGTTATGTACTAGATGCTATTTGAAATTTATCTATATATTAGAGAATATATGATATATAAAATGATATATCATATATTATATAATGTAAATATTATACAGAATTTATATATATGTACATACACACACACCACACACACACACACATATTTTCTTGTATTTTTCTTGTATATTTACTTGTAAAATATGGCTTGGGAGTTTCAATATCATTGAATGTCCACAGAGTATATATTTACATATATATACACAAATATGAATATATAATAATATACACACACAAAGTATATATATTCACATATATCTATATATATGAAAAWATATATGTATATATGTATTTAAAATTAAGGCTTTTACCTAATGTTCTCTGTCCATGCTTCAGTGAATTAGAAATGAAGAGAAAGGACACTAGAAAATCTGTACCATTCATATTGTCTAGTTCATGCTGAAGAAATCAGCTCATCCCAATGTTTTACAAACTTAGAGCCTTTGCATCATCTGAAATGAGCAATAACATAATTAAAATTTTTAACCTGTGATCTTGTGCCATATTGTTTGTTTGGCATAATCTGAGAATTAACTGCCTTATCAATCATTCTTTCTATTAAAGGCTGCAGGACTGGCTGTAAGATCATAAAAAGCTAGAAGCAGAACAAGCTATGGACCCAAAACCATAAGATGAAGCTTGAAACAGTAATGCTGGGGGAATGCAATGTTATGTCTTGTTTAACTCAAAGCTTTGTTCCACAGAGGCGAATATTTTGCCTGAACAAAATTGCTTGGATGCAAGTGCAGCATACTTCACAGAAAGTAAAAGGATGATGGGGTTTTAATCAACTTCCTGGAGATTTAGAAGTATCTTGATAAACTGAAATGGTTGGTGAAAATTTCCATGATGTTATAGTAAAACAGCTTTACAATGAATCTGAAGTGAAGCAATTTCAGATAAGACAGGGAATCATAAAACTGTCACGAATATAAAGCAAACTGTATTTACAGTATGAGAGCTATATATTCATTCTGAAAATTTTATGGAGTATAATTCAGTGTTAGACCACAAAGTATGCATTTACTTAGATGCAGGTATAGGTAGGTTGCTAGTTATAGGAATGGTGAATTTGGGCTAGGTTAAGTTCTGAGCTCTTTTCATAGCAGTAAAAGAATTTTAAGTTAGATATGGAAAAAGTCCTTCTCCAAGAATTTGCTAAGAGTGGAATTTTATTATTTGATGCCCAAAGGGCAGGAATTAGTACATGCAGAACTTCAGAACTATTTTTCAATTCTGAAAATTATCCTCAAGCTTTACCTATATATTTACATACAAATGTATGTTTATATATATGTGTGTGTGTATATGTATGCACATCCATAAATGCACAGCTTTACATACAAAATAAAAATAAAAAGATGTTAATTTTTGAGTTCTAGATGTTAACAATCTCAAAAAACGCATGGGCAGCCTTCAATTTTGTATATGTATTGTTGTGGTTTTAAATATATACTTGCATTCTTTTTCTGTTCTTTTTCTTCAAGTCTTTCTAACACCATACACCAAAATAAAGAACCACTGCACTACATAGGCTCTTTGTAGCCTTCAGTCATTTCAGAAAACTGACAGTATTGTGTCCCTCCTGTAATAAGCTGTTCAGCAGAGCTTTCAACTTGGGTTTTATGTTGCATTTTCTCCTTTCTTACAAGGTGTTTGGGCCTTACTGGTGAGACCTCCTTTGCTGAATAGGCATTACAGGGATTGCAGAGGAAGTTGCAGTTATATAGGATCTCTGGTGAGTCTGAAAACCAAAGTGAAAGAACTATGATACAGGGGAAAGACAAGGAAAGATCCTTTCTTTAAGCTACTGAATGCCCTTATAACAACTTGTAGCAAGGAAATAATTCAAATTTCCTAAGGGGTGAACAGCACGTTAGATAAATCAAGCTTGACTTGATGTGTCATGGGGAAAAATGGCAGGACCATTGGCCTGAATCACAAAGCTGAGTAGGTGGATAGAGGATAGAGCTGTGGATAGAGGATAGAGCCTTGGAGAGACTTTGTCCAACATTTCCTGTAAGAATCCTTTGGATCAGTACATTACATTGGCCCCAAATGTCAGGCACTGTAATTAGATAATTATTTGAAAAAATTTACAGAGGAAATTTTGCATACAAGACCAGAAGGCCTATCTTCTTTGACAGTTTCTGTACTGAAAACACCCCTCACCAAAAAGTGGTATCGTTCTTTTTAAATCACTGATATTAGATCTTACCCACTGATAATATTTCCATCTTACTTTTTCTGTAAGGGTATTACTAGCTCTCATCTCTCTAAGTCATTAAAAAGGATAGAAAATATTTTGTCTTAGTGAAATAGTTGATGACACATGCAGATGGATCAGCAAAATATGACCTGTTAGATCACTGTCTTCCCCAGCAGAGCATCTTAGGGAAGATCTCCTTGAATCTTCCCAGGGTTGTTGATGTGGGAAATTGATAAAGTGAATGCTACAGAATTAGATCTTACTCACTGTTTTCTGACAGTGGACTTCCAAATCATCAGAGCCAAAACCTGTGATTATAAAATGACTACTAGCTACCAAAGGGCTGGCTAACTTAACAGGATACGGCAGACTGAGATGCTTAATTAGCTGTTAATAACCTCTGGTAAGCCTAAAATTATCTCTTATCTGGAAACCATTTCCTCTGAAACACTAAAGGAAATGTGGCTCTTTTTCAGACAATGGATGTTTGTCAAATGAAACTTAGATTATGTAGAATGATCTGCACCTTCTCTAAGTGAACTAAGCACCAGATTCTGCTGCTAGAACTTTGAGTCTTTTTTATTATTATTATTTTTATTATTTTTTTTCCTGCTTACAGTAATCCTAGAGGTCAAGGGCTTAATCCAAAGGGAACTAGACACTATGAGGACTGATGCCTAAAATACTCTGTGATCCTGAAATGGCTCTGCAGGTTCTGTACAATGCATGGGAAGAGTTCAGTATTTAGATGGGGGAATGCAGAAAGTCAATGGTGTGAGGTTGACAGTACTGAAGCTAGTCAGCAGGAAATGCTGAGAAAAAATTGGGGTATTGCAAGAAGTCCAATACGGGCCTGTAAATTGAAAAGACAGCCTCCATCTTCAGCTGAGTGTGTAAAACTGTTCCTGATATAAGGAAACTAAGCTGTAACAGTCATTTTTTTCATGTAAAACAGCATACAAGAAAATCTAACACAGTAGCCAGGAGTATTCTTATAAATTTTTAGAAGACCCAGGTGTAGCTTCTTCTTTGGAACTGGCTTCCTTCCCTACTGGATTAGTTATATTAATGCTCTCATTACACTGTCTTCTAGATATCAGAGCTCAGGAATCAAATCAGCTAGATCTTTCACAGTCCAAATGAGCGTGCTAACTATTGAATTATTACCTAAAGGCAGACAGTGGGTCTCAGTGGGTCTTAGTTCTCCTCTGTGGAAGACTCAAAAACAACTGCCAGTTCTAGCTTTGCTGGAAAAAATGGAAGTGGAAGAAATCTAGGTAACAACATCCCCAGGAACATAGATTTCAAGAAACTTTATGGACTTGGACACCTAGCCTATCAGGTAGAGAACTAAGCCCTTTTCTGTATACAGACCCAGGGCCTTGCTGTCCAAACTTAAAATACAAGGGCAGTCCTTCACTCTATCTTGATATATATATGGTATTCTTTCTAGTTCTACTTTTCTATGTATAAAATGATAAATAGAGAAAGTCTATGGCAATATTTAAACACTAATTAGATGGATTTTCAGTTTCAGAAGTATTTAGCAGTCACAAAAAAACAGCTGAAGTTAGTGTGAGCAATGAGTACATAGGATGTCTGAAAAATCACTCCCTTAGTGTTTGTAAAACATTTTCATGGCTAAAAATGTTGCCTAAATGTTTGGCATTATTAGTGCTATGTGTACATTATGTTGCCTCAGTTGATTCAGATCATGTCTAATCAGGATTTTTCAAATAATTCCCCTCTGTGTCTGGAGAGGAAATTAAATCAGCAAGTCTTCTGTACATCTGAAAGTGTTTTGTGTTAGAGTTTGAGAGAAGGTAGAATCAGACATGAGGAGAGGGTGGAGAGGGGGGAGTTTTATTTGTCAGGAGACAGCAGCCTTAGGCAGTGAACTGTTTGTTCAAACAACAGTGAGAAACAGGAGAAAAAAGTGAGAGCCATATGTACAGAAAGTATCAAAATAGGGGCAAGAGGCAGAAACAAAGTGAGGCAGAAACATGTTTCTGTAAATAGTAGGGCTAGATAAGGAAAAGGAAGTGGAGTAAACTGAATACTGGAAGCTGAAAGAGGGAAAAGGGTCTTTAAATGAGGAATGGGATAGGACCTGAGTGGAAACTAAGAGAAACAATCAGAAATCATTACAGAGCTGCCTGCATGACCTTAATTTTGTCCTCTTGTGCATGCACATTGTGATACTGTCTTTTGTTATATAATGTCATGCTATTTTTTCCATGGGATCATTGCTATGTTCAGGGCGCAGGACGGGCTGTGTTCTGGGAAAGAGGCAGAGCTGTGTAACGAAAGAAACAGCTGTCCCTTGGAGCAGGGCTGAGTGGAGAGCCACCATTCTCAGGCAGTTCTTGAGCTGCTAAAATGGGTTTTAATTGAAATAAAGCATCACCTTTTGAATGTAATCATGGAAATTGAATTGATGAGATTTTCAGACTGAATCCTGTGCATTCTATCTCAGAATATACTTTTCTGGAATGTAAGAGTTATGGGGTAAAGACTTTGGTCTTCTTAATTGAAAACAATCATTTTCCTCCCAGACCACTCTGAATTTCACAGATCAGGGACTTGTATGTGTATTGTAACCTCAGCCATTGACCTAAATTATTGTTTTCTACTTTCAGAAGTTGCTCAACAAAATCAATATCTCTCTATTAAGTATGTGGGCCTCAACAATACAGTATATTCTGTTGAAAAAATCATTTTATAAAGAAAAAAATGACCACCTGTATCTAGGATTTCTAACTCATTGGGGAAGTAGGAAGGGATGAATGAAGCAGGAACATGCCAGAAGAGAAATAATTTTGTCTCATAGTTCAGTGAGCTGTCCCCACTGAGAACTGGATTCTACCCTTGTCTTGGCCACAGAGTTCTTGTGAGATGCTAAGTTACTTAAACCAACATATTTTAGATCATTAACTATGGACATCCTCTATGTTCTGATATCTCACAATGGCTTTGTGAAGTGTCTGAATCACAGTGAACTGTCCCCTGAACTGAGAAAATCAAACTACTAGCAAAACAAAATGAGCATCTAGATTTTGTATTACCTTTTGACATGTGTGTTTATGCATGTTTCCCTAGTTGCAGATTGAAAATAATAGTACTTTCTGTGATCTCCTAGAGTTGCTGAGAAGATAAATTCCATGAAGCAATCATGTACTATCATAATGAGTGCCAGAGGAAATTTCATGAGAAATTTAATCCTTTTATTATTCAGAGCTGAGTTTCAGTAGCTTACAGTGTTATTTTAATGCACAGTGTTATTTTAGTGCATTAAAATAACACAGCATTGCACATCAGCAGAAGAGGACAGACACAAATACTGAATAGCTATCTTTTCAGTATATATAATGTGCCTACAGTATACAGGGCTATAGTCAATTATTTCTTAAATGCTTTAGTAAACTAGAGGGTAAGCACTGATTCCAGGTGTAATATGGAGGGGTAGGAAGAGAAAGGTGACACAACTTCTCCCTCATCATGTGGATATGCTCTTTATCAGGTGGTAGTAATAAGGGAAATAGCTCCTTTGTTCTGCTATGTTCCCTTAGGAAGGTGTAAAAACTTGTTAATTGTCTGAGTTCTTTAAGCACTTTAGAGACAACATTACTGAAAATGAATGGGTGAGGAAATGTGAGAGGAAAACTGGTTGGGTAGGGAGGGTTGGGAACTGGAGAGACAAAAGGCAGAAGGTGGAAAGGGGAAACAGATCTAGCTAGACAAATCATTTAACATGAAAAATATATGAAAATATGCAGACTTAAAGAGTTGGGAACCCTCCATCCTGCTCTTTACTGATCCTTCAGTAACTGATATGTCAGCTGCACATCTCAGCTGCTCTACACAGACCACTGTCTGCATAGTACAAGAAGGACTTCTCAAGGTTCAGAGCTGATTTCAGTGACATCCATCCTTCCTGTATCTCTCACCTCTCTGTCTCAGTCTGCTATCAGGGCTCCCCGTCCAATTCTTTATCCCTCAAACTTTTTTTCTCTCAAATTATGCATAATCATCCTGCTTTTCTTGTCTTAATTTTCATGCTTTGTTGCCATAATCAGACCCTTATTTTCCTGAATTCTAGCAGAGATCTTCCCACTTCTTTTCCACTGCTCAGGAGCTGRTGGTACAATATTGTGCAACAAACACAAGAGAGAGATGTTCTTGACCCTTCTCTTCAAGGAAATAGTAAAAAGGAGGCCAAAGTTGGCAAAAATAGGAGGGCCAAAAACTGCAAGGGAAGTCCTGCTTTGCTTCTAATGCCTGAATCACAAGGTACACAGTTTAGGTGAAATTGTCAAATAATTTATCTGCCAAAATTGAAGCAACCTCTGTTGAYTCTCTGTTAATTAAAATTTAAGTACATTGCTTGGTGGATTTGAGAAAAAAAGTAAAAATATGGACAGTATCACAACACTGATAAAAAGATCACTTCCTGCTAATTTTCACTTCCCTGCTCCAAAACCTAGATTTGTTAGAGCTTATCTGTGTGTATGTGTATGTGTGTTCGTGCGTATGAGTACATGTATAGTTTTAGAAAGTAGTCAAAATACTCAATCGTCTGAGAAAAATAAACTCATCCTTAGGAAGATATCTGCATGGAACTCTTCAGCTGCTATTGTTAAAACTTAGAAAAGTTATAAACAATTGAAGAAAATGTCTTATAGTGGAAGTGTCAGGCAATTTTAACTATAGGTGGTGGTAACTATGYCACCTATAATTACAAAGTCACATAGCAAAGAGTCCAGGTAGCCTCACTGATGAACATCATAGAAGCATCTACAGTATATGGGAAGATAGAAGCAGACACGCACATAGCAGGAGAATTAATAGTTGGTTTCTCCTAAAAATGAACTGAGAATATTACTCAAAAATTGTGAGATATTTTGACAATTTTTTATGATGCATATTTTTTAACTAGGAAAAAAATCACATTCACTTTTTAAGATGTAAAATGTTTAAGGCTAAGCTGTACTAATGTACATTAATTGCTTTTGTAGTGGGAATCATGCTCCAAAATCAAAACTGCAAGTTGGGACTGGGTAGAGGGTGGGACTCAGCAAGAGCAAGAGAACTAAAATAGCTAGGATAAGTCTTAAATTTGTAGTCAAGGATGTTAGATAAGGGGATATAAAAAAATAATGAATCCTGAAGACCAACTGGAACCAGCTGGCACTTGCTGGGAAAGATTTGGCCTTGGGAGACTATTTAGATGAGAAATTGAAACTGGAATATGGGAGGGAGTCCTGGAGGAGCAGAAGGCCAGGGATGCAAAGTGTGAGGCAGATTTGCTAAGAGGAATATGGCAAGCTGTAAATGCTCCTTTAAAATAGTGTTAAAGTAGCAAAGTCACACTGTGAAGACTTAGAAACTACAAAGTAAATTTGTTGTGGAGCTAACTCCAAGGGAGCTTTGCTAAGTGCAGAAGGCCTGCAGGACTCTGAGTGGGAGCTCTAGGGAAATTATAGTGTTTGAGACTGGGTCATCTAATAGCCTGTACTCCTTGTGGCTGGAGCAATGTGTCTATATGGCCATTTATTTCTTATCTTCTTCTGAGCAGACTCCAGTCCTTTGAAGGGGCCATGAGGCTATACCAGTCTCATACACAAGAGAAGGAAATCAGCAAAACCCCTACTTGCCCAACTTTAGAGGATGATGTGTATTAGTCTTTGTGCTTATATTATTGCCATGTCAATTCTCTTGCAGCTTATACTTGCAGCTGTGGCCTATCTTTGCAAGGGAAATCCCTGTTCAATTATCAGCCTCTGCTGAAATACTTCAGATGATCTCAGTAGAGAAGTGAGAGCACAGCTGGGTGAGAATTTCTTTAACAGATGCTGAAAAATATTGAAGGAACTAGTGATGGTCTAAAAGTTTTGATATGTTCAGTGTTTATTCAGAAGTGTAGTACAGTGGTTGTATAGGGTGGAGGGTGGGTGTGTACGCCTGTACTGCCTTTTGAAGCTGTCTTCAATCCATATTTGCAGATTGCATAGGTGGAGAATGGTGGATGAGAAGTGCCCCCAGAGTATGTGGGATGCTAAGAAGGCCAACACACTGGCTCAGGTGTGGTGTACAGAAATTCTCTGTAACACARCAAGTGAAAAGGAGGGGGTAGATGGTGGCATCCTATGCATACAGCACTTGTGCAGCTGCCTCTCCAAGGCATACATATAAAGAAAAATATATGTGTATATACATATATATATATATATATACACACACATATATATGTGTATATATAGCCAGATTACAATAGCTGTAGCCTGGGCTGGAGAAACAAGATACCGTTTGTGTATAGTGCAATTAAATCATTGCTATGTAGAAATTATCTTTAAAATATCTCAATTTCTTGAAGGCTAGAAAAGTGACTTAGCCATGTAATTCTGGAGAAAGCTGGCAACTGTATTTTAGACTGACCTATCCTTCCCCATTAGTTTACTTTGGATGTAGAGATAGTTGAGCTAAATAATTAGGAAGGATTTCCTAGAATTCCATAGGGAGTCTCATTAGCAAATCAATCTTTATGTCAAATTACTTTTTATAAATAAGTGATCTATCAAAACTAGAACCTATGAAGATAAGAACTGTTACATTTGACTGGAAAAAATGTGAATGGTCTTGCAACACAACATAATGAAGCAAAACTAACTTCCAAAATGCAGTTAGCTTCAAAATTAAATGGAAGAGGGAAAATTCTTAGGAAAAGTAAGCCAAARGAAAATTTTATTGAAGGGGAAGTGGACTGTTGTTTTTAACCCTTTAGCTTGCTGAATTATTAATTCTCTTATTATTGGTGGAGCTTCATAAATGAGAAGGAAATGTAGACTTGTCTGGCAGACTTGCTCACTATACTGTGTAAAACTTGGTGGGGTGGAGACAGGGAAGGAAAGGAAGGATGGAAGGGAGGAAAAGGGAGAGAGAGAGGAAGGAAGGAAGGAAAGAAGACAAAGAAAGAGAATGAAAAGGGGAAGGAAGGAAGGAAGAGAGAAAGAGAATTCTCAGAAGAAATACAGCCTTGTATAAAGGTGTGCTAAGCAGCTCTGTTGTTTGCTCTTTGATTTTTCTGAGGGGGAATTCATCTTCTGGAATGCAAATAAATCTTCAAAAGGGAATTTTTCCTTTGGAATGCAAATTATATAGTGATACTTCCCACACCACTGAAGGAATACGGTAATAATACTGTGTACTGAAACAGCTATTTCCATTTACAGCTATCAAATACTCARAGATTTAACTTCATGACCCCATGTGAAACAGATTGGAGTTTAGTAGTAGGAGTTTTACTCCTGGAGAAACAGAGTTACTGTTCAGCATACATGATCCTACAGTCGCTGGTGAATGTGCTCAGCTTCTGCAAAACCTTTCTCTTTACCTGTTAGGAAACTGCTTGTAGATGTTAGCACTTGCATATGTGGGATCAGTACCTACTTGAACTAAAGATGTGTGTGTACTGTCATGCGTACACTTGTCCTGAAGAAYAGATCTGGTAACCATCCACATTGCTATCAACCGCATACACTTGAACGGGCTCCCAGGCACTGATATTCCCTACAGTCAGTAGCACTCTAGAGGGACGGAGCTTAAAATACTTTTAGCACATCTCTAGACTTCTGTTTTGGAGCCTTCCTCATCTACTCAAGCTGCTGAGATCTGCTTTCCCTGAGCACAATGTGGGTGGAAGTTTTTAGGTCCCCCCCAACACACACACATTCTAGCAATGTGGGTGCAAAGAACAGGGATCCCACATTTAACATGCTCAGATCTGAGCCTGAACTCTCTGTTTATCAGTACAAACACAATCTGATAGTATTGGGACTAAGTCATGAATTTCCCCATCTCCTAACTCCCAGTACTCTGCCTTTGCAACAAGAATTTATCATCTTTCTTTCTGCTGAACTTTTGGAGGGACCATCCCTGTGGGGACAACTTTTCTCTGTGAGTTTTATTCATCTATATGCAGAGGTTTGAGTCACTATTTCCAATGATAAATTTCTTTTGTCTGAAGTGAAAAGATACAGGAGTATCTGCTGAGACATACATACCTGTTGTGTGAAGTGACTGCTATAGAACTGTTTTGTATGTCACATTTGTGCCTGTAGTTTAAATTAGGCAGTGTGCCAATTTAGCCAATGCTTTTCATCATTTTTTGTGCAATGTGAGAGGAATTCAGACTTTGTGAGAGAAGTTTGTTACTCAATAGAAGTGCCAATCTCCTGACACTTAAATCTTATTTACAACTAAAAATGAGCTATTGTATCTTTCTCAAACTAGAAGCCATTCTGACCTAAGAAAGAGCAATGTAACAATGATGGCTGCAGACTTAGCTATTGAAGTAAACTGTTTCGTTAAACCTGAAAGTAGGAGAAGAGAAAACTTCATGCTTTATTGATTCATTGTTCATTCTATTTTCAACTTGGTGGTTTGATACCAACCCTCTATGCAGAGATTGATTATTTAGCAGGACGAGAAACAAAAAAGGTGCAGGGCAGTCACAGATGTGACTGCTCGAAGAAGTTAAAATATCCCCTGAGAAAGTCTAAAAAGCACTCTTTGAATAATTTCAATGGAAAGACCAAGAATATGATTGATTTGACATGTTTACACTGTGTGGATGAGAATTTATAAGAAAGGGAAGATCTAACAGCAAACAGAGATATAAACTGTAAGCAGAACCTCTCAGTCTAAAAGACACAGAAAAGTATACTAAATATTTTTAAATATGTTGTGTTATTTAAAAGGGTGCCAAAACCTGAAGATCATTATCAACCTTTAGCAATTTTTTTCTCTCTTTTTTCAGCTGTCTAGTCTTTAACTGTATTGTCTGAATAGCAGCTAAGTTAATGAGTTTTTTTAGGGCTAACCTTCAGATTTTCACAATACTTCTAATATCACAGAGGTTAATCACAAAAGATTTCATTTTTTTGTCTAATTTTATTAAAAAATAGAGTAAGTCAACAAATAATGAATCTGTAGAATTCACTGCTGCAAGATGCCGCTGGGCTCAGTGGGATTCAAAGAGTGATTATCCATTTAAATAGATAATGAGAACTTCCATAGTTTCACTAGCTCATTAAAATGATTGTGTGATCACACTTTCTTTTTTCTTAAAAAATGAAACATGACCCCTGAGCTTCAGAGCAGAGACCTGGTTTGCATTGTGAAGAGAATGTGTGGAAAATAAACCTTCTCTTAATTCCTCATATTTTTCTTTGAAACATTAGATTGCATACTGGATTTGATATATCAGCAGTGTGATATAACTGTGAAAATTCTTGCATTGCTATGGTATTACTGTGCATTCTTTGTTTCCTCTTTGGTCTTGCTAGTACTGTTTCTAACAGACTTTCATAGTGACTTGTATTGAATACTAATGTCATCAATGAATCTGAAATCCTTTAACTCCAAATTCAATGCTCCAGTCTATACTCATTTTTATAGCTGAATCATTCACAGTGATCTTTTATGAATTACATTATAGCACTTTATGAAAAATTCATGATGAAAAATATCAGGGCATATGTATACCATAGCATCAATGAAGAATCTGGTCCAGTACCCAATATGCAGATCCAGTGGTAAAATCCAAGATTCCCCAATGAATTTGGTCTGTTTTTCCCTTCTGTTTAGCTTTTATTGATGGAGATTTATATGTGTGGGGTAAGACATCACATGTGGATTCACATTACCATACTCTGTAAAAGCTTATTTGGAGAAAAATAAGGAGGATGGCTGAACTCTTATGGGACATAGTAGTAACCAACAACAACTTTAGGAAGAAAGTTCTCTCGTCAGTGTAGAAGTGCAACAGTCATTTTTTAATTTCTATTGACAGTATTTTATTTGCAGGCTATATGATTTGTCTTTCCCTCCATGCAATTGGATGTACAATGAAATGACTGCTGTCATTCTTTTATTTGGTAGAACAAATATCCTCTACAGTAGTCCGAACTCAGTGTTGTAGTTTTTCTCTTTGATAAAACATCTCCATTCTCCATCCTATTTCTTTATTTARTGTGTGCAGCAGTTTCTTTTACTTCTTCCCCAGTGAGAGCTTTTTCCCATGTGATTTTGTCATCTCCAGAAGAGAAAATCCTCCCTACGTAATATCCTTAAAGCTATTATGAAATCACCCAGAAAAATCAACATTAACATGTTTTCCTTGATGACAGTTGTCACTATAAACACAGGTGAGCCTTCGAGGCTCAGTACAGCCTATGAAGCTACGGCTATTCCAGGGAAAGGTGYTGTGAGGAGCTACGGGTAGAGGATGTTCCATTGCACCGTTCTCAAGCTGGGGTGCATCATTCTCACTTCTTTGCAGCTAGTCTATCCTTTTCTTTCTGTTTTGCACTCATGAGACGTATACAAAAAGTAGCCTATTGAAGAGAGGGGCTGTGCATATAGTCCTTTCACCTTCTCTCCTCCTGCCCACTCAGGGTGTTAGCTGCTCCTATGGATTGGCTCACTGGCTTGCTCATGGTTACCTAGAACAGACAGGCTCCTTGTGGTCATATACTGATGAGGAAGGAATGTTTATGCRGCTAATGCTGAATTAAACAAGTTCCAGTCATTGAAAATCAGTATTTTTCTCAAGCTGCCATCTGCAGGTGTTTAGCTGCAGACCACTGATGCACTAGCTGAGTGTGATGTATGAGATGTTGAGACACTGCTGGGAATTAATTGATGTTTTAATTAGAACAAAAAATTAGCAGACAGAGCAAGTCCTAGAAACAAGTCTATCCATGTGGTATTTTCACTGTTGCAGTTTTCCTTTAGGCTGTTGGGCTCGTGATGTCAATCTATGAGCACAATGTAAGAAAGTTCAGAGCAAGTGGCCATCAACTATGAAATAACTGGCAGCATTTTATGTAAGCATAGAATACTGGCATAACCTAATCTTTGGCTTATATAGCACGAGCCATTTTCAGGCATACTGAAAAACATTAACAATTACTTACAGTGAGGTAGTGGATGGTTCTATGAAGTACAAGCACCTATAAATTGACTTTGTAAATTCCCTTGCATCTAGTTTACATTTCCTGTAGAAGAGAAGAGGAAAACTATATATATTATGATGCTGGTTAGTTCTGAAAGCTAAGAGAAAACTATGGTGGAGAGCATAAGCCAAGCAAGGAGAAGGGGCTATAACAGAGCTAAGGATCATATCAAAAGCACTGTACCAATATATTGGTAATAACTATTTCAAGAAAGGGGCCAACTAACACACTATAAGTATGCAGAGCAGTATGAGTCCCAACAGCTATTCCAAGTTCAGCAAGGTAGTACACTTAAATATATACATATATATGTATGTGTGTGTGTCTATATGTATATATATATAGAGAGAGAGTAATAACTATACTATCTGGAGGAGATGTTCCCTGGAATGATAAGCAATTCATCCAGAGCAATGGCAGAATCAAAGAGCTGTAATTATCATGTTAGTAAAGATCACACTTCAGTGTCAGCACTGTTAGAGAAGATTTTAGAGAGGCAGAAAATGGGTAAGGGGTAAGAAAGTTGAAAATCTAAAAGATTATTTGGCATTGTGAAGAAATTCTCAGCACAGTGTCCAAAGATCTCTTTGCCTTCATACCTAAAAAGACAGTGTCTCCAAGCTGCTCTCTGTCATTTGATCTACAGATAATGCTTTTCCTTGGGGAATGTACCCTAGCTCCCTCAAATCCAAAAACAAGAAAGAGAACCTTAGGCTTCTTTATAAGAAGAGAGGAAAAAGCAACTATTTCTCAGCAAAGAATGCCCTCAAGTACGTAAAGACTCCAAACTCCCTTAGCTGTATGAGTAAGTACACCCGCACTCTGGAACAGGCCAACAGTTACAAACTCCTGTGGAGGAAGGTTGAACAACCAGGCATGGCAGCAAGACCCTTTGTAGGACAGGTACTTGGAGAAGAGACATTCTGCTGTCTTTTTGAATTGATTCAGAAAAGCATTAGGCACATAAGTCTAAAATTAGTTCCTCAAAAACCTACCTTTGGCTAGTCCTATCAGCACTGACGTTTCCCCAGGAAAGTTTCTAAATAAGACTAGATTTTTGTTGCTGAACATGTGCAGAAACAGTGCACTGAGTCAGTAGAAGAATCTCTTTTCCAGTGGCACAAATTGCTCTCACTCACAAATGATGTTATGGTCAGCTTCAAAGAATTTGGCTAAATAGTGATCCTTTCTATTTTTATCTTCAAACAATCCATGCATTCACTATACTTTGTGGTATTATTGAATGATGACCTGGTTTCACCATGACTTTATTCTGAGCTGCCACTGAGAGCAATTTATCTCTGTCACTTTGTAGGTATGTTAGAAGCTGTTCAGGGATCCCTCAGGGCTCATCCTTCCCTACCACATCTGGCAGAGGCAGCTGAATGTTGTCCCCAAACACATTTGCTCTTTTAGCATCCCAACAGTTCTCATGATAGTCTCAGACAAAAATCAGATCCCAGTACAGCAGTCCTAGAAATATTGGGCACAATAACAAAAGCCCATCTAAACACAGAGATCCCATCCTGGGAGGGAGCTGTATTTTTTTTTATTGTCTGCAGTGGCTGACAATTCATAAACAGCAACTTAACCCTTGCAATACCCATTTTATTTCTGCTCAGTAATGGCTATTTTTTCATACTCAGTCAGAGTCTGAGTCTGATTGCTAATTTTTGAGGCTCCCAGATACCAAGATTATGTATACAACAATGTGAGTGTACTCAAGTACAGCAACCTCCGTCAATGAGATACTTCCAATTTGGAACTGCTACCTATAGCTCAGCCAAAAGCATTGCTTAGGAAGAGTAGAGACTGTGACATCTCACTATGGACTTGTCTGTAATCCAATTCATCTAGCTTGTACATGATCTGTCCTGAACTGCAGGGCAGGACATTTTGAATAACCATTGTAAAATCTGGGGGAACCTGGAACACATAAAAGATTTGAATTCATGCTGAACCGCTTGCATAGGAGCACTTGTAACAGGACCTGGGAAGTTCCTCCGATAAGCCATAGCCTAAAAACAGCTGAGAGGAACTGTACTATACCAACCAGTTATTGTGCTCTTTATGTGATTTCCCTGAGTCTGGGTAATTCATTTCCACGAGACTTTCCCTTTATATAATGCAGATGTCATCCACCATACAGGCTCTTTGACAAAGATCTCCTTCCTGACCCAAAAGACTCCTGAGAATAGCTTGCACTTAAGCTCCTCCAGATTATTAGCTACAGCTGTCATACTATGATCATCTTGAATCTGGGAAGTTAACAACTGGTTAAAAGGAAAGACTAATTCCTTTTTGAGATTAGTGTACAGTTTCCTTTAGAAGCATATTGTCTTCCTCAGTTTGTCTTCAAAATTTTCACAATGAGTTCCTTCATAACTCACTGCTGGGTGCAAGATTTTTTTGTATTGCTAGTATCATAGTCAATGAAATAGACATTACTTTACTTGAACTGTTTTCTGGTCTAAGCAATGCAGTCGGTCCACCATTAAATAGTCTTCTCAATACATGCCAATAACAGTATGAGAATGCTCTTTTTTGCTTCCTTCTAACCTGCCTTCATATGTTTCAAAAGAACGTCCTCTCCCATAGCGACTATACAAGTATTGACATAACTACATTTCAAATACAGAGGTGAAAAGAACAATTTAAGAGTTATTTCTCTCATATATTTTGTATTTGAATCAATAACCACTTTTGATTTCTGATGAGAGAAAATTTTTCATTTCCGAACACAATATAGAGACATTTTAAATTTATTATTCTGTTCTTCATTCTCTTTTTCACCTGTCTCATTAAAAAAAAAAGGAAAGACACCATCAGCTCTTTTCCTTTCACCTTTTTTTTATTAGTCAACAAATTCATGTTATATCTATATCTATATATTTTCTTTAATCAAATCAGTCAGGAGATAATGGGCAACATTTCAGTGACAATGGAAAATAGGATGTGATGTCACAAACTGGATTACAAAATACAGTTAGCAAAACAAGAAAACTCTAACAATTCTATCTACAACAACTGTTAGGATATTGTTTACAAAATAAATGTAGGAAAAACATGTTAAAAGTCTGCTACTCTAAATTTCCAATCTAGTAACCTAGTTTATTTGACCATGTCTGTCTGTAAAATGGATTTTCACAATGTGCTAAGTGACAGAAAACAACCTGGCAAAACCTGAGCCTGCCAGTTATATCTTATAAAACGATTAAATAAAAATAGCATTATGGGGTTCTATATTCATTTTCCTACTGATTTCCAGCTCAAATTTGTTCTGGTTGTCAGCTAAATAAAAAAAAAAAGCTGTTGTTTTTTTTTCCCCATAGTAGCCAGGCCTATAAGCACCCCTTGGATCTGGGAATTAAGCCATTTTTTTTGTTTTGTTTTTGGTTTAGGTATTGCATTCAACATTATTAGAAATGTAGGTGCTGCTGGCAAGATCAGGCTATCGGGACACCTGTACAGCCCGTCGTATTTTTATTATGCTCTTAGTAACGCCTCTACAAGTACATAAACCCCTGTGGTTTGCATGCATTTCATAAGGGTGTAATCTGAAGACTGTGGTCTTGTGCGAATGTAGCCAGTGATTTCATTCAGACATCTCTATTAAGGTGTGTAAAGCATATGATAAAATGAACCAGCTCTGACCACTAGAATTCAGGGTCTGTTTGTAAAGGAAAAAGAAATGAAAATCTATTTACCTTGAAAAGATAACTTATCAGAGCTGAAATAATAATAAGAAAAACTCTTGTCTTTTTTTTTTATCATCTATACTGGTCAGGTAGAAATACAATTCATATGAGTGTGAAGAGATTGTTTCTTAGAAGCAACATTTGCTGCATATAGTCTTTTTCATTCTATGTATAACTGGTGATTTTACTTTTTCATTTCTATATGTTAACTGAAAAGTTTTCTTAGAATCATATCTGAGATTATATGATACTTTAATATTGTCTACTTTTCTGATTAGCAATTCTCAATCTCAATAAATTTTGAAAAATTATACTCAGCTGAACCAGCTACATTTGTTTGGGGCTCTGGTCAGATTTCTAAGCCATATTATAGGTTTGGTCTCTGGCTGGAAAATTGAAACATCAAAGGATCTGATCCTATGTTATGTGTGTATGTTATGTGAACATGTATAACTTTTTAATCTTCCATTGGATGGAACAAGATTTCTCCTGTGAATAACCTTAAATAATTCTTAAATGTTGACAGGATGGGAAATATTTAGTCAAACGCTAAAGTCTTGTAGACAAATTATTAGCTGATAATTTTGCTACATTGCATTGATATTACATTTAAAATAAAATGTGAAGATATATACAAGTAGTAAATACTTCAGTCACTCAAGGTGGTAATTCTCTCTTATTTGCCACTATAAACTAAAACTCCTCAAACTGCAAAATTTCTGCAAAACTTTTTTTGTAATTATTCAAATAATTCTGCTTAAGATCACTAAGTCAAGATAATCTCTTAACTGGCCACGCATCATATACATTTATATATAAATATTTCTGAGTTTTGACTTGCTCAAATGCAGAAGATATTACCACATATCTCTGAGTATTTTCTGAATAAGAGACTCTTAATTCAAAAGATTGTTGACAGAACTGGCATGAGTAGACCACATCAAGCACAGTATTTCGTTCCTTCTTTGGAATTGTACATATTGTTTTTCTTCCTTTGTGAATGTTTATTTGAAGGATGAATAGGTCACTCTTAGCAGGAGAGCTCATCCCATGACTGCCAGATACAGAAGACAGATGAGTCCGTTCCATACAGACTACAAATTATGCATGTGGGATAAAACTATATTCATACATGCATTTGACCTAAACTTCAACTTTCAAAAATAGGTTTAACAGAAATTATTCTGAAATTCAGAAATTGTTTTGCAGAAAGGAAGCTGTTTAAGCCACACAGCTGAAAAACAAAGTGCCTGCTAGTAGAAAAGAGCACATTGAGAATGAAATACTGTATGTCAGTCTGCATGAGCTCAAGCCTGTATTTAATATACACTTTGAAATGTGTTTATCTGATGCATGATTGATTGATACTGCTGCAATGTTCAGATCTCAGCCACTGTCCAGTCATTGCTTGTCACTGTAAAATATGACTTACTATCGAAAATTACACCATTTTTTGTGATGAGTGCAGTACAAAAACTCTGTCTTCCCAATGCCACTTCCTGCATATGGCCAAATAAATTATTGTTTTCTTTCTTTCTTTCTTTTCTTTTTTTTGTTTGTTTGTTTCTTTCTTTTTTTTTTTTTTTTTACCTGCATGATCTAGGACTGCCTGCCTTTTTCAACGTGTACAAATGAACACAAGGTGGGAAAGTCACACAGCTCCTTACAGGAACTGCAGCAAAGTCTAAAAAAAGAAAGCTGCAGTGACCAAGAGCACAATGCTGAATACGACACTCATATTTGTATTCTCTCTTCACTGTCTTAAGAAATGGGAGCAGCTGGACATGTGACCCAAAATGTCTCTGTTCAGGGCTGCTGCTTCACTATAATAGAGGCATTATATTATTTGCAATATGCTCTCAGACTTCAGAGGCATAACAGACGAAGAATAGTATAGCAAATAAAGACTGTGAAAATAGGCGAGGCATGTTTGCAGCAGAGATGCAGGGTGATGGAGATTCTAATGTGCACATGCTAACCAATTAAAGTGGAGCCACATGTACTAGCAATCTCAGGAGAAAGGCTAGTGATTTTGTAAATAGCATCATGAAATAAAAATGTGTGCTTGAATGTTGGGGGGGAGTGTCTGGGGGAAGGGGGGAAAGTATCACTCAGCCTATGAGGGCAGCTAATTATACCCATTCTTATCCATTTAAACGTAATTTGGAATGGGAATGTGGGTCTCCTGAATGACCTGCATTAGCAGCAGATTTCTATATTCCTCCTGGGCAGTGAGCATTTTAACAACTGCAGAAGTCCAGACAGTGCTGTGTCTTCATTAGGTCCAGAGCTTTGGTGGGACATGCTCCTAGCAGACTGGCAGTGACAATAACCGCACATAAGCATGCAAGGATCCTATTTTCTGATCCAATTGCTTAGCAAGATCAGCATCCTTCATCAGCATACCACACAATTGCTGCTAGCTTGCTGTGCCAGCTGCTAATGACCCCAGAATATTAGGGAGATGATGTGACCTTCTGGTCAGTGGCAATTAGGTGCAACTTTGAGATGCTAGAACATTCAGAAGAAAACATTTAGACTGGCATCATGAGATTTTTTTTTGAGTTGCTAATAAAGCTAGTTCATTCCTTTAAAAGAATGAGTTTGATCTGATGTAGCAAGTGCAATCTTTGTTCAGTGCAGGATGAGAACAGAAGCTGCTAATTTTAGCTGTAGCTTTGGGGAATTAATAATCTCTGACCCTTTTTGCAAGCAGTAGTGGGGCTAGCTACCATTCCAGAAAGCAACTTTTAAATCAGAGAAACACTCTCAATGGGATCTTTGGAAGGAGGAGGGTGGGTGAGAAAAGGCAAATGAGAAGTGAAAAGGGTTTAAAAGGATTCATTTTTGAATTGATGGCAGTGCAAGAGCAAGAAATCCTTCCTGAAGCCCAAACCTCTAATCTCCTTCTCCCCCTGTTTCTGAACAAACGAAAAGCTTGAGGATTATGGTTGTCCAGAAGATCATATAAGACTTCTCTTACAAGTTGTGTTAGTTAAGCTGCTGTACAAAGCAGAGTTTGGATGCACTGACTATACCAACATCAGCAGCCTCTATAATGCAGGCTGTTTTGGCTGTTTCATCCTTTTTCCTTCATTCACCAATATGTCCCTAGAGTGGTCTCATCTCTGGACATATCATTTGGTTGTAAGCAGTGATCATCTCTGCGCTGGCAGACTGTGTATCCTGAGGATGTTCATCACCACCTCAGTTACATTGGTGAATGCATCACTTAATAGAAAAACTTAACCTACTAGTAAGGTTTCTCTTCTCCCTTTCCTTTATTTCATACTTTTTCTCAACTGAATAACTTAGACTCTATTTTGTGTTCTAATTTTAAGCACATATGGGAATGACAGCTTTTTAATGAAAATCTCAGTGCCTGAATACCTGACACTTTCATACAACATCCCATAGAGAAGAAATAGACCTTAACATATGTTAAAAGCTGTGTAATCCAAAGAGTAAGTGTTAAGACATTTTAAGTGACACATCTCTCTTTTCCACTGCCATAAACAAGCTGGGTGTAATTTTAAAGTAAAACACTTCTACTTCCTGCTTGTTCTTTACCTCTCTTACTAGTGAGACTACAGTACAAGATCAGTGATTGCAAAGAAGACTTCTTTTTCCAATAATCTGTTTATGACACCAGCTATTTCAAGAATTTTCAGGAAAAGATTAAGAATGAAGCAAACTTATTTTTTTGCACTGTGAGGAGTAAGGGCATAATTTAGCTTATGGGCTAGGAGCTTATGCCCTTCAGGTTAATATTTCTATAGTTTTTAATCTATCAAAAGCTACCAGATGTAACCTAATAACACTGAGTTCCACAGGCCATGAGGTACGTAACAAATATCTTTAACTTTTCAATTCTGTACCTTTTTATTCCTTGGAAAATTCTCTTTGATTCAGTGTTATGAGACAATACCAGCAGCTCCTCATTTATATTCTCTTTAACTTTTTCTTTCCTATATCTCTGTCCGACCCTTTTTTTGACTTCATCTAGCATTTTCAGTTTCTGTTCATGTACAAACCTTTCTACATTTTCAGCTCTCTTTGCTGTCTGGCTCTAAACATTAATTATTTTTGCTAGCCTGTGTTTGTCTAACTGTTTGGTTTTGCAGTTGCTCTTGAAACAGTAGGAAAAACATTTCCTTAAGTTTCTGTTTGTAAGAAGAATTGAAATATCTGCTAAACTTGAATGTCTGGCTAAATGTGTTTAGTAGCAGAGACATTTGAAGTGATTCATCTACAGGACTGACTGGTGTACATGTTCATGGGTCACTTCTACCAAACAATCCATAATTACCTCCAGGTAACTGCAGAACCCTTTAGCGTGGAAATATGATTACCTTAACAACGATAAAAAAGTTTTATTTGGAAAAAATTACTATGACACCCTAATAACACAGAACACAATAAGCCAATAGGAGAACAAGCCTCATAGTGCCCTTTTTTCCTAACTTTATGTTACAGTAGTGTTCTGAGGCACAACGAGGAGTAGAGGATGCTTGTGTCTGAATCAGTAATGATTTTTACGTTTGTGCTGAAGGCACAGTGCACATAGCATGGAACAATGTGATTTGGGGCTGCTTAAGTGGCTGAAACGATCTTTGTGTAATAAGTTTAGTTTCAAGGGCATTCACTTGCATATAGCCTCCTATGAATGGTCCACAGTCTCTGGGAAGGTTTCTCTACCTCACCTTCCTGTGAAAATCTGGTGTGAAAATCCTTTTAATAAGGCTATTTAAAGAAATCTTATACTGATAATATGGAGATAATTTTCCTTAAGTTTCTTATGACACATGTTAGATCCTTTACTAGATCCTACATTTACTAATAGATTTCCAGAGTATTTGGAGTCTTCCCTCTCTTTTAACCACAAAGCTGTCTCCTCTATGTTTGTCGTCACTGGACATTGTCTGTAACACTTCTGCCAGGCTAACCTGGCAGACAAATATACATTGGTAGAGACTCATTCAACAACACAAAACACTTGGAATAAGCCTCTACTCTAATTTTATGTCTAGGCTCACATTAAAGTAGGAACAAAGCTTAAACTATTAGCAAGAAAATGTATCTGTGGTAAACAAGTCACTCAAAGTGTTTAAGCTGACTGCTGTTTGCTCAATAGTCTGGTTTATTTTGTTAGGCTCCTGACAGCTAGTGAGCCAAAAATCAAACAAATAAATAAAATATTACTCCCTAAACAAATAGTAAACTCCCATAAATTGCTGCTGGCTGACTTGTTCACTATCTAAAGAAATATTAGTTATGAGATCAATGAACTAGATAATACTTGCAGTGCAGCCCTAATTTTTAAAGCTTTGTATCAAGTTTTTCAATTTTCCAGGCTTCAGGACATCTAGAAATACCACCGTTTTATTTTGTACCGCCTGTGGTGAATTTGCATTGAAATGCAGCATCATGGTGTGATGATGTGCATCAGAATGTGACCACATGATGCAAAAATGCAAGGTCATCACTTGATGAGACGCTATGGGGCATGCATACAAATATTATGATATAGCAATGCAGAGCTACAGTGCTTTTTCCTCTCCTCCATAAGATAAATCCAAAAGGTATCACTCATGTTTCATGCTGAGCAGGTTGCCTGGAGGATGATGTGATGACTGTAACAGAGAATGGAGTTAAGAAATGAACAGAGGCCCCAGCACAGGTGGCTGATGGGTGTACAAATGTGTGTTGAAATGACTCGCAAGAGTGCTGGATGAAGAACATATTCAAAAGAGATGAGGTACCATTTTCGAAAATGATGAAATAACTATGCCCCCTTTCCAGCAGGTGCTTAATCTGAGAATGTCTAGCCTGCAGTTGCTGCTGCCAGCAGGCTGTACTTATGCTGCTGAAGTGCAAAGTAGATACTTGTGTGTATTGTCTACCTAGAGCCTTAGGGCCTATTGCTAGCCTGAGAGTATCAACAAAGCTCATTTAAAGCTAGTTCAGATACAGCGGTATTAACAAAATATTACTACTACATTGTAGACAAACCTGGGTGCATAGACTTGTCACTAATTTCAGCCATTTGGGCAAACAGGACTACAGTTAGGTGGTAAAATGCATTGGTAAAATGTTCTCTAAGCTCAATATTCCTAATGATGTTGTGTGAAGTGACATGTAGCACGCTTTTCAAATTAAATAAAATAGATCTGATGGAAATGTTTTGTATAAATCTTACTATCTTCTCTCAAAGTTAAGGAAATAAAAGTTTGTGAAATATAAATGTTTATACATTTTCTGAATGCTATTAAAATAAAAAGGGAATTGCCTTTCCAATATATAATCAAATGTATATTTGCAAAGTTGCAAACTTGAGTTCTCAGATAAGCTTACTTTCTAATTTTTAATGCTAGTCAATTTGGAGAATATTTTATTTCTCTCAAAGAAATCTGTCTATTCAGCTGAGTTTTTCCAAGGTCACCAGTTTTAATTAACATACAGTTTTCATAGTTGGTTGATATAACTGTGACTCATTAAAGACTAAAAATGTGTAATATCATTCTTGATAGCACATGCCGTTTCATATACTGCAGGAATGTCTCTTTCCCTTCCTCCTGCTGGAAAAAATAGGTATTAAGATCATAGTGGGGAAAATGGATACCTGTGGGTATTTTTTTTCCTCTGTCACCTTTGCCAAGCTGCTGTATATGACTGTTTTTTTTTTTTCCATTTGAAATTAACATTCTTAACTAGCTCCATATTCCAGTCAAGCTCATGGCATATCAGACACCACCTAAGTTCATAGGGAAAATCACAGCTTTTACCCCCTAAAAGTTCATTGTTGGTTAAACATGATATCTATCCACATTCAGTAGACTATATCATTTAAACAGATAAATCAACTGGAACAAATTTATACTTGGTTCCATTTTTCCTGTATCATCTGCGGCCATAAGGACTTAGGCTGCTCAGACCAGCTGTCTAACTGTCTTATCTTTTGTCTTGTCCTTTATTTGTTTCTTCTTTTTTCCCCTTTCCAGTGTTTTCTAGAGGAAATGACATATTAAATGGGTTACAGTAAGTACTGTAGAGAATAAATATATTTTTTTTTCTGATTCAGAATTGTGCGTCATATGTGCTGAAGTATAGGAAAGGCATTTTCAATTTTCAGGCATAATGTTGGTCAAGAGTGCCTGCTGATTCATTTTAAGCAGAGTGAGTCAGAGGAGCTAAAATGGGTTTTTGCTCTGAATCATCCTCTATAGGAGACTACCTCACTCCTCTGACTATAGACAGAGCCTAAAGAGATTATCTACACTAGGCTAAATTACACTTTGTCAGTAGCTGCTTCCTAACTGTCCTGTCTTGAAGCTCATTCTATTTTGAACTCAGAGAGTTAATAGATGAGAATGGGTAAACTGACTGTTGTCATTTTTTGAATATTCTTCAAAAGGTAGAATTTATACATGCCTTGAAGTATCCTCCTCCCATATTTTTGGTAAGGTAAGACATCTACTTTTCCAGTGGAAGCGTGAACACTACTSTCTTGAAGCAGTGGTATGGATAGGAAAAAAACAAGTATACATATATCAGATTCAAAAATATATATGTTGTAAAATCCACTGAGAATTTTTCAAAGTATGCAATTAAATCTGTAACTTTTCATGTTTATTTTTCAAAAAAAAAAAAAAAAAAACTAGATAGCAAGCTAGATTTTTAAAGTGGAGTTAAATAAAAAGAGCTATCCCCAAAATATGAATGCAAAATTCCTAACAAAGCAGATAAACATTCCCTTTGACTCAAGTAATAATGGCTCTGATATTCACAGAAATTATCTTTGGTTATTTTTGTTGATTGTGTAGTCTGGATGCTGATAAATGGCAGAAACTGATAGCACTGCAGGTGTACTACAGGTAATCATTAAAACACAGAACAAACATTTCATGATGACTGTCTGTATAGCTCCCCTACAACTGCACCATTTTTTACACTCCATCTAGAAGAGTATGTATATATATGTATATTTATGTTTTTGTCCTAAGTTGAATTTTCATATGGTTAGCAAAAGCTAAAATTAAACTATTTTACCACTCCAAGCCAAGAATGTATTTTTACTTTACTGGGAAAAACATAACATGCCTCACCTTTTCCAAATAATGCATTTCTTTATTTTCCTAGGCCAGACTGGAGCTTTAAAATTGTTGGAACACCCCTTTTAAAAAAATTTTCCTTAATGCTTTTAAGGTAAGCAGTACCTTTTCATTCTAGTTTGGGGAAGCCCAATSGGTTCTTTTGTCCAATTCTCAGAAATAGTAACAAAAGAACAGGACAGGTTTATAGAAAGAACTAACCACTAGCCCTGGCWCTATGGAGTATACTTTGAGTTGTATGTACTGACTGTGCCACGCTTCAGCCTCCTTTYTTCCAAATGCCATTGTAGCTGCATCCAGCCTTGATAGCTTCTATATAATACTATGGGTTTGATGTGTGGCACAGTTCTTACAAYTTCTTTCAGTTGCTTTGATCTCATGGCCTTTCTATCCCCAGAGAGTTCAAATGTAAGTGAAAATACAGGGCAAACATTTTTTTTTCAGATGACTGATATAGAATATATATTCACAACTATATTCCTGCCTTTCCAAAATTATATTGTGTGTAATAAAGATAGCAAACAAATAACATCTTTCACTGCAGAACACATGAGGGAGGGCTTAGAAAAGCTAATCTGTGTCTGTTCCATTTGATATTAGTAGTTAGAGGATTTTGATTCGTGCCATTGACAACAACTGTTCATTTTAATCTGGCTAATGCACTCAAACTTCACAGTGATGATGTGTTATAAATGCAACAGAAAAAACATTAATGATTGCATTATTCACGTTGCAAAGTCAGCATTTAAAAGTTAGGAACTACTAGAATCAAAGGTGCCTGCACATCCTTAAAGTGGTCCTTGTCTGGAAGGATTTAGTATAACCCAATGCAATTTGGAAGAAGATGAGGCTTGCATGCTCACAGCATTGTTGCCCCACAGCAGAACTGATCTCAATGGAACTCCACCTGGAAAGCATCTCCGAGGTGTTATATTCCTATAAATTTCATGAAGACAGGCTGTTTGACGAAGTGAGGAAAAGACTGAAGTGCAACTTGGATTAAGCGCTTGAGATCCAGACTCATAAAAAAAAAAGAGTTTTCACCCATCTCGTAATTGTTTCTACAGGAATCACTTCCTCWTCACCTGCGCTAGATCTCTTCTGGAGATGCAAGCAGGTTCTCATTTTGATTTCTTCCATCCCTTGCTTTCATCCAGCGTGGGTAAGCTTTTTCTCAGAGGGCCTGAATCCTTGAATCATGCGCCAGCTTTGGTTCTACGAGGTCTTTTGGATTTGCTTTTCCTGATCTATGATTTCTCCCATTTTTCCTGGTTTGGGTCCTTCCAGGARAAGTACTTCTAACTGGAAGGAAAAAAGTCTCTGTGCTCTCTCCTGCCAGCTAGCCCTCTGCAGCTGTGAGCTGCAATTACAGCCAACGACTGGTTGCACGTCAGTAGCTCATTGCTACAGGAGGCCTGGCTGGTTGCTCTGTGAGTGTAAGGCTATACAATCTTAACAACACCAGCAGCTTGATAATATTAAGGGAGGATAACTTCCTCAGAGGTTTATAGCTGTTAAAATTGAAGAAGCCTTCACTAAGCATGTGTAAAACTGCAATTTACCGAGAAGTTAGGAACTGACCAGGTCTKCATGGGTTTTAAGGGAATGGCAGAAAGCTCTTAAAAGACCTTGAGTCAAAATTACCCTTTTAAACATCCTCTACATTATCAGGGCATCTAAACCTGAACAAAAGACAATTACTAGAATGTTTAATGAGGAGAAAACCAATGCATTCCGCATCATAATTTTCAAACAAAATGATTCAGCTGGTTCTTGAGCATACCTCCAATAAGTTAGCCTGGATAGATATGTAAAGAGTGATTTAAGTACATATAGATAAGCAAAATTAGAAGAAACAAAGCTGTGGCACTGAAAGTGTTGGGCAGCTTTTGTAATATGCAGGGCCAATTGCACTGCTTGTATGAATGACAATATATCATCTACAGTATCCGATTATTATAGGTGATACCTTCCACAAATCATTTTAAAGGTGCTTGCTACAGTACAGATGCATGAATTTTGTATCACGGTGTAGCTACCGAAGACAGATGTCATTACTTCTGTTTTACAGCAATGTGAGTAGTAAAAGAGGTAGTAAGGTTTCTGGAGTGCAGTAATCTAAAAATAGTCAGTATGAATATTCTACATTTACTCTACTATCTTTTATTTATAAATGTATGTTTTATATTTATTGAACTGAGCAAGTGTAGGTGAAGGTAATGATCTTGCCTCAAGTGTCTTAAAATTAAGTAAAGTAGAAATACAGAAAGGAAAAATTAGTGTGGAAGAACACAAGAAATACAAGCATTTACCATATGTTTTGTATCTCTTACTTATTGCTTTGTTCTTAGCTGTTAAAAATCTGTCTGATTTGCTTACTCTAAGAAAATAATTAGTGTTAATAAGCTTTTGAAATGGGTAATTCTTCTGATGAGACTCAGGTTTGTGGAGAGCAGATCACAATGCCTCCAAGTTAAGAAATTCAAAGAAAGACTCTTGGCTCTCATTAAACAAAGCATTGTCATCAATGTTTCTTACTGTGAAAATGATATAGAATATAAATATATGAGGAAATTGGGGACCATGGTGACTTTTTTTTTCCTCTACTGTAAAGCCATAAAAATGATAGTGTCAAGAAATGTAGCCAATGTAAACAGAAAATTTAATTGCATTTAATTGTAACTGTTCAGTGGTGGAACACTTAAACCCAGAAGAGGACCTATAATTGTTTCAGTTGCATTGACTGACTTTAATTAACATCAAGTTATACTGTAAATGTATAAACCTATCAATGAAAATGACTGGGCTTTTTTAAGGTAAATGCACTGCACACAACTACAGTAGTGGAACAGAAGAGCTTTAATGCTGTGAAAATTCATGAAAAAATAAAACCTTGCCTTTTTAGGTTAATTCAAGCAGTTAGAATATAAGCTTTACAAGCACTTTTTATTTACTTTCCCATAGCAGCGATGAATGACTTTTTAAAGGATGTRTGCTGCTGAGTTTAGTCTTTAGAAGCAATGACTTTTAATTTGGAATGCATGCCAAATACTCGTGMTTTCTTATCTGTCTGAATTTAGAGTGAAATTTGAAATCCACTAAGTCAACTGAAAAAAATCACAGTGAGTTTAATAGATAAGGACTTGGGCCCCTATAGTGCGGTTGTTCCTAGAGTCTCTGATTCTGCAACTGACTCCGTGTGAGAGTCAATTGAAATCAATGAGGCTTCAAGAGGGCAGTGCAATCTGTCTATGCAAAGTCATTTGCAGGACTCGTACCTTTATAACTAAGCACTATGTTTGCATCAAAAATGCATTGAACTGCTCTATGAAGAACACAAAAGGGGCCTCTACTCTCAGCATAGTACTTCTTCTCTCCTGGCATTTTTTTTTTTTTTTTGTTATTTGTCTATATACATGCCCTGTTTTTAAGTTGTTTTTAACAGTAAGTGAGTTACTGCCCTCATTTTTTATTGATACTTTGAAGATATTGTGCCTGTTATTCTAGGCCTTTTTAAAGGAAAGTGATGATGAAAAGTAGATCAGTAAATATATTATTACCATACAAGAAATATGAATATAATAAATACCTCTGCCAAAAATTATTCTAAACATTAATTGTTTAAAAGGTAAGTTCTCAGCATTTTGGATAGTAGCTTGTAGTAGCTTCAGGTGATAGAAATGAAAGAGAACTTTGTTGTATTTTCAAGATGTTCTCTCTTCCAGGTAAGAGGAGAAGAAATTAGCAAATCAGATTTTGTTTCTTTATCTGTACAGTGGAGAAATGTATGCTTATTTAAAATTTTAAAAGAGGCTATGAGGACTATGGAGGTTTATTTATACAGTAACATTGGACAAACTCTCTTTGGTGAGTTGTTTCTAGAGCAGTCTGGCTTCAAACCTCAATAGTCAGATTTTTTTAATATATTTCCTCTTTCTGATTTGTCTAACAAAGGTGAGACACTTCCCCAAGACRACAAAAAACAAGGTTCAAGTTCTTCCATGGCCTGAAGAAGTTTAAAAAAGAACTGACACTAGTTGTTTGTAAGACAATATTGTGAAGAAGGAGAAGGGAAAGAGAAATCCCTCTGACTTAAGTTTACTGTACTGAACAGATGTTCATAAATAATGAACATTATTAAGGTTGTTTTGAGCCCTGCTCTTAATCCAACAATGAGCTACAAAAGGCTTTCAGAAGAAGTGGTCAGGAGCTGAAGAAATTAGGTGGARGTGTACAGACTGTATGAAAAAAACCACTTTTGCTAAGACCCAATCTACTAAYTTTTGACTGCCTTATTAGCCTCTTGGTAACACTGAATAGTTAAGCATTATCTCCCCCCACTCCAGCTTCCATGAAGGTGTGCATTAGGCGAGGCATAAGTAGGGTATAAAGAGAAAGAAGGCTGGAAGAAAGCTGTAGTTATGATGGGTATGTTTAAGTTTGAATAGGCTTCCAAAAGTTTTCTTGATTATCTAAAGAGCAGCTTAGGTAGTATTATTAATAAACTCCATTTACCATTTTAGTCCTTTGGATGCATTTGGTGTCAAATGCATTTATTTTGGCAATGTTTTGACTGTAACTAAAATGTATTTTAATTAGTATGAGGAAATATCAGTAAAAACCTTTGAGGCAGCAAATAATAAAGCATTGATTCTTTCTCGAGCTTCATAATATAGCCATTAATAATGACTTCTGATTGCCAGCTACAAGCAGAATGCAGCTTCCTACCTGACAGGCACAGACATACCGTACTGGCTGTACAACAGTGGACTGGGGAGAAAACATTCTTTTCGGTGAGATCTGAAACTCTGGAGTTGGGCAAAAGAAGCATTTCACAAATCTTGTCACAGAATCTGTGARGAAGCTATAGAGGAGGAATGAGATGGCAACAGCTGACACTAATAACAGAGAAAGTTCAGCTTCACTTGTTGGATGTGAACTGGTGGGACCCATTGACTTTCTAAACATTGCTTTGCAGATGTTCAAAAAGCCTGCATTTATGGTTTGAATCTGGCTTATCCTAAAATATATGTTGAACGATATTTGCATGTTAAATTGAATGTCTGGGTACTGAATCTTCCAGTTTGTGTGCAGCTTTAGGTACCCATCTGTGTTTGTATAACTGTGCAGTTGTGAGCAGATGAAGGTCTGCAGYATTTTTTAAACAGCCCATAGGTCTTTATTAGATATCATATGACCATGTTTTGAAATGGTTGCTCATAAATGGGAAAACTAAATCATCAGCTTAGTAATTATGGATCTACCATAATATGAGGTAAATTGTGTTCAATTTTAAGATTTTTATATCTAGTGGTTATAAAAATTTCAGTGAGGAATATTAGAGCTCTAGGTATTTTTTTGGTAACATTATTACAAACTCCTTCAAAATTTCCAGATATTTTCTGGATAATCTAGAATTTTTCTTTTTGTTACTGGTGAATAGCAGACCCCATTCGGCTATCCAGTACAAACTCTTGAAACCAGACTGTGGGATTTCTATGATAGAAGACCTGTTACATTGTGGCTGGGGTACTTGGTTGGGGATGGTGTCTCTGTGCCCTTGCATTTAGATTTGTTGTGTGCTTAGTTGACAAGTTCCTCAATATTATGCATTTATCACGAGATCTCTGTGAATTCCAACCAAGTGAGGATAAAACCCCCTGAAAATATTTATCTGAGGATCCAAAATAGACTACATAATTTTAGGTTTATATAAAACCCTAAAATAAAAAAAAAAGTTCAAAAAAGAACTTCATATGCAAAGAAATAAAACCACATCTCCTTTACCAAGGGACATCATATGACAATTAACTGATGTTATAGTAAAAGGTAATCAAGCCCTGGGAGGAGAGAAAGTTTTTTGGAGATTGTCTTTTCAAATGTCTTGAATGTTGTAAGAAGCATTTCATCTTGCTTGATATGTCTAGCTTTGATTAGTCTTGATGGGAACTGAGTGGTGATGTTTACCCCTTGTGATGTTTGACTGTGGTATTTCTCCATCCTTTTCAGACCCATATCTATGCATAGGTACATAATTTTCACACTTTTGCTCTCTGAATTTGCACTGTGGATGGACCTGTCTGTGTTTAACACACAGTCGTCAGTCACATGCTGTAGATTTTTCTTGTCACTGGAGTCACTCTGGAGTGTTATCTTTTTCAGTCTTCCTTCTGGCCAGAAAGGTTAATCAATTCTGTCTACTGCTCTCTTAAATTTGTTCATTTTTAAAATCAGATTTGTATGGCAGGGGACAGGACTACCTACAGCATGGCTCAGCGTAGGGGTGGGTGCCCTGGCCTGAGCTTGAATGCACCTGCTGGGCCATGGGCAGAGGGTGCCTGGGTGGGAGTCCAGCTGGGGCTGGCCAGGGCAAGGACACCTGTGGGTATACTCAAACTTTTGCAGCAGTCATAGCTGTTTTCTTTTCTGAGATATCTTATCTTCTAACGGGGGACAGAAAAGACAACCTTTCTGCCAGACTCTCCTGCTCTCTGGTCATTGGATTTCTGTGACAGGGACTGCTTGGGGGGGGGGGGGAGCTCCCTAACTAATTCTACTTTCTCTTTAAATTTAGTCTCTGCAGTTCACTGTCCATCACTAGGTTATCATTCTCTTTCCTTCTGCTTGATTATCACTTGCTATACAACCTTCAGATGAACTCTCCAAACTACAACAGCAGCTAGACAAAGCACTAAACAATACCATTATTCAATTCTTTCAGTGGAGCAAAGACTGATTCCTTCTTTATTTAAGACAACTCTTTCACAATCTCTTGCTTCAATGCTGTATTCTATCCCTCAGGTTGTTTGTATGTTAATAAAGAAACTTCCTTATGAAGAATTTTGGCAATTGTCAGTTCCTTTCCTAGTGTCTTTCATGAAGAGTCAGCATTAACAAATAGAGCAAAAAGTAGAGACATCTAATAATTGTCCATGCTTCTCATTCAAATTCTGCTCCAGTCACTAGTGTGGCAATGGTCTTTTTTGAGTTGAGAAGAATTTGCTTTGGATATTTCAGTGGGTATCTGCAGTTTTCTTTGTGTGTAGCTGTCAGCTGTCCTTTGGTAGGCTGAAGATATAAGTCCTATAAGGCTAGGAGATAACCTGATCACATCAACATTGTAAAAGCAACAGAGAAAGAAATTTCCACTATTACTAGCTCAGTGAGGCACCTTGCATACCTGCAATATAGCCTCTGATGTGACATAGCTGCTTTTAGATGGAAGTGTGTTTTTTCAAAATTCACATGGGTGAAATTACAGGAAATTGTCTGTCATATTTCACAGTCCAATTGAACTAGCATGAATGGATTTTTTTAATGCTCTGGATAGCCTAGCCTGGCCTATGACTAAGAGCAGAGGAGAACAACACTTTGTCTACTTTCAAACAGTCGAGGAATGTCTGCTGGGATACAAAGTGCAGGAATAGTAGGGCACTGGGTATGCTCAGATACAGGATCTGAATACTTGTGGATTCATTTCTGAATCGACATTGATTTTGGCTTTGAGAACAGCCACTGGATGGTGTGAAAGACAGTACTGCCTTATTCACTGAGATCCAAGACATTATTCCTTTCATGCCTTCCTGAATAGGGGAAACAAGTGGAAGAGAAATAGTCAAGAGCACCAGGAGGTGTATCCATGGGCATATCAATGTCCTGGTATCTTCACAGAAGAGCAACCAAAAACCAACAATGAACAACCCACTTCCAGCGTCATCTAATGACTCAACAGTGAATTGGCAGTACATAAATCCTATTTCTTTTCCCAAATAGCATCTAACCTGCAGCATGAAGAGTCCAAGTCAGTTTGCCTTTTGATACTTCCATTCCAAAAGATTGCTTTACTTAACGGAGAACTCTGGACTTGTTGCTTTACTAAGTTTTTCATCATGTGACATCCAACAGTAAATAACAGAAGAATCTAGATGTGATATCAGTGCATCTGTTCCACAAACACACTCTTTCTTTGTTATCTCTTACTGGCTTCTTCCTCCCCTTATTGGAAACACTATTTTATTTTTTCTTGGTATTTCTTGTGTTGATTTATTCCTAATAAAACCTGTTTTATTTTAAGGACAGTTAAAAGGATATCTCAGCTTGCTACCTGGTAGAGAACAAAACCTTTCCTTATTTACAGACTCTATAATCAGATTTGTTTCGTTGTATAAGCACATCCTTTCCTTAAAGACATTACTAGCCTGTGCTGTTTCCCCTTTATTTATCATTGATTGACTTGGTTATTTAGTGACAAATATCATATGATGATACTGAGGTTTATGAAGCTGAAAAGGAGTAGTCAATTTTTTTACTGCCTTAGGAAAATGCTTTATTTTAATTTCAATCTCTACACAGCTTTCTTGGTAAACCTTTTAAAAAAGAGAAAAAGAAAACAGCAGGAAATCATTAGTGGTACTGACAGGTCAGTGCAGTGAGAGACGCAAGACTTCCCGTGTGCTTAAAGACGAAAGGTAAGATAATTGCATGTTTTTTCATGGTCTTACTATCTAAGTAGAAAGTATGTATATAAATATGGTAATTTATTGCTGAATGTTGCTGCAAGTGTTCTCAGAAATTGTAGCAGTGGGCATATTTAGATACTGGTTTTAAGGATACGTACATATGTTTTCCAGAAATTGGCAACTGACCCACTATCCTGCTACTAAGTCAATATGGCCCTCTATATGTTTTTATTTCAGCTCAATTTTCAGATTACTGAAGTATCTGCCAACAAGATACCTCTCTCCAGCAGGTGGAAAAATATTCTCTAAATAAAGTGACATTGTGCTGTGCCTCGCATGGCATCCTTTGACTATGAGAAGAAGCTGTAATATTGCCACTAAACATGTTCCCGCAATTCGGCAGCTGATTTACCAATTTTCACTTAATTTTCTGGAACTGTGGCTGTACTGAAAACTATATTTGAATTACAAAGAGCTGCCAAACATCTTAAGACATACAATGGTGGTGTTTGGGTGCCGAGATTAGTTTTTCGTTTTGGAATGAACATTTTTGAGAAACTGTAATGTTTGCGAATGAAAAATATGCCTTTTGTTGCTTCCTTGTATGCGGTCTAAGAGAGTACTTTTTTAAAAAAGTAAGTTTTACTAGAGACTTTGGATTAGGCCTTTCACTTGTGAATGTAATGTACATTTGCAGATGATAAACATTTTATTTGACCTATCATTTGGCTGCAGATTGTCCTATGCAAAACCACTGCAGAACAAATCTGCTATTGGAAGCAGTGATGTTGTAGCATTTCTTCTAAACAGAAGCATGTTTAATGGTCAATAAAAYGAGCTCTTGGCAGACATTCAATTTGATGATTAAAGAATTCCTGCCTTTACAATAATAATGTTAGAGTAGAAAATAGCATTAGGAAACCGGCTGCGCTGATTGGTTTGCAGTGAGTCATAGCTGTGCAGTTATGGCTCTGTAATTGCCCAAGCATGACATCATAAAGCAAACYGGCCCAATGCAAACTGAAAAATTATTTTAAAAATAGGACGGTTGGCTATTTTCGCAAAGGTCGGTAACCTGTGAGTATCCTGTGTGCCGCGTGTCTGTTACGTRGTTAGACCTATGTATCGACAGGGTGAGGTTTCCACTGTAAACCTTTGTCAGTCCTTTTTGCCGAAATAGCCTTTGCTAAGGTTAAATATATATATATATGAATATATGTGTATATATATATAAATATATATATGTGTGTGTGTGTGTACATATACATACACACACACACACATATATATACATATATATCAATGGATGGGAGACCTGTGTGATCTGTTTTGAGGGCAGAACGTTTTCCGCAGACCTAGCTTTTCATCAAAGGCCATGAAAGTCTAAAGTATGTGGCTGGCTATAGCTGACTGCTTTTGCCATTGCTCTGTATGCTGATAGCTCAGAGCACTGACAGAGCTAATGTCTGGGGGTATCTTCCAATATATTTCTGAATTCCTATGCGAGGCTTCTAATTGCCAAACCAAGATGCTCAGAATTTCTACCCTCCTGACTGATGCATGCTGCACCATCCTTCTCATGTTTACTTGTTCTCTGAATATGCCCTGTGACATTATAAATAARCAAAGAGTTACTTTGCTCAAAACTGAGCAAAGAACTATATCAGAATAAAGGAAAATACCATTATCTCTTAACTCCTCTTTCCATCTTCACTGCAGAACTTTTGCTTGACCTTCTTCAGTTTGCTGCCTGCCTGTCTTCTTGTTTTAAGAAAATTTTATGGATAGGTTCATACTCTCGATCTAATGTATTTCATGTGGATATAGATACCCGCATCAGAGCACTCTTTCTTCATTCTTGTTTTTTTTATCATATTCTGAGTGGTTTCATCTTCTTTTCTGTAGCCAGTCCCTGAAGTTTTCGTTATGTGTATCTTACAGTCATTTTATGTAGTCTGCACTAGCCAATGACAAATTGAAGGAATATGAATAACCAAATAAAGGCAACAAACACAAATAGCTCAGATTTACCCATCCTCTCTCTCTACTGCCATTGTTCAAGGAAAAATGTCAGTACTTCCTCCTTTTTCTTTTTACCATGGAATGAACTAAAAGTCAAAGGGAAACAACTTTCTAATCCAAGGCATAGTCTTGAGATTTTGAGCAGAATAAAAGGTTTTCAGTTTAGTCTAAGCATGGAAGTGAACCTGCTGAAGCTTTTCATAAAAAAAGTGAGAGACAGACCATGGTCAAAATCTTGATACTCTGAGGATAAGATATACTGATAACACGAATGAATTTCTTAACTGCCCGACTATGGAGTCTGCATCTCTTTTTGATCTGTTAATCCAGTTCTATAATAAGCTGCTCACAAGCTGGRGCAGAGTTTGTGCTATTCACATGTTCTCTAGTTTTGTCTCTATCTACAAAAAACCTTTCCAACAAAATGTTCATCAAAACCTGATACACTTCGGTAGAATGACTCAGCTTTGACAAACTGATTTCTGATAGGAGAAGAATGCAACTTGGAAAAATCTCTGCCATCCATAWTCAGCAACTTTTTCAATGCCTGTCTCTAGCATCCAAAATGACCCCTTTCTTGTTCAATCAAACYGTACTGGTTTATTTATCCTTCTTGGATCCAAAAGAGTCTGAGATAAAAGGTTGCTSTGGACTTTCTGTAACAAAAAGATAAGACAGTAAAAGAAATCAGTTGTTTTTGCTCCATTTCTTTCTTGTTTTTTTATTTTTGGAAAAGAAAAAAAAAGGCACTCCATAAAACAGGATAAAGCCTTACTCCCTGCCTGGAATTGAGAAAAGCAAATGTGAAGCCTTGAGACCAGCAAACACATATCCTTTCATATGGTGCCTCTGTCTCAGACAGTGAGAGGAAGCAATGGCAGAAGGAAGGCACTATATCACACTGCTGAGGTGGACTTCACAAGGCTAGTGAGGTATGGAGCCCTCAATTTCTCACTTACAGTCCTAATTAGTAGACTGGCCTTCTGACTTTTGTCTTTTTTTCTCTGAAAGTTGTAACTCTGATATTAAATTCCTTACGAAAGATTTCACGGGTTTGCCTGAAGGCCTGTAGTTAAATCTCACTTATCTACAGGTAAAGAGATCTCAATATATGTTTATACTATTTAGATTACCATGCATTTTCTAGTAGGATCAGCATATCACCACAGAGCATGCTGTGCTTTGTCAGTACATTTTTCCTTCCTCATTTTTATGGTTAGTGAGGTGTCTGTTCTGGAGCATGAAAGTTCATCCCTGATCCACCTGGATGATATTTTTATCACAGCCCTCTAAGTAACCTATCCCTTTTTTATGCTCTAGCCTTGGTTCATTAACTTTTCACCTGGGGAATGTAGTAAACAGAAAAAAATCAATTCTGACTCAATCCAGCTCTCTAAACTTTCTGGAGTTCTTGTTCAACACTGAAACCATGACCCTGGAGACTCCTCTTTCATAGAGAATATATATTAACTTTGTCAGTCAGTCTGATTAAATCTCCCTCTCTCTCTCTCTCTCTCTGTCTCTCCTTCTCATGTCTTCTAGGCTCTTTTTAGCCCCTTTTTATGCCAGTCATTACTGAAATGATATACAACAGAATCATACCAGTTTTACCCTTAGGAGATGGCTGCAGATATTACTTGATTGATGGCTGCTTTATTTTCCTTTTGAATTTGTTTTTACTCTCTTCACTTTCTCTTCTTTCCCTGAAACCTGTGTTATGCCCAAGTAGAAAAAAGGAGACAGTGAGTACGTCCCATTAAAAATTCCCATTGTGCTCCTTTGCAGCAGTAAGAACTACAATATCCCTTATTCTGAGGTAGAAACTACCTGAGGCAGTGAGCGCTATGATTTTAAAGTCTGAATAACACAATATATAGGAGTGCAAGACCAGAGGTAATTAAAGCTTCTTCCAGGTACAGTGCATCAGAATGGAATTTCTAAAACCTTCAAAGCAAAGGAATAACCTTTTTCTGCATTGCTTTGTATTCTATTCTACATAAAAGAGACAAAAGACAAAAAAAAAAAAAAAAAGAAAAGAAAAGAAAAAGTCAACAAAATACTGGTGGCAAAGCTTCTTCAACAAATAATTTAAATTTGTTAAAACTTGTAGGCAAGAAAGTATTAAAATATTAATCTCATGTACAGAATGAAATTATCTTCTAAATGACAGCAGCCCTGAGAAAAGGAATGACATTTTACATTTTGTTAGAAACCAGTTTTTATTCTAGTTCTAGTCCATTTGCTCCACATTGTTCCACATGACAGGCAAAATTTGAAGACAGTTATATGGATGTCAATATAGCATAGCCAGGTTAACTAGCCCTTTCAAAGTTGCACAATAACCGTCCTTCGCTGCTTCTAGTATGTGAACTGACTTGGAGGTTTGTATATGGCCATGTATTGTCCTGTTTAGACAAACTCCTAACATACAGATGTTTGAAAATGTCTATATTTATTACACAGCAAAGATTCTGGGAGGTTCATCCAAAACCGATCTAAACAACATTGTTTGCTGACATGGATATAGAAAATGGGCCAACTTTACAGACTATTTCTGAATTCTCTATGATAAGTCCAATTCATGGGTAAATAGAGACTAAACTGCAGCTTTAAAATTAGAAAATCCTTTGTAAAAATTGAAACAGTTAAGTTTCAGAATGTCTTTGGCTCTTGTAAGAGAAGTTCTGTGTTACAAATGTCCTTAATCTGAATGTAGCTCTTTGAGAGCGGGCGATGTCTTCTCCATAAACATTTATTTAACACACCCGTGACCTAACAATCCCCCGCTTCCTTCCAAATTAGTTTTTATTCTTAGGTTGTTAATTTCTTAAAATATCAAAATATGCCAACATGGAAAACATAAAATTGTAGGGCCAAAACTTCTGAGTTTGTCTGATAGAAGTGGACAGGTCTAGAAACACTGTGGGAGACCAGATGAATATTGCTGCATTCTCTTTGATCTGATGGAGATAACATTGGGAATGCACAAGAGGAGAGTTTTCCACCATCGGCAAACCTGCATTAGAGGGCAAGGAAATGGAAATTTTCCTAGGGAGATGGTACTTTTGCATCCTATAACTCATTCTATAAGTACAGGCACAGAGTGATTGCTACAGAAGAAGAGGCCAATAGGTCTATTTGATTGACCTTATCTCTACCAGGAGACAATGCCAGAAGCTTTGGAGGAAGTAATAAACCCTACATTATATACCTAATTGTACAATAATATACTACAGGGAGAAACTTCCCCCTGGCTCCAGCTGGTGATCAACTTATGTTCTGAATCCATGCATGTTAATACATTCTACATTTTGGTTCTTACAGACAATATCAAATTATTAGAAAGCAAACACACCCACTAATGTTAAATGCACCTCTGAAACACCATGCAGCCTGTCTTGGATTTTTTTTTATTACTATTATTTTTATTATATTATAACAGATGGCCATAGTGTAGAATTTTCACACCTTAAAAACTGTTTTAATAAAAATCTGATGCCAAAGGCAGCACTGGAACGAGCAAGTATAGCTTTGTATTTGCTTTTTCTGTATTTTAATCATGATTATGAGCCAGAGATAAGAACCATTGTTTATAATACTGTGAAGGAGGAAAGACAAAACCCTGTGAGGTACAGTTGATAATCCTGTATTTACAATATAATACAAATTATTTATTCTCTTCTCACAGGATGGAAGTGTTAATATTAAGATGTGCTGTATATTAATAGAATTGATGTTTTCTAATGAAGGCATTACTGTAAAGTATTATCAGTGCGGCTTATCTCGTGTTCTCAGTAAATAACTTAAGTCACCCTTGCATTTATTAGTCTCATGACCTAGCACTTCTTTCCATTGTAACTTTTCTTCAATCATTTCCTTAAGTGATCAAAACAGATGATGGTTCAAAGAATGATTCATTAAGAAACTGGAAATTTAGAGATACTTTAAGACTACGGTTATCTCCTGGAAGTAACCGTAAGTGCAAATTTTATTGAAAACTTTAACTTTAAAATCCTCCTTTTTCTTCCCTTTTCCCCTCATTTCTCATATAGAACATCTACTCATAAGGAAAGTGGAATGTATTTATGCAAGACATTACAAGATGACAATACAGAATACGTTTTCCAGGGTTGTGTATTTATTAGCAGTTGCTTCCAAGAAGGATCCACAAAACCAAAAGGACTTGGAAGACAGACATAAAGAAGGAAAATTTGGAAAAAGAACCAATGAATTCGTCTATATGCTCAGAACTACGAAGATAGCAACAGCTGCAATGTGTTTGTTGGTGAGTTTACATTCTCCTTCTCTTTACGAAGACACCACTTCCTGGAGTCTTTCCATGTTATTTATTCAGTATGTTAAATAAAATCTGGTGCTAATGGACAGTCTGGTGACTCTCACATCAGAGAAGAGAGAATGGTTAATAGGGAAGTTTGACTGAGTCTCAGAATAGTGCAAGTGGATGTGTGATGAGACATTTGTTTCTAGGCCTAGATAAAGATTTCAGGTCTGAAAATGAACTGTAAGCCTGAGAAAATGGAGGCAAAGTTTTCATTTTACCTTTATAAGAAGTCAGTGAAGAAATAAAACATAATTTTTGCAAAAACACTGCAACAATTGAGAAACCTATTTTGATTAATTTGGCTTAGAACAGGAAGTTCATTAACAACTTGATTTTAAGGTAAGACAAAGAAGGGGGAACAGTTGTTTGTGCTATTGAACTGAGTAATTTGCCATTAGCCTATAACTTAGAATATGGCAAAATACACCTTTTCATCTGCAGACATCTAACCAGAGGGATATTTAATCAGAGAAATATATTTAACCACAAGAAAATGCTTGTAGTTAGCAAAAGTAGGTATTCTGTTCAGGCTAGAGGACAAACGTCCCCCACAAGAATGCAGAATGAAATTTGTTAACAATGGGATACGTGAAATAGRAAATGGCATCAACTCCTGTGCTAATGCTGTTGCTGTCTTACAGTGGCAGCACATGAAGTTTTCACATCTTCATTGAAGAATAAATCTTCATGAACTGAACGGATAGATTGAATACGGTTGTGCTTCGTAAGAGGCTGACAGTCATCATATTTACAACTGTGCATCAGTTTCATGCATATAGATGAAATATTTTATTTCAGCTGGTCTGGGGAGAAGGCAACCCTAGCAATAGTAATGACCCTTTTAGACCAGAGAAATATTTACAAAATTCTGACCATTTACAGTAAGAGTTTAAGACTAGATATTGTGGGCAAACATTGACTAACAGGAGATTTAAAAAGCAAGAAATTTTCTTCAGAGTTTAAGGAACAACAATCAAGAGAACAATATGAACTATTAGCAGTAGTGCATGATAATACGTATTGTTAGCTGGAGAGTGGGAGGAGAACAAGCACTGCAGGCCCCACACTATTCTGTAACCAAAGGAGAATTTATGACAGGGAAATAGTCTAATGTTCACTTAGCACTCTGACCCATTTGTTGTGATAAGGCTTATGCAAAAGAACTAGTAAATCCACACAAAATCCCACTGTGAAATCAGCACACCTTAGAAAGGATAAAAAAAATCTTTCAGCTGATATGAAAATATGTGTAATCGCCTGGATACAAGATTCAGACAACTAGTGATTGAAAAGACTAGCACCRAAACAGCGAGGCTACAAGGAAAGTGTCCTTTTTTAACAACGTATGACTACCTGACTTAGTAGAGTGGAAACTTTTATTTTTTCTGTAGTAGTATCTGACTAAAGGTTAAGGGAGAATCAATCCAGGACCAAGAAGATCAAGATGCTAGTTTGTGACAATTTTTAAGTAAGTGGTTGGGACTACAACATTAGATGGAACACAAACTAAAACTRTGAGGAGTGAAAGTCCCTTGTATCAGATGCTTACTGACTAATGCTGATCTCTGAGAAAGAGTCTTTAAAGATATACCAAAATCTTTAAATATTTGGGAAGCTTGTTAATGTCTAATGACAGCCAGCTATCATGCCAAATTCAGATCTGCCAAAAGTCTGTAAATGGAGCTGGTCAGGGATTTTTCAACAAATAGTTTTTTATTAGAAAATGCCAATTCATTGCAGTCAAAGCTTTCCTTGGAAACATGGGCTGTAACCAGGTCTGCCCTACCTGCCTCACTTGCATACTATGGGATGAGGCTCATGTTGGTGAGGCAGCTACAACTACCTGTCATGTTATCACGTGGGTCTCCCAGCTACCTGTCTCTGAGGGAGCAGCTAGCCCTCGCTGATCCCTGACAGTTAGTTCTAACAGGGGCCAAAGCAGGAACCTCAGCTTAAAAGCAGTTCCCAAAGGAAGGGCMGACCTTGCTGAGACTTCCTCTAGATTTCTTCCCACCAGCCGTCCCCATGGTCTCCTGCTGCACCTTCTCTGAGTCRGCCCTGAGCCCAGACAACCAAACCTCAGGGGGGCTGGAAGAAAAGATGTGCGCAGAGCTATGGCACATGTTCAGCTGGGCACAGAGAAAGCACAATCTTAAATGGAGCATAGGCTTGAATCTAGATTTTCTTTAAGAAGTCTCCTAATCACTAGAATKTTGGCAATTATGATATTATAGTTTATCCTTTTGATCTACAATTTTATGAAGGTCTACAATCAGACAACATACTAGAATAAAATGCCCCTTATAGGGCATCTAACTATTTAATGAATACTGTCTTCTACTCAGCCTTAACTGAACCCTGAGAGAGTTAATGCACAAGACATACTAGCGAACTGATGATCAAATCAGAATCTGTCATTTGAAAGAATGRAGAATATGGAATACCTTCAGGCAATAGAGGAACTATCATCAGGCTGCGATGCTTCAGAAAGAAACCCAAGAACTGTAAAGCTGTAAATCCAGCAGATCATTTGGTATATAGACCTAACAGAAAAGAAAGCTGTACAAGCTTAGCTAGAAGCCACTTTTTGATTTTCCACAAAACTTCAAAATACATTGACACTSTGGGGATGAGATACAAAAAYGAGAAAAAAAAAAWCTTTTCTGGAAAGACACTGCAGAAAGCAGATACACTTAGTGGAGCACACCTTTTAGAGCACAACACTGATGTTTCCCAAGGATTGGGAAAAGAGTTCATCAGCATGACACAATTCCTTCACATTTCTGAAAAGAGGTTCAGTGCAATCCCATAATAGAAGAAGTAGGGCTCAGTGTATGCAAGAAGAGGTTGGTGCTGTAAGGTTGGTCAGGTTGCAAGAAACAAGTGCTGCAAAAGTCAGTACTTTCCATTACTGGAGGGTATGGACTCTGTCTGCAATTGGAAGGTATGCAAAAATCATGGTCAGAAAGCAAGTCAAGTCTGTTCACTTTTAATAACAGAATGGTCACAATCACTTGTTACTTTTATTTCTGGGAAGACAATCTGACAAAGAATGTGGTCAGGAAACTGAAGGCATGCTCTATTCAGACAATGAGCTGCAGTATACTTCAGGAGAATTCAGGCAAATGACTGCCAAATAAGAGCGTAGGCCCAGCAGTGAAGAAACAAGGAGACTGATGGAAAAAGTGAAATAAGCAGGGAAGCAAGGACAGTGTCACCTGACAGTGTTTAACCATTGCAACCTTCCTTCCCATGCTCCTGAGAATGGAAATTCAGAGCAAAGGTTGAGGAGTTGGARGACGAAATTCTACTTTTCATACTTTTTACTGCTCTTCTGCAAATGAATAATAGGCAGTAGAAGCAGCTGAGGGAACGCAGCAGTAAAAAGACTGCCTACTGCAACAAAAGAGCTAACTATCCAGGACTAGGATTTACAAGTTAGCAGGTCTAAGCACAATCAAAAACAACTGTWAAAGCATTTTCAAAAGGCAAGACTTCACACTGTTTGATCACTGACCATAGTAGATATCTTCAGGCCACTGTAGCTCAGAAGGTTTTGGACAATCATATGGAAGCTATACATATCCAGCATGTCTACATAAAATGGCAAACAGCCTATGACTTAGAGGACACACACACACACACATTGTCTCAGCTACCACTGTCTTTACTCACATAACAGAGTCCAAAACCATGTGATCAACAGTTTTTCACACAAGGCTGCAAGGCAACAAAAATGAAAGAAAGTCCCTTAACAATGACATAAACCAAAATGGGGATTCTGGCTTGACTACCATCATGTTTGAAGGGTATGAATCCCAGAAGACATCAAGAGAGTTACAATAGATATCACAGCCCAGATTTGAATGTTGCTTTACCTACTTCTGTACTGTTTAATTCACAAAGGAGCTACAATTTCATGACTAGAAGTGCCTGAAAGCAAGAAGAACTAAAAATCTCAATGCTGAGGTTACTTTAAAACTCAGGCCTTAGTTCTTATGTCAGCTATGTATTTAAATCTCTAAAACTCCTTCAATCTGAGACTATCCTCCTAAAGTAACCACAGGGCCCACCAAAGTTGAAAACTGCTCATGAAAAAGATGCAACAGCAACAAAATTACCTAAAGTGAAAAGGCACAGTTGGAGAGTGGCCAGGACATCCGCACAGGGCTGGCAGGTGTGACACAAAACTGAAAGATGACCTGCAACTCCCTAGAGCCACAGCTGGAGGCTGAGCTGTGATAGCTAAAGGAATCCTGTACCTGTACATTTAAGTGGCTGAATTGTTCTCCAAATTCCATTGTCTGTGTTGACCACATTGCTGTTCACTGTAGTGAGACTTCAGGTATCTAAATGCACCTCTTTAATCTTCAGCTAAACCCCTTTAACCTTCTTCTGTTGATGACATCTTTTGACCTGCAGAGATTCTCAGTAGCTTGTTGGACTGTGCCACCCTTTGGAGAGGGGAGGGTTTAGGAGGTTCTGTGCCATTGTAGAGTGTCTTCAAGTGCAAAACAAAAACCAAAAACCCGACAACACAACTGTGATCCTGATTACTGATAATCAAGGCAACCTATTACAAAGCAGTATTAACACGATGACCCTAAACTGTTTTTTAAACTTCAGGTATGTCTCTGTAGTGAGAAGATRGATGTGTAAGTTGCCAGAAAATCTTTCAAAGCATGACTTTGATGCCATGTTTTTTCTTTTTACTTACTTTTGTCAGTGTTGCTAGAAATTTTTCATTGCAAAAATGGAGTAGAAAGCATACTTTTTGAAATCTCTAGAGTGAAACTTCTACTGTTTTTTTTTTCTTCTGTTTTATTAATGGTCTTAAATGCAGCTAATAATTACTGTTAATTTGGAGAGATTAAGTCCTTTGGAGGAACAATGAAGGCAGTGAATTTCACATTGTGGAAAAGCATATGATAATAYAGGCAAGAGATGGTTGCTATTGTGTTTCTTATTTTCTTTAACAATCTTATGAACCTTTTACAACATTTCCAAGTGTACTGTTTTTACTGCTTTTGTTTCTTATACAATGCATTGACATTTATAGATTATTTTTTCTCAGTGCAAAAGGGAAGTTGTGATTGCTGCCCAAGTTGCCAAGTATTTGCTCATTAAATTGTTTTCCACTTTACAGATATGTAAGTAGCAAAGTAACAGATTTATTCATATACTTCTGACTAATTGACTAAATATAATAACAGAAATATTGCCAGAATTACTTCTCCCTGAAAATAGGAAACATTTGTAGTATTATTACMATTATCCAGTAACATGAAGGAAGAAGGTCCATATTCTGTTATTGTAGCAGTCACGGAAGAGATGAGTTAGTKAAAGAGCTATTTTCATTTCAGGGCTGTGCTAAGAAAATGTGGAGCTGTAAGCAGAATATTATGTGAGTATCCCTACTAGCTTCATATATAGAGCCCTGCCTTTACTTTCTGTCACCTAAGGGACCCATCAATCTATCTCAGAAAAACCTCAGCAGCTGGCATGTGTGTGCATGGCTGGGTAGCCCAGACTGTCAGCATGTCTTTGCAATGCAAAGGAAGGTCCATTTTGAGTTGATGCCAGAAAAAGTCCATCATCCTGAGTCTTCAAAAAAGGTGTTGTCCTTCACTGTGCATAGCACAATTCATACATTCTCCACTAGAGCTTCTGGCAGAATATGGTACATTTTTCTAGTAGAGAACACTTTGAGCACACAAGCATCTCCAAAGTTTAATTTGGAGGTAAAAAAATCAAAATTGTTCATCAAAAATCAAAATATTCACTTCAGAAATTCTGTCTCCTCTGTGTTTYCTCTCACTCTGGTATAAATTAAATGCCTCTTAACCCTACTCTCTTCAATGGACGAGATATCATGCCAACTTACGTGTCCTATGAATCATTGCGTTGATCCCTTCTTACAGAATCATGGCTATTGAAATAGAAAATATTCTATTTTTCTCTGTTGTTGAATGCACCATGCTTAGTTTATGGTTTCAATCAGTTCATGTTTTTTCTACTGTAGGCCTGTGTTTTTTCCACTTGCTATGATTGATAAAAAAATGCTTCTTTTCCTAAATGAAAACTTAAATTGGTGACATCTGTAATTCTATAAAATTCCAGAGTTCCAGTTTGAGCTGTGTGTGTGTATATATATATATGTGTGTATATATATATATATATATGTAAATATTTAGCTATACATAAAGCATTGACAGATTTTTTTTTAACAGTTGAATTTCCTTTGGTCTGAGGTTGTAGGAAAAATGACAACTTCCAAAAGAAAAAAACGGTTTCACGCACCATTCTGACTGATTTTGAGCAAGTTTTGTTTTGTGAGAGAGTACAGGTTGATTTGTGGCTGACTAGAAGAGAAAGGAGCTATGAGTTGGCTGTCTTGTGCATCATAAGACTTGATTTTTTTTTGTTTATTTTTTTTTTTTAGTTCATGCAGGCCAACGCTCAAAGGAGAATTCATGTTAATATTGAAGTGGACACGTGGAAAATGTGCCTTGTAGAGCCCATCTTCTACTGCCAATGCTCTTTTTGCTTGAAAAAAGAAAAAGTGCATCAACTAATGTTGTCAGGCTTTCCATATCTCTAACACTAGCAGAAAAATGCTCACGTTAGTGGATGYATCACCCTTTTCCTTTCCATTGAAGGTGAAATTAATCCCATTCAAAAATGTTGTCTAGCCGCAGCAAGCTGTGACTGCTGCTGTTGCTGCTTTATTGACTGTTAAGACACCTTTGAGTATGGTTGAGAGAGTGGTGAAAAAATAGAAACGTTATTGTGTAATCAATTTAGTGTGTCGCACAGTGATAATAGAATTGTAACTTACAGCAGCATTTTGTTCTCACAAATCATAAATGTTTTTTAGAGCAACAAACAGCACACAGACATGTTCATGATTTGAAATACTACTTTTAAATTCCTTGATGCTTTATTTCAAGCATGCTTACTTCACTGTTAGCTCCAAGTAACTGCCAGATCTAACTATGTTGATTGCTTGTCCTCAGTATACGCTCCTTCCTGGGGCTAACATCTTTCCTGATAYGCCCTGTCAACTTTTGGGTTAGATTGACTTGGGATATGGATCTCCTGTTGTCTTATCTCTACCTATCAGATAATTAATTAACCTTTCTGGTAAGCTTTGTATTCTTCTCAGTCTTTGATAGATCTTATAGTTTATCAGAATTGCAATTCATTAATATTGCAGACCCTTCGGTTAAGACTGTGTCCTCAGGGCTCCAAGGGTTTTTTTCGCACAGTGTATGCAAGAAAAGAAATATGATCCTGTTTCTCAAATCAGCAAGTAGTGAATCAATGTTGCTGTCCTTTCTTGCATGCTTACTCCCTAATTTCCTTTTCTCTTTACTGCAGCTATTGATGCCTGTAACTTTGTTATGCTTGCCTATTTTTTCTCTTACTRTTCTATTTAGTTTGACTCTGCCACAGAAAATGTTCTTAGAACATTGGCTATTTTTATATAATTGTGTTAACTTTTATCAGTTTTTTGTATACTCTGCATAGGAGTTGAAAGCCTGAGCTGCTGTGATCTTTTGAAGTGATGCTTGTTGTAAGCTRGAATTTAGGTATGTGTAYAGAGCAGGTTGAGGTAACAATTCAGATATATTTTCCAGTAGAGATTGATGACCCTGAAAGCATCAGCTTTGCCACTGCAGCTTGGTGATTTGAAGTCAGCATAGGAACGGTCTTGTGAGCMTGATCTACTATTTTTTTTTCTCAGCTGAATTTCCATTTATGTACTGAAAGAAATAGATATAAGTATTGAAAGTATTCTCTGAAAGGTCAGAGCAGGATGTCCATCAATTTAGAAAAACAAATAGCCCTTTGCTACACACTTGAAAGAAACCTAATTTATTAAAGATGTTAAAAAGTTGGCACTTTTCCTGTTTTCCATATTTGTAATTTACATTCACTTTTTCAGCTGCTAACAAGAAAAAGCTGTCATGCTACAAGAAAATTTCTTCTTCTGGAATTTTCTAGCTCACCTGAAACTAGAAATATCATCCAGTACTGCAAGTGTCATTTTACCTACACCGAAATCAGTGACTGAAGGAGTCCCATGGAGCTCAGCGTGGCTAGCATTTCAACTGAAATGAAGTCAGGTGGCCCAAGTCCACTTCTGAATAGTGCCTAAGACCCAGTTATTCCAGCTGACATCCTACTTTCTCTGTTCGTACCTGTAACTCCTTCAAGTTCACTTTTCACTGCTGATGACAAGAATAAAAGTAGGCAGCCTTTGTTACAAGAATAGCAGCAGAAGCTTTGCTAGAAGCTTGAAAAATTTCTCTCATCTTCTCCATGGGTGTGTTTTTAGCAGATGTCAAACCCTTCATTTACACTATTTAGTTTAACAGCTGGGCAGAGTTTCCAAACCATCTACTGGCATGCAGTGATATCAGTAGATGGCTGAGAATTTCAATAACCATGAATATCTACAATTGCAGTCCACTTAATATTCTCTGTAATCCTTATGAGGAACGTAATGTTCCCAATTAAGTTTAGCATTTATATGTACTGTGCAATATGGGTGACCATTCACATCTAGAATTCTTTAGAAGTAATAAACCTGGATTGTACATTAAAATGTGATATGACTCCCAGCTGTATGCTGCCGATTTTTGGCACTTGGCACCACACATTTTTTCCACTGGTTCAGATGACAGGCAGAGCCTGTCTGAGGCAAAAATTAAACAATTTCCAACTGGTGGGCTTGATAGTGCAGGTGACATTAAATAATTAACAAGTTCTCTTTCAGAACCATGCCTTGTGCTTTAATTAATATCGCTTCTTAAAATAAGAAGTTGTTTACCATTGCTGCTTCTGCAAGCTGATTGCTGCTTGCAAAAAACATCTGAGACACGACTATGCCCAGGGGATTGCTTTCGCTTCATTGTTTATAATAACTACAAACAAAGAGCTGCAAAAGCTCATCTCGCCATGAGGCGTCCTGACAATCTGCCAGTTTAGTCACCAATAATAATGAGACTGGCACAAGCAATAAGCTCAGTGCTAATCTAATGAGGGCCTATTTCAATCGCCCATTGATATTACGGCAGCTGCTAAGCACCCGATGTTTAGGACGCTCAGGCAAGAGGTATGCCTCCAACCCGCTGAAGGGTAATTACCCCCTCGATATGGCGTTATGGGTGYCCAGAAGCTGTGTCACTTTGTTTCCTTTCCCCCTCCCCTCTCGGAGAGGGCACTGAGAAGAACCCCACTCAGTCAGCGGCGTAAAYCCGGTGGGGTCGTCCGTCCAGGGCGCGCAGGAGAAAAGCTTTGGCCGGTGCCCCAGCAAGCGCCCGCGCGGACGCGAGCRCGCGTGCGGTTTTCAGCCCCGCGCTCGCAGCGCCCGCCTGACGTCACTTCCCTCGCTTAGTTCCTGCGGCGAATGCAATTACGAGCAGATGGGCAAATGACATGATTCCGCTGCTAATGAACTTCCCTACTGGGGAAGAGGACAGTGCATTACCCTTTTGTACTTCAGAAGCTTAATTATCATTGTTACTTTTTTCTCTCCCCCCTTCAGTATAATTATTACACATTTTTGAATTTTGAGTTCTTTTGGATATAATTAACTAATTCCATTCTGCTCAGGAAAGTTCTGAGAAAGCAACAGAACAAAGGTTTTTTTTTTTTCTTTTTTCTTTTTCTAAATAGCAACAATAATTTTTAAATTTATACCTCAGGAGAAAAAGAAATCCGTGCTATCCTGAATTCTTAAATGTCATTTTCTTTTTTTCTGAATTCTTATTTCCCTCATTTCCAGTGAGTTTTTTTTTATTGAATCAGTCTTTGCAGATTAAGAACTCATAATAGCATGGTTCATATATCAATTTAGCCATGTCTAGAAGAATGAGTAGGAAGCTACTGATTCAGAAAGAACTAAATAGCACTTCTGCTATGTTAAAGCATAAGTAAAATGAAACCTGAAAAAAGTTTATGTCTAGGTTCTAATTTCTATATTTCACAGTACTAAACTGAAAAAGAATGTTATATCGCCACTAAAATCTCAGTATCAACATGTCATAAAAGGATTGATGCTAAGTATCTAATTATAGGTCGGCTTTCCCTGACCTGCAGATACAGAGTGTTGAGGAGGAAGATGCGACATCTTACGCTTCTGAAAAACAAATTCAATAGTTCCATCATCCAAGTTTACATCTCTTCTTCATTTTGAAAAGGTGTGGCGATATTTTGGGTAAGTAATTTGCACAAACTGTGTTTACAGTCATGTGTGTGGCAATACTCAAATGCAAAATTGAAAAGAGAGTATTAACTTTTTAGATCCAGCCAGGGACCTGTTGTTTCTCTACATTGCTACCTGGGAGCACTGCAAAATATATAAATTGGATTTTTTAATTTCCCACTATTTATATGGCAGCACTGGTATATAAATCTCTCTGTCATCRTTCAATCTTTGACTATTATTGTGCAGCTAGTGACTCAGCCTAGCTTTAATCACCTAAATGAAGTGTCTAAGAAAGCAAGTTAATCTCTCAAGATTATTTCCTYTTTGTCAGAGCAAGGAGGGGAATGTGTCTTCTGCAGAGTACTTCAGAGCACTTCAATTAGATGTCTTAAAGGTAAACACTATCAGGAATGACTTCTGATACTGCAAGGGTGTAAGAAAGGAATAAAGAGGTCTGTTATGCCGTAATGGAGACTCCGATTGACTTTTTAGGAGTGAGAAGCAATTAAGAGTTAATGTCCTAATACATTGTATAAATGCAGTGAATTTTAAAAGTCTTAGGAAAAAAAAGGAGGGGGAGAGGGAAGGAAAAAAACCTCTAGGCTGTAACTGCWAACGTTGAACTCACTTTTGTGAAACTACTAAGTTTTGGTGCTGTAACTTTCCAGGAGCACAAAGGGGCTTACGTATTCAAAGTACCACAAACTGTTAATGGTTTCCACTGAAACAGATGGCAACATTATGATCATTTTTGCAATTAATGCTGACTGCAGATTGTTCTTGAGGCTGCAGTCATAGTTCTCTATCTCCTGTGTTACCACAGTAGTATGCAGTARCAGAATTAATTTTATAAATTTCTGATAACCCTTTCTTCCCCAAGCTATTGAAAATGTCTAATATAATTGGGAGATGCTATGAATTGTCTCCTGCTACTTGCAAACCAAGGATCTTGCAAATTAAAAGATGCCTTCTCCTATGACCCTGAAATTCACAGTAAAGATGTGATCTCCTTTTTATGCTGAATGATAAAATTGATGATTAGAAATCTAAGCAAATCTTAAAGGTATTCTTTCTGGTACAGACTATATGGCTGCATATGTTTGGCAAAATTGCCCTTCTCTTTTATTGAATAAGGGAATGTTTTCTGTCTATTTATTTGGTTTCTCAGTACTCTTTTAATTCCTAGCTATTCTGAGCAGATATTTTCATCTTTTTGCTGAGTGCAATGCTCTCACATGCTGTGACATTGAAATTGTCTTTTTAGTATCCTTTTTCCACATGTCCAGCAAACTCTGTATGTACTAGAGACCTACAGCAGGGTAGACCGTAATTCCTTTGAAAATAAATATAAAGTGGCTCAACCCTTTTCCTTCTTGGAAGTAATATGGTGGAAGATGAAAAGTGTGTGGGTTATTTTGTAATGAATCTAGTTGGAAACAGGATCAATGTTCTAGTCCTCCAAAATAGCCATGAAATTTAGTGTGTCTTGGAARGGAAATGTGAGGGGAGCAGGCAGGAATATGCTGCGGGCTGGTAATACAGCCTAACTTCTCCCATGAGAATAAACAACCTGCAGATAAAGCAGCTCAAAGGAGATTTTTCTGGAATAGCTGGAGAATGATCAGAAGTTGATGAGAACAAAATAAAGGTGTAAAGGGATTATRGTGGACCTCTGCTTTGGCCCAGGTTGGCTGTTTTAGTCAGCTGTGCTGCCTCATCCGCTCCCCACAGCCCCTCAYGCTCTCAGATGCCCGCAGAAGGCAGCAGAGGAAACCGTGGTCCTTGCGCCAAAGGAGTTAGGCTTTGTGCTGCCCAAACCAGCAGGAGCCTTACAGAGTTTCACATGTCAGGTTAGCAGAGTCCAGATGCTTGTTTTTCCAAGGGTGTGACTGTACTGATTTCAGTGGAGATAGGAATCCTTTATAGAGTGATATCATAATAATAAACTGTTAATTTTCTTTTTTTTTTCATATGTAATTTTGTGTATTGGGAAAATGCTCTTTTTTCTTTTTTTTCCCCTCAGTATAAGGGTGCAGATTATTGAATTACTTTGCTGTGTAGATGAAGCCTTKGTTTCTTGGGAACTGTTCTAATAAAATAGATAATTTATAACAATGTTACAAAATGATTTTACCATTCATGAGCCATAGCAGGAGGCAATTGTGGTGGATGTTTGTAAACAATGGACATTTTAATAACAGGAAAGTAGTTTTAAGAGGATTTTATTATTACTGCAAGAGAAAACTGAGATTTAATCTACAGTGGTGAGTATCAAATGCTGCAAATTTCAGGCTGAAAAAGGGTCACAGTTAAACTCTTTCCAACTGAGCATCACTGAAATGATAAAAGAAGTAATGCGATGAACTCTACCACGTACCTTGACAATATCTGTTGAAAGATTTTGGTCGATGTTTCAAAGTTAACAGTTTCTAGTCTTCAGAAAGATATACTCATTCGGGACTAAAAAAAATGATACCTTATTTAGTTTTATTTTTGCTAAGTAAAAAATGTTAGCTAAAATAAAGTCAATAAAAACAATTCACAGCCAAAAATCTCATGTGGGTCATGAGGCCAATTGTGACAAACATAGAAAATGCCAGTCAAGCTTTATCTTAGTATCTGATTTCAAAACTCTAAGTGTAAATCAAACTTTAGATCATAGAGTTGTGATTTAAGTGAAACAAAGGGAGCATTGGCAAAGATAGATCGAAATACACACATGAAACTTGGTTAGCCTACTACATTCATAAATATTTAAACTGCTATATGGATTATGGAAAGAAGTTTAGAGGATGCACAAGAAATCTTGCCAACATCTGCCTTTTCTGCTCTTAGGAAAGATAGGCTAAAAAGCTTTTGTTTAGTCTGGGTATGATCTGATCACTGATACTGGACATGGAAACCATATGTACTGTATAGAGTATATTTAGAATCATACATATACACAGTATACRCTAATAGGGATTTCCATTTAAATAAAATCAACAAAATAAATCTTCAGTAGACATATGAGAAGGGCAAACAGAAATGAAAATGAGGGAAAAGGGTCCCTAGAGATACATCATGTAATCTCTTGCATTGAGTTCATTCATCTGTGCAATGAGTGGACTTATAYCTACCACATAAAAACTGTACTGCTCTTTTCATTAATATTTTTTAAAAAGCTGTGACATTCTTGCATTTAAGAGATATGCAAGTATCTGTTGTGTTATTTATCTGTCAGCTATTGACATTCGTAAGGTATAGTGCTTCAGTTTTTCCCTTCCTCCTTGAAATGATGTCTTATTTATGACAGAAAAATAGAGCTATATTTCAGGAGGTCATCTGGCTTACCTCCCCAGCTRAAGAAACAATCTGCTTTTTCCATGTAACCCAAGACAAAGGTTTATTCAGTTTGTCTTAGAGATCTTTAATGCTATAGATGCCACAGCCTCTTCAAACTGCTGTAGGGCTTATCTAGCCTTAAAAGTAGAATCTTTTTCTTAATATTTGAATATCCATTGCTGCAGGAGATTGTCTTCCCCCCTTCTCAGCCTTCTTGTAGGCTATCCMGTCCTGATTTATTCCATCTTGTCTTGTGCACCATCTTTTGGGGCCCTCTGATCGTTCTGACTGCTGTCCATTGGAGTCTCTGCAGTTGCTCAGCACTTTTTTTTGAAGTGAAATTTCCAAAACTGTAAGTGGAATTTTAGTAGAGGCTTTACCATGCAAAATAAAGCAGTAAGAAGTCTTGCTGGCTGTCTGCTTGTTTGTGTGTCTGATTGCTTCGGATGACATTATTGTCTCATATTCAGCTCCTGATTTATTCTAAGGTCTGAAGTCTTTTACAGAAGTTCTACCTACCAGCTGTTACGCAACCAATATTCACAGCTGACTATTACTAAGTGTAGTATCCTGCATTTTAACCTTGATATTTCTTATTAAGAAAAAAGCTATAAGRCAGGAAATTTAAGTTCTGAGAAAAGGTCAGATGTCCCTTTCCTTATGTAATAATAAGTGTTTCTTTCAGTTAGCACATWCTGCTTGCTTTCATTATTTTGGCCAGTGGAACCATTATTTCGTACATTTATTAAATACAAAAGGAGTTGTCTAAACACAAATATTTCATCGTAAGGTCAGCGTTCAAAAATTGATGAGCTTGAAACTACTCAAAGAAGATATCTATTTGTAGATATCAGAACATTTGTGTGAACTTGTATCTGTATCCTAATTAATATGTTCTTAAGTGTTATTCTTTATAAACTGTTTTCCAATAACTTGTCAGATCAGCTGGACTCAGTTTTGCACACATCCAGTGCGAAGTGTTAGTCTTTTCTTAAGACTGAAATAACTAACTGCAGTGTTCCAAAATTAGAGAAATGAGCTGACTGTAGGGAAGAGAAATTCATCACGCAGCCATTAAAATATATTGTATTACCTATTCTATTTATTATTAATGAGTATTAGGAGACTGAGTGCTAGAAAATCATAATATCATATGTTAACAGAACATTTTTAACCATTTGGCCTCATCTTTGGTTAGCTGGCAAAATATACAGACATATAATACTGATTAGCTATTTTTGCATGGAAAATACATCCTTTAAGCCTACTATGTGAAACATTGATGTAACCAGAACAGTCAATCAAATATGAAATGGAGCTGTACAAAGAAGGAATTAATTCAGACAGTAATAGACAAGAGGAAAGGCTTGCATCCTGAAGTACAGAGATTACTAGCCATAGCAACATAAACAAACACTTTTTGATGCATTTATTTCCAGTTATATTAGATTATTAACCAAACAGTGAAACAGATGAGGATATAGATTATATTGTATTTGGTCTATTTTCAGAACAACTTTTTTTTTTTTTGTTGATTCTTCTTCTAAATGACTTTATTTCTTAAAAAAAAAAAATGGCTCCACAGTCCAGTCATCATGCACATGTACACGATTAACAGATTCCTTGATGCTGTGTTCCTGTCCTGTTATAGTGAGTTTGAATAAACTTGATGGAAAAAGAATCCTCCTGCTTTTGCATTTGGTGCTACAGATAGCCTGAAAGAACTTCTGTTTGGTCTGCATTCTTTCATTTTTTAAAACAGCTATCTCTTGCAGAAACTCTCTTCTTAAATTTCACACTGTCCTGGAGAAATGTATCAGCAATCAAGCTTTTGTGTGCTTGTCAAATGCATTAATGTGCTTTGCCAGTTGACAAAATGAGATATAATTTTGTGAAAACTGTTCACCAGTAAATGGAGAGAAAACATGTAGATTAACTAAAGGAACTTTATTTTTTCAGAGAGAGATGATACTTTCTAGAGAAACCAAGAAAAATAACTGTTTTCTTTGGCTAGTCTACAGAGGAATGAGTTTACCTCTAAATTAGAAAACATTCTGAAAATGTAATATCTGTTCAAGTACACTGGAAATGAATGTCTCAGAAAAGGCACTCAGCAACAATAAACATTCAAAATCGCAAAGAAAACTTCTCACCTTTTCTTTGTAATATACATAAATTGCACAGTTAAAAAAAAAAAAAAAAAAAAAAGAGCTAACCATGGGACATATTCCAATGATTTTTTTTTAACTGACCATAGCCTTATTTCTGTGATCTTACACCTCTGAACCCACAGGAACTTAATTATCAGCTGCAGCTGGAGTGAGACCAATTCAATTTAGGACTCTGATTTTAAGTAAAAAGAAAACTCTGGAGTATTTTATGCAAAATCATAACTTATTCATCTGCACTTTTTGTAATATCACGTCTCCTATGTTTTTCATGTTAAAGAAGTTGTAAGTGTCTTGGGATATATGCCAGTAAGTAATTTTTATCCTATCATCTCAGTTAGGCAAAACACTAACTAGATGCATGATCTAGTGTCCATGGTAGTTCCATTCCACAGATTTGCTCATTCAGGGTCTTTATTAGTTTCTTACCCTAAAAGCTCCACTTTTCACCTCAGTGGTTAGATATTATCCCATTGCATGTAGCCAGCCTTTATAACCACCACAATATGTAGTTTTTCTTCTTTTCCAACTAATTCARTTGCTGAACTTTTGTTTCTCTGCTGACACTGTGGAGTTATTCACAGATTTTGAAATCAGAACACTGATTTCAGTTAGCCTCCTAACAATGTTAGGACTATAATGGTTTAACTTAGCTGGAAAATGAAGGATTACTTGTCCCTGTTTTGATTTCCACAGCAAACTCTCTTCCATTATGTATGTTTTAATGGTAGCCCAGTCAGAAAGGATGAGATTGCATGGCTTATAATGTACTTATAACAAATGGCACTGAGAGAATTAATGTACTTGGTCTCATATGAGTCCTGTGTATTTGTTTTTCTGCATGGTCAAATTTGTTACTTTTAATGTTTACGTGTAAGCTGTCTATATATATTTGTAGATGTAGAAGTAAATGTTTTAGCCTGCTTTTCATTAGGCAATTCAGTCATTTCTTTTTAATCTCTCTCTGTAGTTTATATTCATTGCCAGTAGTTAGCACACCAAAGCGCACTAGAGACAAAGTGCAATTTTTTGCTCTTGCAAGGCATTTCGTTATTTTTAGTACTAAGAAATATATTAAGTAAAATGACAAAGTTCTGGAGCTACAATACAGTGTATCGTGTCTTCACTGTAGACCACTAGAGCATCTTACTGATGCTCTAGTACTCTTACTGAAGAGGCCATGTAAAAAACAAGAAGTTCCTTCTGAGCTCTGAAGCAAGTTTGTGGTACTACTTTGAATAAGGCACCTAAATTTGACCAGTGTACTTGTTTCTAGGCTAAGTACTTTCCTTCTTATAGAACTTTCCTTCTTATAGACCTTGTTTCTGGTTTCTGCTTCATCTAGTATATGAGTCATCCCTTTTCTTAGGTCACTGACACATTGTATCGTGGCTGCTGTACAGTTCTTTCTTGTATTAGGCTGAAGAGAAATCTTTCAACCAGGTTGCTACTGCAAGAGGCAGTCCCTTCCTGTATTGTTAACATTGTAATGTGAATGCCATTCATGAACTCTGCTTTTTATCTTCATTTGTATAATCAGTGATTAGTTWACTGCAACTTAATTCTCAACAAAATGTTTAAAGTTTGCACACTTCCTTTACAGTCAAGCTACACTTTCACAGTCTTTTATTCCATGTAAAAACATCTTCAGGAGAAAGGAACGTTTATAGGCATCTTCCTCAATAGCGAAGGGGGAATAGAAGGAGGTGGTGATATTTTTATTCTGTAAGTATTAAATGTCCATTTGACCAGTACATTTTATAAATATCTACACTATTAGATAGCGTATCTAATTTAATAGTGTGATAAGTGGGCAAAGGCAATTACAGATACCCAGTAGTGTGCTGTTTCATATCAATGGATTTGGAAGTCTTCCTGTGGACTGATGAGGGGCTAGTTGTATCCCAAAGGTGACACTATATCCAAAAGGAGAGAGGAGAAGTAAGCTGACTGCATCACTAGGCAGAAGGCYGTGTCATTCAGCTGATGAAGCAGCACTGACAGCTCTGTTTGCTGCTTTTGTACACAAAGGTGAGGTACCAGGAGGGCTGCTGATGACAGAAATAGGATGAAGGGAGATTTTTCTTCCGGGTAAGACTAGTTGCAGAGGCTATTTTTGACATCCAGAGAGAGATAGACTTAGTGGAGTTCAGTACAGCCAACATCAGTGCAGATGAAAAAATATTCAAGGATGGACACTGAATGATTTGAGAAGAGAAAAATCTAAGAATTAAGCAGTTCATTTAAAAAACAATAAACTTAAAAAAAAAAAAAAAACAGTTAGCTCATGTATTGGATCAGTATGATATTTCACTTCTACACTTTCCGCCCACACACTAATCTTCACAATGCGTGGAATAAACAGACTATAGCCCTGGTAGAGGCTTCTGGGACCTTCTGGTAGCAGGACAGCTTTCCACATGATTTAAGTTGAGAGGGGTTAATTTACTTGTAGCTTGCCTCCATTTCACCATTAAGCAAATGACACCAACAAGTACTGCATATTAGACTAACTTGTCTCTTTCCCTGTGTGTTGCTAAATGACAGTTATACGTTAAGATCTTTGTAAATGATAGTGCTTTCAAGTGTCACTGAATTAAAGGGACTTCACGGTGTTCCACACATGATAGTCCTGAGATGTCATAGTAAAATGAAAAATTCTGAAGGTAATATTTTATGGTATGTGTTATAGCTGTTCACACTTCGCTATACATAAACAGGGAGTAACTTTCGGTTGTACTGTCCTATAAAAAATGAGGAAATACATAACTGATTTGCCACAGTGAATATAGCACAAAGGTGACGAAATGATTCAGACCAGGATCTATATGCAGCATTCAGTGCTAGAGGTTGATACAATTTTGTTGTTATCAATACAACTAAAGACAATGGAGGATCTTAATTTAGACTGCAAGTACATCTGGTTAACAATTTTATTGGGGACTCTGAAGTAATAGAAAAAAGGTACATCTGCAGAAGCAAATGTGTAAAGAACAGGGAAACAAAAATCCCTACAGTTCTCTTTTTTGCCCATTTCTYCTTTGAGTTCATTTTCATGAATAAAAATGCCATTGCTGTAGTTCTCARTTTTTTCAACACCTACTTACTGGTTTTAGCAGATCATTTTTATAATATCTACTTAACAAACAGTATGAATAGCTGAAACCAACCAAATTTTAAAAGTCTGACCAATAGGAAATGGGAATAACCATACTGGGTCTACTCAAGTATCCTGTCTGTCTCTGACTCAGCCAATAGCTGATGTGTATGGAAAAGAATAGGATATCCAGCACTTGTAGAGTGATCCTTCTCTTATTGTGCTCTGCAAACATTTGGCAATCAGTAGTTCCCTGGCTTTTAGAGATAGATGTTTTGAATCCTAAATTACTGTGTTTAACAGTCACCTGTCATTTTTACCTTACTTCCTGCCAATAAGATTCATCATTAGCAGAAAACTTTCATGCTTTGAGATACTACTTTCTGAGACTGAGGAAAAAGTAGCTAACCAATTCACCTGGTAGCAATGATCTGAAAACAAAAATCTTCCTTTATTGTAGGATAGACTTCATCCAGACTATGGAAAATGGCAGATGTAGTAACTGATTCGAAGTAGCCAAGGAAGGGATGGCTGTTTTACTCTTGCCCTTCCAAAGATGCATCAGCTTAGTTTGTGCTGGAAGTTTAACCTACCCCAGCTCTACCTCTAACTAACAACACTAATGTGTTACTCTGCAATGAATTTTAATGAAGATGAAACCTGTAAAATTCAGATGCAGCTATCTGAAGGTTGTTCAAATTAAAGATTCTAGTTCTGGACCCCTGTCTAGTCATGCCACCTGTTAACGAAACTTGGAAGTTAGAAAAAGTTAAGAAGTCTTTTGTATTTCTATTCTTCTCCATTTAAGCACTTTCAGCATTGCACAGCTGTAAAGTAAGAGCATTTCAGCCTGCAGAGCAATGAAAGGAGAAAATCCATTCTGTATAATAAATGACCAGCCCCTGCTAGACATTTATTATGTCTTCACTTATGAAGCAATATTGGATAGCATGTGTGTCATAACAGAAGGATCATCCATCTTGTATCCTCCTGCATATATAGTAGTGAAATATTTAGGTGTGTACTTACATATCTACATTCATATAAAGAGAGATGAAAAGCTTGACTCACAAGGGACTTCTCAAGAGGGGATCTCAYAAGGGACTTGCTATTATGTAGCAAGACTGTACAGTCCCTAAACCTCACTGAGTGACTTTATGCTTTTAATCTTGGAGATCTCCAGTGAAGGTGATCACACAACCTTACTCTTCAGCTTATTCCATAAAGCTTAGACTATTCTTATATATATTCTATTTTTATTTAATACATTTATTCCTTGCRATAGCTTCCCAGTGAACCTAGCACTTCTCTGTAAGTAAAGACCAAGAAAGARTAATTGTTCCCTATCCCTTTTGATACATCCCCGGCATATTTAGCTAGATATCACGTACCCCTTTAGTTTTATTTCTATTTTTCTAGATGGTTTCTTGTAGGACTTCCTTTGTACATACATAATCAGTTTTTGTTCTTCTCTGAAATCCCTAATTCTTTTGTCATTTTTCAAATGTTACACCTAAAACTGAATGTAGGATTCCAATGGATGCTTAATAAGCACAAAGTAGAATAGAATAATTGATTAACTTGTTTTAGATTTATTGCTCTTAACAGTCTGMTACACCACAGTATTTGCTTTCTATCCACTCTTGCCTGATAGGAAAATGCTGCTTGTCTGACTCTCAAGYAATTCATCATCCACCATGAATTACTGTCCAGATGCACTATGATCTACCTGCTTGCTCCTATTGCCTCCTATATTTGAACATGTGATTATTCTTTCACCCCTGAACTTGACTTACATTTTGTCACTATTGAGGATGATTTTTTAGTTAATTCTACTTCTCAAAGCTAGTAATATGTCTCTGTATGTATCCTCCAAAGAGTTTATTGTCTTCTCCCAGCTTCAGTTCAGCTGTGAATTGCTTTAGTGTGTTTTCTGCCACATCTCATAAAAGGACTAATGAAAGTATTCAATAGTACTAGACCTAGAATGGACCCCAYGAACAAATTTGCTTGACATTCGTGTCAATATGACACCAGTTGGGTTAATAATTACTTTCAGTGTTTGACTTGCTTTGGTCAATTGAGTAACATTTCTTTCCTTCGGACTTCCTGTTGACTTCGGCTGAAGTACTTCTAGAATAAAGCAAGTTCAGTGTTAGTAACTTGTTAAATTTTTTGTTGTTGTTAATCCACTGAATAAAATAAAATGTTAGAGCCTTAGCTTGGCTACTCTGTCAAAACATCCCTAATGTTCCTATCAGATAGACTTCTGAGTCATACTAATTTCTAAACAGAATGAAAAGTTCAGGGAACTCTGTGGCTTGCTGAAGCAAGGTATGAGAGTGAATTTCTGATTCTTTTGTGTATGCATATCAGAGAGAAAGTGTGGCTGGGAGGAAGTGGACAAATTTGGAGGAATGTGATAAAAAAGTACATCTTGGCAAGTTTTCAACCTTCTGTGTGTTCAAAGATGTCAGGTGTTTTGCTAGGGAATTTCCTTGTGGCCTGAAGGTAAAAATTGGATTGATTTCACTTGTACTTTATGCTCATTTTCTTTATAAAAGATTACTTAAAAACTATAATCCTTACAAAGAGCGATAAATCTTGAAATATCCTGTGTTGTGCTAAGTTTTTTTCCTTGTAGATATTCATCTCTCTGACATTTTTTTTTTTTCTTTTGCAGTAATGTTAGGAGGTGAGTGGGTTTTCCCCTTGGCCAGCCAATAAAGTAAGTCATATTCTGTTAGCGTTAATAAATGTTTTAAACCAAAAAAAAAAAAAAAAAAAATCCTAAAATGAAGAAAATATGTCAGAAGCACTTTTGGAATGCATTTAGTGTTCAGTTGCCTCTTCAGTCTTCATGCTGTGATAATCTAAAATGTTATGCATGTGATAAAGGCATCAAAATCAGCCTTTGGTATGTCCAGCCTGCAGTTCTGCAACTGCATGGCAGTTCTATCTGATAAAGTTTTATGGAAATCAGGGAAAACCATAGGCATGGAAAAGAACCTAGAGATAGGAGTATATATATACATTATGCCAACTGATGAAAGACATGAAGAGGATTCTAAAAACTTCTGTTACAGATTATAACTGTGTATAAATTCTTTTGAAGCAGAAAGTTTTCCTAATGCTTAACTTAATATTTGCAACATATCTGCAAACAGCAAAATTCTAACTGCTTATACTTCCAGTGGCTGTAGAATATAATTAACCAGTGGCCAAGGGTCACTTCTGTTTGCTTGTGTAAACATAGATTCATGTTCATAATTTTAAACTTCTRTTCTAAAAGTTGTTCTTAGAGTCTTTGGTAAAATTATTGTGAGAGAGTGATTAGATTTTGAATTTATGCTTTCATTCCTTTGAGATCATAATTCAKTGACTCAGAAGAAAAGTAAAAAGAAGTATGATGACATTCTTTCTGGTTAGAATCCATACTTAAACATTTATACTTTCTTTCTGCTAGTCTGAATCTGATAGTACATTGTGCTGACCTTTCGTACAAGTTTTATGCACCAACCAAATTGTAAAATTTTCTTATAAAATAGATGGACCATACACTAGTCTCTGTCTGGGGATGAGACTGAGCAAAAAAAAAAAGGACGTTATTTTATTTAATTTTATTTTAGGTAGTTTTCAAGGTGTAGTATTTTATGCAACAGTAGGTTTATACATACATTCTCTGGAGTGAATGTGGAGCTTAAAAAAGCATTTGCTGCATCCTAAATTTTACACTATCTTTTTTCTTATGGATAGCATACTAAGTGCATTGGTCAGAAGTGAAATGGTAAATTGTTTTATGTCTCTGTATTGCGGATGCTGTCAAACAGACTGCATTGCTTAGATGCTTTGCACACAGCATCTCATCCTGTCTCACTGACCTGAAGTTATTGAAGATTTGCTGAAAGAAGTGCGAAGGAGAGGGTACTTACATTGAAATTTAATTGCAAATTTCATATTATTGTCTAGCAGGAGAAAAGATTCAAGAAATTACACCAGAGAAAGATGGGCACTTTACTGTCACTGAGGTTGGTTTTCATTTCTCTAAGCCTCAATGGAAATAATACTACTGCTTCTGTGATACCAGCTGCAAGCTCTGGCACTCTTCCTTATGCAGCACCTGATATTGCGAGATCATTRTCTTTTAGTGGTGTTTTTAAAATGCTACTGTAATTTAAATAGCCTTGGTGTCCTATGCTGCTGCTATTACTATTTGCTGTTTTCAAAAGAAAAAAAAAAAAGCTTTACTTCCTGTCCATTCCTATGGTAAATATCTATATCACCGTATTTGCTAATGCCTTTGTTTTTTTGTATTATAAGCTTTTAGTCTACAAAAACTGATACAGATATTCAACTCCTCCAAGTTTACCTGAACTTCCAGACTGCGATTCTTCTTACATCTATTGAATTCTCACAGCTTGTTAAAGATATCATTCTGGCTGGCTTATGCTGARGAGAATTGTATTATTAGTTATATGAGATTATATACACCCTTAAGGGGGGGTGTCAAGAGGATGGGGCCAAACTATTTTCAGTGGTGCCTAGCAACAGGATCAGAGGCAACAGGCACAAACAGAACCACAGGAAGTTCCACCTGAATGTGAGGGGGAATTTCTTCACTGTGAGAGTGACAGAGCACTGGACCAGGTTGCCCAGAGAGGTTGTRGAGTCTCCTTCTCTGGAGATCTTCAAAACTTGCTTGGATGCAACCCTGTCTAACATGCTGTATGTGACCCTGCTGAGCAGGGAGGTTGGACTAGATGATCTCCAGAGGTCCCCTCCAACCTTAACCATTCTGTGATTCTGTGGTATGTTGGCATGACCATCACTAATAAATGATAAAAGAATTTCTCCTGGGTTAGTTTTCCAAGAGAAATCCAAACAAGTCTTTAGGGAGATTTAAGTACCAGTGCTCACTATAATGAATGAGAAAACAAGCGTTGACTTCATCAGTCTCTATTCAGTCCATTACTATTTCCTGATCATGAAGATCAGTGAGTACCACCAAGTTAACTTAAACAACAAAACAACCTCAGGACACAATTCACCAAAGTGTGAGTAGCTTTTCAAACTTTTGAAAGTAGAATTTTTGCTTCTAATACTACAAAGAATTTTCTGAAAATATCTTTGCAATTCTTAAACTGTTGAACATAGACATATTGTTAATCGTATATTACATGCACTCAAAAAGGAGAATGTGAGTAGCTTATCATGTGGATGTCACCTAGAAGTCTAATACAGAGCCAAGATTTGGACTTAAATATCCTTTAACACAAATTTACTTCCGCTTCCCTTACCATTTATTCAAATACATATATGTATATAAAATGTGATTTGTGTTTGGTAGCATTCACAGTGCATTTGTCCTTCTAGTAAATAGCCAGAAGAACTCTAATACCAAAACCCATATGCGCTGGTGTTTACTTAGGCTTGAATTTGATTATATCTTTTTTTTAATGTAGCTTTAAATGATCTGCAGTCTAGTTCCTAAGGCTTGTTGAAGCTTGCAGCACTGTCTTCAAAGAGAGAAATATCATTAAAAAGGAGACAAGTACAGAAGCTTCTGAAAGTTTTCTCTGAATAGAAAAGGAGTATATTTTTTCCAAATGTCATTTCTTGCTGCGAAGATCAACTTTTCTCTTAGCAACAGTTTCAAATTCTTTACTACTTTATCTATAATTGATGTAAAACATTGCCAAATAATCACTTTTTCTGTGTCTTCTAGGTATCTCCAGGCATAGTTTGCTGTGACCAACAGGCCTTGTCCAGTCCTAAAAAAACACTTCTTAAAATTATGAGGGTCAAATTAGAGTAACATTGATTTATCAAATATATAACTTTTTTCTACATAAATGAAAGCTTTCCAAGTCCTTTTCTTCCCAAATTTTCCAGTAAGCTGCCATGTTATTTTGGTGACATGATAGCTATATTCAGTGTTGAACATCACTGTTGTCAAATGTACTGATAATTCCTCTGATGTCAGTGACAGAGAGATTGTGTCTTGTCGGTAAGGAAAGCAGACGCCTTGGGCATGCTGAAACTGAGAAATTAGATTCCCCTAGGAGAGCAACCATGTGAGAACTCTGAGCAGTTACCTCCCTAGTAGGAATCGAACTGACTTGTAAAAAATGAGAACTGACACCTTTGCTTAAAACTAGGTCCAGGCATGCAGAATAGTTTGCAGAAGTGTGTGTGTGTTTGTGTGTGTGTTTTTATAATTATGTTCATCTGATTATGTTCTTCTGCTTTCCTCTAGGCAGGTTTAGCATGGACATGTATTTAAGAGCTCCTCACTATGCAGCTCTGGATGGGGCTGGATTAAAGGTATAGAGGACCTTAAGTTCACTCTTCTGTTTCTGTACTAAGAAATTTGATTAAATATGCAAGCATCCACAGCTTTACTAATCCACCAAGCTTTCTGAGATTCCTTTTCGCTTATCTTCCAAAATATACTTAATGTTTCAGTAATTGGTTAAAGATGGTGGGTATTCTGTTTCTGATCCATCAAACCTTGGGAGCCTGCATGTAGCTTTTAACTGGCCCTGGGGATGACTGGATCATGGAGCTGAGCAAGTACTGAGGTGCTTTACTGGAGCTTCTGCTGGCATGTCCAGCAGCAGGAGGCTGCAGGGATTATCGGTCTGCTTGTGCAAGAGAAAATGGGCAACTAGAAGCTGAATTTGTTTGGGCTTTTTTGGTAAATTAAATGAAAATCATTTTGAAATTCTATGCTATGGGGATTACTTTAGTACCTTTTAGGGGTGGGGAAATGCATAGATTCTGTTCCAAAGTCTTAAGAGAGAAGCCAGGTTTCTGCATCTGAGTCTGTCAATCAGTTCCAGTGTGTCTGCTTCAGGAATTAATGCAACTTCTAACTCTTCTCCATCCAGAATCTTACAAGGCAGACAGAAGTATCCCACAACTACAGCAACTTTAGCATTGTCCCATAAAGTATTTGGTACTGATGACTTCAAAAATTATTACAGTGAGTAGCACAAACYGCTTGCATGAACCAGGAGAGTTCAATGTCATTATATTTGACCACAGATCTATTTGAATAGAATTAATTTATTTTAAGATTATTGGTATCTCTTATTTTCATGCTACGGCATGACAGAACATGGGTCTGCAGTACAAAAGATGAAAACACATAGACTTATTTATTGACTCAAATCCGTGACCTTATAAACAGGAGTAAGCCTTATAGATTGCAACCAAAGGATCTAAAGTGTATGTAATTATTTTAGTAAAAAACATTACTGACTGCAGGCAGCATATTTCCTTATTTGTGTCAACATTTTAAGTACTTTCAGAAAAGTGAGGGGTCTTTGGAGGTAAAATCTGATATAAGAGATGCAAATACATGCCATATATTCTGTGATGTTCCAGGCATAGGGAGAGAGAGGGAAAAATATGGAAGAAATGAGAAAGGAAAGRAATGAAGCTTATTGTGAATGCAGAGGGTAATCTATATCTACATTGTCTTTTGTACATAAGCCATTGGAAGACTATTCAAAGCAAGAGAAAAATGTAAGAAAGAATTTGTTTTCCCGTAGAAATAATATCTTGCAGAGATTGCATTAGGAAGAGTAAAACACTGGCTAGAAATAAACCTGTTTTGGTGATGAATATTAATTTATTGTTATTATTCTATAATGTTTCAATTTTATCTTATTTCTTAGGTTCTGTTTCTCAGATTTTTAAAATGAACATCAGAATAGTTTTACGTGGCTTGGCATGTTTCTGAGTACCCTCATAGTACTCCATCCAAAGAACATCTGTGTATCAGCTGTAAAGCAGGACTGTATGTTCCTGTGAAAAAAATCTGGCTTGAGTTGTCTATAAGAAATGACTGAAGTAAACTATGGAAAACATCTCTTAGAATTTTTTGGATGAACAACCATCATTCAACAGTATGAAGGGTGGTTTTAGTTTCAGACATGAATAAAAATGATGATGAGYGAATCTCAAACACTGAGCTTGGAAAATGGAGGAATTAAAAGATTAGTGCTGTATGATTCTCTTTTTCCATCCTGGCAAGCCTGGGATTCCTTCACTTGTTATTGGGTACAGGCTATGAGAGAAAGTGTACAGTGTGCAATAAGGGCTAACAAACATGGAAAATAATTAGAATTATGCCCATATCTGTATTTCATAGAAAGAGAAGGGATTATTTTCTTTATTTTCAAGGGAAACAGGATTTAGTTCTGTGTCTAAAAGGGCAATGTTTTCAAATGTAGCCTGGGAAATTATAGCTGGGAACATGAATGCTGACTGGCTCTTATCTAAGGGAGTAGAAATTCAGTTTAGAAAAACTTAAAAAAAGCTGTGCTTTTAATCTTCATGAATCTAGTTCAGTTTCCATAAAATCACTGGAAAAATTCTTCCATTGCTTGTACGGAGTTTAGCCTCATATCTTAACAGCTTAACTTCTTCACATTCTTTTCTTTCATTGCTTTACTTTTTTCACAGCAGTTGCTTTCCTTATACTTCTTGCATTCTTTTACAACTTAAACAGTAGCTAATAAGAATATTATCCAGCCAAACAGCTTACCTGAGCAAGAGTATTATTTAGGATGTTTATTCTTTCCTTTATGTTTTGAAACTGTAAAAAATATTTAAAGATTGATAGAAAGAATCAAATAAAAAGATTTGATTCAAGGACCTGGGAGATATAAAAGATGGAACTACTACAACTGGATTCTGAATGTAAYTCTTGTTATTTTATCATTTGYGTTTTTTTTTATTATTATTATTATAGAATCACAGAGTAGTTGTGGTTGAAAGGGACCTCTGGAGATCATCTAGTCTAACCCCTCTGCTTAGGGAGGGTCACCTGAAGCATGTTAGACAGGGTTGCATCCAGGTGAGTTTTGAATATCTCCAGAGAAGGAGACTCCTCTCTGGGCAACTTGTTCCAGTGCTCTGTTATGCTCACAGTAAAGAAGTTTTCCTCATATTCAGATGGAATGATACAATTTTTTTTTTTTTAGAATTATTTTAAATCATAATCAAATAAAATGAACCAATACTTCAGGATTATTTTAATTTTAACATCAGAAAGGTGATGATTCTAAGTATAGTTTTGCATTCAGCAGTGTTTTTGTGAAARCTGAGGAAATACATTATGGTACACTAATTATTTTCAGGGAAGCTTGTCRTTTTCTTCCTAAATTCTCCCTGAAATCCATATGGATGAGTGACAAATAATGCATGATGTAATGGCAGGTATAAYTTAGGGTATGGTTCATGACAGGGTATGGCTTACCTTGGGATAACCATTTACCTCACTGTAGGACATTCATACAAGTTTTGGAGTTTCCACATCCTGATACAGATATGGCTCAGCTGCTGTGTTTAACTAAAGTTACTGGAAAAGTAAGTTTACAGTAAGTTATGAAGATGAAATTGACACCAGTTTCACCTTTTCTTATTATGTCAGGCTATAGACTTCTGGGTTAAGCGACTACACAGTACCTGAAGCAAAAACAGAAATATTTGAAACAAATGTGGAACAAGCAGCTGCAACAAAAAACACAACCATACATGACTCAAGAATCTTAATTTTCCTCATTACTAAGTGCATTCTCTTAAAAAACGTTTTTTTTTCCTTGGAAGAATGATTAAGGGAAGACAGAAAGGGATTTTTGAAATACATTGAGTGAAGGAAAACTACAAAGAGCTAAAATTATAAGAAACTGCTATCTGTACAATGCAGTGACACAGTATTTTAAGGACTGACTTCAATTTGTCTCAGCTTTTCAAGGAGATGAGAACACACATGTTCCTATCCATGATGCATTCGTTCTGTCAGATCCCACAAACCTCCAGAGCTCTGGAGCCTCTGAAACTCTTTGCTAACCTTTTATTACATTTGTTTTGTTTTGTTTTTAAAAAGTTGAGCTCTATGTCCTCTAAGTGAGAGTGTTGGGGCAAAATGTTACCCTTTTACAGATAAATMCAAATGAAGGCAAGACTTGCTCCTTGTTTGCGTGTTATCATTTTAAACAATTCATGATTAATTATCTTGTTTCTCTTATCTGAGAGAACTAAGATTCAGAAAAAATAGATGTAAGCATAGAATTAAATCAGTTTCTGGAAAGTCTACATTCAACCATAAAAACTTGAGGTCAACAGCAGGACAGATGGGTTGAAAACAAGTATGTGTGCTCACCCAAGTTCTCCCTTTGGGGTGGGTTTCCCTTTGAACTTTGTCTCCAAACAGGTAAGGGAGATGGAAATAAGGAGTCACTGTCAGTTTCATCAGGATCTCATAGGATTTCTGATGTGTTTGTACAGTGGAGCATTAATGAAGCCAATAATCACTTCCCGATTTTTCATGTAAAAAGTGGATTAACATTATCTGGAAAAAAGTTTCCATGAGACAATTGGCTAAAGTTCTCAAACACTGCATTATATAAATTTGTTTCTAGGATAGAGCAATTTCCAACTGGGCTGCTGCAGGAAATTAACCCCTAAATTAATCATTAACTCTGTTCCTGTGATCAGAGGCCCCAGTTTTCCCTCTGGATCTGTGCTAATTCAAACTGACTGCAGCATAAATCAATTTTCATCAGCCATTTTATTACYGAATTGTCCCAGTCTAACTTGTGACAGTCAACATCTTCCAAGTGCAGCTTCAGCTATTCAGGAGAAGGCGAAATGGATTTTGTCACCTCAGCCTGGCTGGCAAAGAGATAGAGGAGACTTGACTGAACCTGCTCTACTACCCCTTTCCTTTGCAGTTCAGCTTTTCCCTAACATCTAACTAATCCTTCAAGAAAATTCCCTCTCTCTATTGGTCCTTGTAAGCTAGTTTCCAGGAACTTTTTATGTTAAGAAGTAGAGTATCAATTGCMCCTGGAGAAGGCAGACATGCTTTGCCTCTCTGTTAGCTACCTTATGTGGGCATCTAATGTTTAGAGCTAATATCACTGGGAAAATCCCTTAGGAAACCAGAGCAACAGGCCATCTCAGTCAGGAAGTAACTCGTCACCTTGGTTGTTATTCACCCATAATTGCCTGACTCCTGAGACAGTCTGACAGCCTGTAATGACCTGTTCCAGGAAGGACATTATTATCTGGCACCATTAATATTAGCCCTGGGTATGGCAGATGCCAGCTAGAAGGATACAGATCCAGATATGCACAGAAAGGCAGAGAGTTAAAGAGAAATTTAATTTTTATATTTTATGAGGTAGAAAAGTAGATTCTCTTGGAAATCCCTTTTAGAGAGCCTTGATCCTTCTCCTTTCTCTTATTTTTAAGAAAGGGAGAAAAATATTGCCTAAAATCAACATGCTAAATTAGACGTAGTAATAGTGAAAATGGTCCAGTCACACTTCTCTCCAAAGCTGCAGCTGAAATATTTGTGTTTCATGAAAATTTTAAAGGGTCTTTTTTGTACTGAAGATATGTGCCATTGCTTAGTAATGAATGCAATCAATAATGCATGTATTGACACAACATATAAAAGTGAACTTACCTGCAGTTAAATTTGGAATGGATGTTTACAGCTGAAGAGCTATCCTTTCAAATGCTTCCTAGGTCTTCGTGATAAATTAGGGCATATGAATTTCTTATTCTGTTTAATTCTGAGAACACAGTGTTTTGTGAGTTGTATTACAGAGTCTTTTCAGCTTTATTTTTAAGTACAGGTAATCTTGTATGTGGGAGCCTGTTAGCCATATACAGTCTCAAATGATTTCACCATTGGCTCAGATAACAGCAATAATAAACTTCGCCAAATCACTAAAGGTCTAAGTATGACAGRAAAAAAGCAGGAGAATATTGATTTGCCTTAGGTATTTTGTTTAAACTCCCACAGTAGGCAATACTTACAGCATTTGAGGATTTCAAATGTTGTCGTTCAAAATACACAGTATTTTGACTTTATCAGAAGAAAGAAAGGATTCTTTTGTGGGTTTGTGATAGAGAGGAGGGGAGACAGAGAAGGAAAAGAGAAGGGAAGGGAGAAGAAGGGAAGGGAAAGGAAGGGAAAAGAAGGAAAGAAAAGGGAAGAGAACTGTTACTAAGGGGAGAGTGATGGGGAAAGGAGAGGAAAGTAGAGGAGAGGAGAGCTCTGTATGCTGTTACTTTTTTTCAAATCATCTTTGCAAGGAAATTTTATTATRACCACAGTTTCTGCTTAATAGCTGTTCACTGCTCTGTCTCATTAGTCACTATTATTTCTCTATTATTTAATGTTGAGATCTCCTTTCCTGTCTTTTCTTTTCCTTTCTTTTTTTTTTCTTTCTTTCTTTTTTTTTTTTTTTTTTTTTTTTTTT
>NW_028185583.1:1368313-1400503 GCF_003343005.1 Rhea americana | reverse complement strand
TACTTTTTGTGAAGTAAAACGCAAATATAAAAAAAAGTCCACAGTGCAAAGGTCAGAACAAGGAGGACTGGAGAGAATAGATCTTGAATTCAAATATGAAGGATCATGACAACATCAAGAGATGCAAAAATGCTATTGATGAATAGGCATGCTGAACCAAATTCCAGTGTCAGTGGCAGGAACTTAAACATCAGAATCATTTCCCTGTGATAAATGTTTTCCTTTCAGGAGAGGCATGCACCTCACCATTTTATTATTATTGTGTCATGGCCAAAATCTAATACAAAATTTAACAGGCAACTATCTTTTTTTAATACAATTGATTGGTTATTCTGGCTGTCTATGAATTAAACTTGCAAATATTTGAGAGCTAATATTCTGGTTACAGTGCCAGTGGTCCCATTGAAATTGACTCCTATAAAAAATTCAGTGGAGTGAAGAAGACTTAATAAGGAAGCTACGGAAGTCTAAAATTCCTAGGACTATTCACAAGAGTAAATATTCTATTTAGTAGTAAACACAGGAAGCAGAAAAATAATGATGTTGTTTCTGTATCTCTCAAAATACTTTAAACAAGCACTTTAACTTCCCCATGGAAATAAAATGTTATAGCCTCAATACTGAGAAGTTTCTTAAAGACACGCCACATTAGACACAGCAAAATAAATTTATTTCTTCTAAGAACATGTATGGGTTTTTCTCTTTAAAAGAAGTGACTTCTTTATATAGAAAACATGTTTCACTTTAGACTCTACTAGCAGTTTTGAACCAGCCTCCAGGCACTTTAGACTTCGACAGTGCCACAAAGGATTGTCTAATTTAACAAACATGTTAGCCATAATTCACCACTGTTTCTGATAATAAGGTGGAATTCTCTATTTACTCTGGTTTCAGGCCTACCTAAGTTAGAAGGCATATTGGTAAAAAATACCCAGCTGCTGTCTATATTGTCGTTTCTTTGTCCTGTGAATCACARGAATGAGTAGTGGCTGCCTGCTGCACAGTGGGCTTCTGGATGCATGGCACCCCCARCTGCTTCGACCCACATGTTACAAATGAGCTAGAAGTATAGTGAGAGTGATGAGGGAAAATCTGTGTTCTCAGGTTGTTTCCAAACTACTGGCTAAACTATAACAGGAGCTAACCCTATCTTTACTGACTGTTGCAAATAGATGGGATGGGGACTGTTGTCTATTTAAAGATAACCATATGTGTATTTGCATGTCATTCTTGCAGGACCATGAAGATCACACTTGCATATTTTACCTTCTTCCTACAATGGAATAGAAGCACATATAAAGTCAGTTAGTGGAATTAAGATGCYGGCGGCTTGTTAGGCCACAGTGGCTCAATCATTTGTGGTCCATTGTCCCAAGCTATAGACCTGAGAGACATGGATTGCAAACAGAAATTAAAAGATTGCTGCGAGACAGTGGCAAGAGAAGATCACATTAGGGCTTTTCCTGACTCCTGTTTCTATTTTGCTAGATCTGTTTTTCTCTGCTGTTATTATATTTAAAATTAGAAATAGTAGGTGTTTTCCTGGATATATGAGACATATGGGGAGGGAGAGAGAGGGACAGAGGTGGAGAGAGAGAGAGAGGGAGAGGGAGAGAGAGAAAGCCAACCATAGCAGTCATGGGAAGGATCTCTAGTAAATTACAGATTTAATATTAACATATAATGCAGAATAGTAAAGTTTGTGTTTAGAAAAGTGGCCATTAGAAAGTGTACTGAAATACACGGGAAAAATAAGTATGTACAGGCAAAAATAATCTATGGAAATGCTGCTGACACAGCAAAAGGGAAAAGGCAATGGGGATTAGGTGGGGAATTACGATAATAAGATCCTGTAGTAGCTAATTGAGATGACACAGGAATAATAACTGAGGAGAAGCCAAGACAGAAGCACCACAGTGCCACAGTAGTTTATTAACATATGGGAGAGAATTTGTCTGAGCTATTAACTTCCAGTTGTAGTAAATTCCAAGGGTAGTGAATCCTCAATTAATTTTTCCATAAAGACTTAGAGGGGCTTCAGGGCTTGTCCAGATCATTAGGATTGCTTTACAGGCACATAACARAAAGATTATGAAGAAGACAATTTTCCAAGTAATCCAAGACCTATTCTGTGCTAGTTCAGGCAAGAGCTGAATATTAATAGCTCCTAAATACTAAAARAATTGATTTTTCCTCCTTCTAGCTCAGAAAAAAGGTCCAAAATCATAAATGTTTTAAAAATATACTTTTTTGATCTRATCATAAAAAAACAGATTGTTCAACTACGAGCACTTAAACTGCCTGCAATAATAATACATGTTCAAATGGGGGCAAAGGGTATTTTCTCTCTCCATGTACAATTGTGTTTTTGCACATGCTAATTGAATGCTTGGGTATCTAGATATATATGTAATCAGTCATGTAAGTAATCACCAYTGGCTGCTTCTGGTCTGCATATACAGCTGTTTGTGTGCTATATTAAAAAGTTACAAAATCATTATAAATTTGGATAGCCCTGGGACACCTATTGTGCATCAGCTAGTGATACAAACACACAGCTCAGACTTGTAAGAATATTCTGTGTTATTACCTTAGATTATATCCGGAGGAAAGACTTCAGAAGAATTTGTCTGAGGTGACCTTTTAAAAAGCAGTGACCTTTGTCACTTAAGGAGACTATTCACAATTTTCCAATACCTTCTCTGCTATTTAAAGCAAAAGCATGCCTTTCAAATAGTTCTAGGGTACACTGCTAGTGCTCCAGGCTCAGCAGTTTCAATACTTTTCTTGTCCATGGAAGTTCCCTTTTGAGTTATAAATAGAAGCCATATCATCTTGAGCACTATCTTGATGTCATTTACATGTTTTACAAGACTATGTATTGTAAATGTACTCTCCCTTCCTCAACCCTCCCTCATTATTCTCAGACAAGACCTACTGAACTCTGTTCAGTATTTTCTAGAGATGGGAATGGATCTGAACATAGGTGTCAGGATAATAAAAGCTCATACATTTTTTTAACACAGGCGAACATATTTCTTTCATTGCAGGTAATCTTCCCAGATGCTAACTGCTCATGGTATTTGCGCAAAACTCTGGGGTCTGCAGGGTAAACTCAATACCTAACTGCTGGGCTGGAACAACTCTCGAGATTTTGGAGAATCTGTCTCAAGCCCACTCCTGGAGTAGAGCTCCCTCCTATTTCAAGCAGCAAAACTGAGCAGTAATGCACTTAATGGATATTTTAGCAGAAACCACTCTTAATGAGTGACTTTTCTGCTTGTCTTGGATTTTTGGTATAATGGAGTAAGYGAACATAAGGCTGCATCTTCTGTCTATYGATAGCAAGGATTAAAGCAGGCTCTACAGAGCTGCTGTTCCCCTTGCTGTGACTGTATATTAGACATTGGGATAGGCAGGGGCTCCAACTCTGTTCTTTTCTCCCTCCCATTGGTGCTCCTGGAGAGGTACTCCTGGAGTGCAGGAAGAGATAATGAGAAAATGAGGAAAGCTTTTGATTTCCAATGATTATGCACCTCTGTACTGTTTGCTCATAGCAAAGTTATGACTGTAACCTAACTTTGGAGGATCTTCCCATATCTCCATCAGAATGTGTTATTACGAGTTAAAGCTGGAGAAGAAAAGGTAAGGAATTCAGCAAAAGGTGACCATATGATAAGTTAGAGCTTCCCAAGAAAACAGAGTCTCAGTTTAGAACCTTTCTTCTGGAAAGTTACAAGTTGATATAAAATGATCGGCTCCTTGCCATTGTAAAATGAAGCATCGAGTTCTAGTTGTAACTGYTGTCACTTTCTGTAACATAATTATTTATAAGCACCTCTTCAGAGGAATGATAATTACTACTTAGAAACATTACTTTTGACTATTAAAGAAAAACGTAAAAATGATGAGAGGAATATATCAATAATCACGTAAGTAAGTTGCTGATTGTTTGTCTACCCATATTTACCAAATTCTTAGTAGCTAGAATCTCTTTATCTCCTCTCTCATGGCATTATTTCACTGTAAACTCTGAAGTTGGGCAAGGTTCAGTGAGCTATTGGAGAAAATTAAATGTTTTTCCACGGTATTATTTTTAAGCTCATGGAAAGCAAGTTGAATTTATGTATATTAATTTTTGTTCTGAGATTTGAGGTTTGTGTGGAGACTTAGCAAAATGTCAGAATGAGCTGCTGTTGTTTTTCTCCTTGTTCTACAATCAAAATCAAAAACATACTACTTTTGAAGCTGAGCAGGCTATGTTTTCTTATGGTAAAGTGTCTCTTACATGACAAAATCTCAGCAAACTGCATAATGCATTTGCTACATTTTAATAAATTTGCACTGATTTTAACAATATTAAAACTATATTCACATAGTTTTAATTGTATTATACCTAAACAAAGTGTAATCTTTCTTTTTCTTTTCCAGTGTACTTGCAGAAAAGGCAATTTTGAACTTCAAATTGAGTTGTATAACCTAATATAAGCATGTAGAGAATGAATCAATGAAAGCATCTTTTTCATTTTATGCACGAATTTAATCTGCTAATATTTGCTTTTGTGCTCTGTGTCAAGTCGAAGAATCATAGTTATCTTTTTCATGATAGCTGTGAAACATGCACATTATCACATTAATTTCTAACATAGTTCAATTAAGTTTTTAGGTCCTGTTGTCCTTATTTGTATCCATAGGACTAATTTTTTATACTTAATCTGGCACACAAGGGTACAGAATCTGTGGAGAAAGCCATATGAGGCAGTGAGTCTATGTAGGTGTGGATTTCTCMGTCAAGACACTGCTCTAAAAACATGCCCCACTTACAGTCTCCAGGTTCTCCAAATAATAGAGCTAGAAGCCTCTCTAACTTTTAAAGCAGGACCCATTTTGGCTGAGGTAACTTAACCAAAATCTCTCAGTAAAAGGACCAATATTTTGTGTGGGAAAWGGAAACAAATGCCTTTGGCTTGTTGTTGGCAAAATGAGTTCATGTAACTGTATTTACCTGATATTCCCTATCCAAAGARGATACTGAATTGTCAGTTATCTTTGCCTTGTTCTGAGGCTTTTAAATAATAGAGGTTTCAAACTCATGGAAACAGTATTAATAAATCCAAATCAAAGTCAGGCACTTAAATGTTTATTGTACTCTAAGTTTTATGGGTGGTCCCTTAGCGGAAGATATTTTGAGGACACATATCAACATATATTGTGTTTGCCTGTCTTTGTTTATATGTGTATACATTCACATGTAAACATACACACATACATCTGTAGTAATCAGTGAGATGACCCACAAGCCAGTATAAACAATACAGCACTTTGTTAGGCATGGACTACTACAACTTTTACAGTTCCATTTTGACCACACAGTTGAAGAATACAGAGAGACTCCAAATGATCTTTAGAAATGTTATTTATTACAACCACAAGACAAGTTTATATATGACATTACAATGCACTGTGGGTTGTTAAATAGTTGGTGGGCATTTTCAAGAAAAAAAAAAAAAGATTAACGAGCAGCAAATACTGAATAAATTGAGCTGTACTTAGATTCCAAATCTAAGTTTACACTTAGGATATACTGTAATAGTCTAAACTTGTCATGCAGCCATAAAAGTGCTAAAAGCTTTCAAAAATAAACATATCCAGATGACGGAAGCCACTTTATCCCAAGGGTAATGGATCTTTGTATTAAATACAGTAACACATCCATAATAAAACATATGGAATATGATATTTCCAGAACCATTTACTGCACACTGTGTAAAGGTGTGTGAGGAAGCTGTAAATACCTCAGTCCTGATAGATGAACTTTTATAGAATCAGGGTCTCAGTTATTACTTTTACTGTATGCCTGTTTTGTAAGTGTAAACACCCTGGGGATGGATGATATTCACATCTGAAATAATTGTAAGCTTGCCAAAAACTGTTCTTTGGGAATTCAATTTTAATTGCTTTTTTGAACGCTTGTCTAAGGAGTTGTTCTCACCTTGTTCCTTGTGTATTGTTGCCATTTACTATTAATGAGAGTCCCATACCTAGAGTGAAGGGAATCTATCCGTTGGCTCAGCTTAKGTGAGTTCTCCTCTTGCTGAAAGCACCATTTTTTGGATACAAATTCTGAGGTCATTTCTGGGTAACTCCTCACTCCTTGCCCAAGCAAAGCCCCACTTAGAATGCTCTGGTGATTGTAATTGTTCACTCTTCATGTTGCTATGACTATGTCATCTTTATATTTAAACTGCTGTATTTCTGTGGAAAGTGGCTATGTAAAAATAGCACTGTCTAGCTCAGCTCTGCTCCCTCTAGGTATTTGGAGCTGCTAACCAACATAAGGTATTTTTAGTTTTACTTCTTTTAGCTCTGCAAAATCAACACAGGTCAAAGAAAATGTATTTATTCTGTAGATTCACTAAAACATTTAAAATATTTTTAACTAAAGGCATTTCCATCAAAACTAAAAACAAAGTCCTCTTTGATCAAAAATGGAATAGAGAGCTACTCTGAACTATTGTGTATTAATATACTGCACCAGTGCAAAAATTGCATTTAGCGTCCCTTCCCTCCCTGCTGTGTGATTACTTAAGTCTTGACAGATCAGACAATTTTTATTACAAAAATTCTCCTGCTTCCACATTCTTTGGAGGTCACATCCTTGCTGCTGTTGTCTGCAAATCAAAGGATCCGCAAAAAAGATTGTGCTGAATCCCCCCAGGTATGCCTGTCTGATGGGAGCTTTCTCAGTCTTTGGGGCATGCTCTATTCGGAATGTCTTCTTTGAGCATCTGGACATTTTCCATTTGGAATATCTCTTTTGTAGTAAAAGCTGTACTTCAGGATACTAGCCTGTGTCATCAGTTAAGGCAAATCGAGAACACTGTCTTGACTTCGCTGACTAAGAATCTGACCCAGAGACACTATACTTTTCTACAATTGTCAGCATGCTATGCACTCAAATAATATATTAAATAATATCTGGATGTCACTGGAGAGAAGAAACCTGTTAAGTGAAATAAGTTGCAATGATCCGACTTGCTCAAATTCAAAGGAAACTTTAGAAGTATCTGACGTTTAAAGTTAAGCTTTAAGGTGCAGAACCCACATTTCTTCAGATCATCTTAATTCTCGCTAACCTTGGCAATACTGCAGGGGGTATATTTGCCTGTGGATGAGCTACTTTTGAATAAACACTGTAGTGCATTGAGCACATGATTTTTAATAGCAGACTTACTGCTATATCTGTCATTTCTGTTTTTGCGAACTAGTCTTTGAAAATAGTTATTGTGGAAAATAATATACATAACAGTCAGGACACTTTTTTYTGTCTTTGCTTTGTGAGTAAACAAAGTACGTTTCAATTTTTCCTAATTTGCTGTAGCTCTCTGATGTCTTTGGCTATGGAGGCTACAGCAATGTGGGGGCATCAAATGCAGTGGAGGATGGTGAGCAAGCTTGACTGGCAATTTCTGGTACATGTAACAGAGATTCCTTTTACTCTGCAATCATTTTGAAAAAGATAGTTATTTGGGAAAAGAATGAAAAAATATCTTCCTCTTCATAGGCCTTGATGAGGTTCTTTTTTTCTCTCTGCTGTCGTGGGTGGATGATTCATAGAACTAGCTCTCAAAGCRTATACTGAGAACTGTGCTGCACTGGAATCCTTAAAAGTGCTAGCATGTTTCTAAGCAAGTGCAGGATCTGTGCCAAGAAAATCCACTGCAAAGGCAGTGATTAGAAATATATTTACAGATTAGAATGAATTTTTAATGAACATCTTAGCACTTCTGTCAGACACTATAAGGGATCCTCTCTGGAAATTTTTACTATTCAGTAACACTGACTATTCTGAGTTTTAAAGAGGAAATGCACAAAATCATATATCTGGCATCTTCTTTCATCCTAATATTACTGAAAATAACTCAAGTTTTGGCAATCATGGCTGATGATACAGTAGAGTGGAAAAAATGATATACCGTATGATAAAGAAGGATCCAGAGGAGCTAAAAGAAACAGAATCAAGCTTTGGGGAAAGTCAAAGAGTGCAAAAAATGTGTGAGAGATAAATTTATAAACCTGACAGGCCATCAGCATAACAGTATGGAAAGGAAGAGTGAAAAATAACACTTGGAAGATCTGGCCACAACAGCCATAATAAAATGCACAAATGGGCATTCTTCCCATACAGTCTTTTTCTTTCCGACACTAACTCTGTATGTCAAGGCCATGTAGTTATGGTAGTTTACAGAAACAAAGAAAGCCTAGTTAAACTAAAGTCTGCTCAAGTATACGAAATGCCTCCCTCAAACGGAGAATTGCACTATGTAGCAATTTCATCCGAGTGAGTGAGTCAAAAGGGAAAAAATGAAGTGAGAAGGAAATGAAGCTAAGTAATTGGAGGAAAAAGAGATATCATGAATTGGAAATGAGTTTTGCTTTGAGGTGCTGACTCAGATGCATAGCTTTCCATAAAAGCTACAGTAAGAATAAAAATAGAGCAGAATTTTAGTTATGAATAATAATAAAAAAGACTTTTATTTGCTTCATGTGCTTCAAAAATACTCAATTCTTCTGCTTATGAATAGAAAAATAGAAAATCTGTGCTATCCTTCTTTCAGATTTTGAGCTTTAGTCTCAAAACTAAAACCTGCATATAGAAAATGAAATATCACACTTGCTTTATTTCCCTCTTTATTTATAGTAATTCAGATGGATGGCAAAAGAAATACAATTTAAGCAGAAAAGAGGACATCACTTATGGTTCTCTTTATACAGATGATCAAATGGATGAATACCAGACCCTTTCTCAGGCTTCATTTAATAAATTTGTCAAAATAGAGCAGTGCACATCATTGCTAAAGGAAATAGTATATTTTAAACTTAAGGAGTCGGGCATTGGTACTTGCTACCTTTTGCAATTGTCTTCAGAATGTCAGAATTTCTTGCACTGTTTTTACAGTCTGGAATAGGTTTTCAATATTTTATTTCTTTCTATGTTTCTAGTTTCTAACTCTTCTTTTCTAAAAGTTAGCTATTCTTTTTTTTCCACTGTCTGATATTGTCTCTCTGGCCCTATCAATATTAATTTTCAAACTTGTTTCTCATATTTCTCATCCACTAAATATCTTACTTTATCTCTTTGCCATTTTTACCATCCTAATCACAAGTCCTGTTGCACGAAGGATGCTGAGGTAGTTTCACAGGCACATTTATTTTAAATTTATTGCCTGGGCTCAGAACTGATGACATACAAGACTGTAACTGTAGAAGTTATAAAGGAGAGAGAGAGAGAGAGAGAGAGAGAGAGAGGATGGAGAGAGTTGGAGGGAGTGAGAAGGGGAGAGAGAAAGGGAAAGAGAGGGCAAAAAAATAGAGGAAAGTAAGGAAAGAGAAAAGTTTGTCATAGGATCCTCATGTAGAGCAGAGATGAACATCTCCATCGGAGTGCCCTTTCCTGTGCAGCAGATGTTGATGACTAAGACATTGAGGGACCTAAGGCACTGCGCAGGAGTCCTCTGTCATTCTTCCCCAAATATTCAGATCATTCCATATCAGGGAATTTTGTCTTCCTCATAACTCCTCCATCAAAGAGTTGATTGCCCCAGAAGACACGTCTCCTGTGGTTCTAAGGATGGCTTGACTTCAGGAGGTTGAAAAGCTGTATAGAAGTCCTCTATTGAAGACCACCAGGAATTCTGGCAAAGTAGAATATCTTCCAGGTATTGTTGACTTTATTCACTTTCTGATGTTTTTAAGATGAATGTTTCTAACAAGCTTTTTTCCATGAACTCCCACAGCATATTTTCTTTATCATAGATCTTACCATCTGAGTTCAAATGATTCAACATAGATCCATTTTGCTGGGTGCACAGACAATTTCCTTGAATTGTGTAGGAACATTAGTCAATATGCCAAAAAGTACAAACATCAGGAGTTTTTTTTAAGTTGTGTTGCTCAAACACTACTTCAGACCTTCTCCTCAGATGGTTTTGGAATAATCTCTTCCTCTGAAGTAGAATCAGCGTTGGATGTAGACATGAGAGCTTTTTCTTCCTGACATTTCTCTAAAATACTGTGTTAAGGGACACACACAGACAAACCTAATTGGAGCGTTAATTGATTAGAGAGAGGAACGTTTCAGTGCTCTYAGGTTCTAATGTTGTGTGGTGCTAGTTGTCTCATTGCTTGTTGTCCTCTTTTTTGGTATGTATATTTCATAATAGACATCCAGTAGAGCTGGGTGTTATATTGTCATTTTTAAATCATTTATATACTGGGAAACACAGCTCAGAGATAAATTTACAGAATTGTTATTGTCCCAAACAAGAGTGACAGAGGATTCTGAAATGTGAAGATGGCTTATAAACATTTGCAATAAAATCCAGATAGTCATAGTTACTTTTGCCCACAACTAAAATGCTGGGATATTGCAAAATTACAGTTCTAATTTTGGCTGTTTCAGAACAGGGATTTGAATTAATGCATCCAGTCAGAAGAACACCTAAAAAAGCAGGCCACATAGTCGTTTTTATGCTTTCTTCTTTCCTGATCAATATTTAAAAAGTCTGTGAAAAATATCTAATAGAAAAGAATGAGGAATATCTACCAAAATGCTTGGTACTGCTTTGGTAACCTCTATATGCTGTAAATGATCAGATCTCTACACCAAGAATTTTGCATACTGACCCAGTGCATTTCATACCTCACATAACTTCTCCGAGCCCTGGTTTATTAGATAAAAAAGGTAAAATCAGGATACTTTTTGCTGATCTAAAATTTGGCTTCTCTGTCTTTATTTCAAGTACACCAAAATAAAATATGCTGTTTCATATTGAACAAAATATTTTCCATGAACCCTAAATGACTGGATTTTCTTTTCTACAGAAAGGAAGAAGAACTGTATCAGCCAGGATGAAAAATGTCCCAAAATGAAATATTTATATTTCAATCTAGCCTTCAGATAGAGGGATGCATCTTTCGAATGGCTGTAGGTCTGATTTGAAGAGCTGCTGAATATCTCCTCTCTAATTGACTTTAACTCAGGTGCACCAGTAAAGGTTGAGATACTCTGCAGCTCTGAGAATCACCTCTGGAACATTAAAAAGCTGGAGGCACAAATGTCAGCAAGTTTAAATAAACAAAGAGAGAGTTATGCTAATTTACACTACAAAGAGCTCAGTATAGTGTTTGCTGCCAGGCTCAGGAGGTGTTGTAAGGTTTTGTTGCCTTTTATTTTTATTTTCTACAGTAAAGGAACAAGGCTAAAAATATCCAAGTCACCCTGTGACTGATATTCATATATTAACAATTAAAAAAACAAATGCTCTGTGACTTTCATCATTTTAAAGTAATTACTTAATATTCAAAACTCCAAAGGTACCTGAGAAAGGTATCTTTACAGAAAAATGTAACTGTCACAGAGGAATTCAAATCTTAAAACCGATATACCTGTAGGATAAATTCTACTTTCAGTTTTACCTAATTCAAAATTTGAATCTACTACTCTGAATCTATACTTGTACAGAAATAGAAATAAATGACTGTGTGTGAGTATGTCAATGCAAGTTACTGTCAATTTATATATTTGAATAGAGAGAGAAAAATATCTACCCAGTGTAATCTACTGGACCTCCTAAAATCACAGCAGTGAATATAAATGACATTGAAGAATATGGCACAAATTAGCAATGAAATGTGGAGAAATTCCTGTAATGGGAAAATTAATAGTAGTGACAGAGGAGGTGTTGCAAGAGSATGAGGGACCAGACATGAGTTCAGGAAATGATTTTACAATTCTTGCTGTGACAAGCGTGTCATTTGTCTCTTTCGCAGGCACATATACCTCACTATTAAGAGATATATCCAGCCCTGTGTGATGCTTAGGTCACCCATTATATACAGAGGAAGAGATACCTGCATACATTTTAATTCAAAGAAGGAAGTGAAAGGTACAGAGGATGTTAGCTAGAATCTAATCCTGAAATCACTAATCTACCTGTTTARCTAATGGAGAGTTGCTCATCTGTGGAGGGCCCTAGGAAGTGCATGTACTACTGAAAAAGATGTTGCGATTCAAGAACACAGGAGAATTGATGCTAATGAAGATGACAGCGTGAGTGTCTGGTTGCTGCATAAAAGAAGACTACAACTGCTTAAATGTCCCRGGTTAAAGCCTTGTCTTATAAACTGTGTTGGACAAATATGAGACAGACTCTGCATGCAATGTGATGTTAGCATCTCCAGAAAAAATGTCTGAATAATTGAATCTAAAACATCAGAAGAGAGCTACTTTAAAGCATTCATGACTTTGTGGACAACTTTGAAATGCAATCTGTTAGGACACAAAGTTGCATAAATACTTCTAATCAAATAGAGTCTGTATATCTCTTCCTTGATTTTTCTTAATTAACAAAAGAAAATTGAATGAAGATTTTAATAAGCCCCAGACTCTCTCAGCTCTTTCCTTTACCCTAAAGAGACAATCAAGGGTAGATGGGGAAAGTCAAGACCTCTTAGTTCCTTTGCTTTCCCAGCATTAGTTTTCTGATAGTATCTTATTTAAATTCCAAATGTCTGAGTATGGGTATTTTTCTGGTGCTCTGTGTTAYAAGTTGCATTTTTCATGTCCTGCTTCTCTTCCTATTATGATTTTTACTTTTTTCTTTGCTTTTACCTTTTTATGTACCTGRGTGCTTATACAGATTCCTGGGGACAAAAGCTATTTCTGCAGTTTGCCAAAGAGACACTGGTTAAGTCTGTCAGAGAAATTTCTCTCTAGCAGCCTAACACCGGGTATTACCATTCCCCAGGCTTACTTTGCAACAGTTAAGAAAACACAGCCTGAATTCTGAGATTATCAAATGACTTTCTTTTTTTTTTTTTTTATAAGGGAAAGAGTTGGCACTAGGGATTATGCCTGAATATGGCCCCCTGTATTTGCTGCTCCTTTAGAAGAAAATATTCAGATCTCCCTAGAAGTGCTCATAACCAGGCAAAGTTAATGACGAAAATAATAGTTATTTTGGCAAAATAAAAGGTGATGTTGTTGATTACAAACTGGGAAAGTATGTTTTTTAAAAAAAGCTAGATATAAAGAACACAATTTTGATTAATGTTTCCACTGGGGACATTCTTTAGCTCCTAGAGAGTCAATTTCCCATCTTTTTCAATTATTAGTTAGCCTTAGAGAGTTATTGAAGAGTTATCTCTGTTTCTTATCTAAAATTAATTTGTCCTTTCTAGTTCTTATCTCTTAGTTTATTTGAGGATTAATTACACTATTGCCCACACRTATACAATTGAAGAATCATTAGAACCTTCTAAAAATACATTTATCTTTATTCTATCCCCCTCTCTCTCATTTTAGGATTTAGACCAAGTATGACTGTGATAATTCCTCCTTTCTCCCCTCACATTGAGTAGCTGGATTACTAATTTCAAATTCTTTCTTCATGTCTGCCTTTTTTTTTTTTTTTTTTTATTGAGTAGCTGGATTACTAATTTCAAATTCTTTCTTCATGTCTGCCTTTTTTTTTCCCCGAAAAAGGAAATGATGGAATGAAGGAAACCTCTGGAATTTACATTTCTGTTACTGTTCTTGATTACCACACTTTTTCTAGTTTTGAGTTTTCTTACAGTTGTCATATTCTCAAGACTCTAGAAAAGTATATAAATCCTCTAATTTTTAGGAGTATTCATTATACARACCTCTTTAATTGACCTCATAATTCTGAATTTCCGTACACTTGTCAAGGCTAACCCTAAACTGTGGAACTTGTAAATGCCTTTTAGAAATTGGATGTGACTTCAAAATAACTTTCAGATCTGGGTTTACATCCTTGATAATGTGCCTTGACTGCATGTGAGAATGAAGCTTAGTTCTGCACCAATCTTTTTTTCTTCCATACTGTACACATTAGTTAACTCWGCAACCTAGGGACGTAGTATTTAGGGAAGATCCCTGGCTGGATAATTGGTGATTATGGAGAGCATTTAAGCATAACCAGAGAATCTATGCTTGATTTACTGACAGCAAAGATGATAGCTTTAACACTTTATGTGCTTTTTCTAGAATATTCATCTATATTTTAATTTGTAATTTTGGGGATCCAYGCAAAAGGGTGATCCTCGTCCAGGATTTCCCATTCCCATTCCCACTTACCTTCCTCCTCCTCTTTTAGGCTCTCTAAAATAACTTTCTATCTGACAATAAGATCACTCATCTGATTTGTAGGACATGAGTGTTCAGTGTCTGCTGCAAAACAGGCATAGCACTGTTATTGAGWGTGTTGCTATTGCAGTATTGTTTATTTTGGATTTGTGGCTGTTGCTGCACTGAAAGCTTCAAAAGGTCAGCTTTATTCCAGTAAGAAATAGGAAAAAATTTGAAATCACAATCTGGAAAAACATTTTCTTGCTCATTTCTATTTTTACATTACTTTTCTTACTCTCTTTAGGCTTTGGGGGCAACTAATCTGAGGTCAAAGGCTCAAATAACCCATTGACACAACCATTGCCAGCTGCTKCTTCTAAGCTTACCAGATGTGAAGGTCAAACTACATAAGTGAAGATTGAAATAAAGCTTTAGACCCTAACCAAGTAAATAACAGAACACAAAAAGTCCCATTCAAAAAACTAGATTACKCATTGTTCACCTTGACCTTCTCTTCCTTAGATGTGAGGTGGTTAATCACTATMATTCAAGGAACTCACCTCAAAGAGTGGAAAAGCCCAAAGTTTTTCATGAACACTGATAGAAGAAATTATACTTCAACAGCTTAATCATGCAGTAYAAACAGTAAATGATAAACAATGCAAAACAGCTATGCCACGGTAAATTATGTTCTGTATATATATATGGATATAGAATGAAATTAAAAACATATCAGAAGTGAAACGTAAATATGTAATATCAGAAGTAAAAATTATTTCAAAGAAATACCAGCAGGGAAATTTCTATTAGGGTGGGAATACTAACTATTTTACTGAAGTTCAGTAACCAAGTCTTTAGAAAGATTCATCATCTGTAAATGGGAACCTGTRCCTTGTCTTACTCAAAGTAAGGTTTATAACAACTTGATTATGTTTGTAAGATTTTATCAGAGTCTGAATAAGTGAAAARTTATGTCAGCTATTTGGGCCTTACCTTTTCTTCTAATCTTTTGCCTTTAGAAGGCCATGATTGGGGCTATATTTCTRCTTAGACTAAGTAAAGCAAATATATCTAAGCTACTTGTCAGTTATTCATAATGCTAAACTGCCACTCATATTCTTTGCTTGTTTTATTGCTAATGTTTTTTTTTCTATTTCTTATATTATCCTACACTAAGTACTTTACCTAGACATAATGAAAGAAACAGAGTTAAACTAAAAGTATTCAGAATGTGCATAAAGTTAAGCAGATTTTCCTGTCTCTCAAAGCCTCTAGGATAGTAGAAGCCAGATCATTACCATCCATTTTATCAATTACTGAACAGGAAAATCAGCCAATTGTATAAAGGTGTAGCTGGACTGCTGAGGCATAAATGTACTGCAGAACTAGCTCTCCCATCATTTCTGAGGAGGAAACCGGTCATATAAATTGGAGAGGGGGAAGGGAAAGGAAGGTGGAAACTTATGGTAGAAATCAGATAGAATTTAAAAGGAACCTGCCAAAGTTCAGAAAGTATTATTTATTCTGCAGGAAAAGGCCAGGGTATTCAATGACCTTTTTGCCTCTTTACTGGTAAGGAATCCCAGGCTCCTGAGACCAATGGGAAAGTCTGGAACAAGGAAGATTTACCCTCAGCAGAGRAGGTTAGGGGCATTTAAACACCTGGGACCTCTGCCCTGGGACCTGGCAGAGCATCCCCACAAGAGCTGAAGGCACTGGTGATTTCATTGCGAAGCCACTCTTAATTATCTTTGAAAGGTCATGGTGATCAGGAGAAGCTCCTAAGGACTGGAAGAAAGCAAATRTCACTCATTTTCAAGAAGGCAAGAARGAGGATCTATAGAGCCCTGTCAGYCTTATCTCAATCCCTGGGAAGGTGATGAAGGAAACCCTATTGGAAACTATGAGAAGGACAAGAATGTGATTGGGAGTAGTCAGCATGGATGTACAGTGGGAAAATCATGCTTGAGAAACCTAATAGTCTCCTACAATGAAAAGCCTGGCTGAAAGGAGAGTAGTTGATATTGTTTATCTTGACTTTAGCAAGGCTTTTGAGAYTGTAGCATCTACAACATCTTCATTGACAAGCTGGTGAAGTATGAGGTAGACTGAAACCTGGCTGAGCTGCCAGGCTGAAARGGTTATTTTGATCAGCAAGATAAAACCCAGCTGGAGGACAGTCATTAGTGGTAAACCTGAGGGGCTGCCACTGGAGTCAATGCTGTTTAACAGCTTCATTAATGTCCTAGATGCTGAGACCCTCAGCAAGTTTTTAGGTGATATAAAATCTGGAAGAATATTTGATAAACTGCATGATTGTGCTGCCATTCAGAGGGGCCTCAACAGGCTGGAGAAATGGGCTGACAGGAATCTCATGAAGTTCAACAAATGGAAATGCAAAGTCCTACACCTGGGGAGAAATAACCCCTTGCACCTGGACAAGCTGGGGGTCACAGACTAGAAAGCAGCTTTGCAGAGAAGGACCTGGTGTCCTAGTGAAAACCAAGCTGAACATGAGCCAGCAATATGCCCTTGGGGCAAAAAAGACCAATGGTATCCTAACAGTTAAGAGCACTGCCAGCAAATCAAGGGAGGCGATCCTTCCCCTCTGCTCAGCCGTGGTGAGGGCCACRTCTGGAGTAGTGTGTCCATGTCTGGGCTTCCCAGTGCAAGAGAAACATGGACCTACTAGAGTGGATCTAGCGAAGGACCACAAAGATAMCTGAGGGACTAAAGCGTCTCTCATACAAGGAAAGGCTGAGACATCTGGGACTTTTTAGCCTGGARAAGAGAAGACTCAGKGACAATTTTATCAATAGGTATAAATACCTGATGGGGAAAGAAGACGGATCCAGACTCTTCTCAGTTGCACACAGTGATAGGACAATAGCAAGGACAATGGGCATAAAACTAATTATATGATATGGGCATAAAACTAATTATATGATATTCTGTTTAAACATAAGAAATATCTTTTTTTATTATTATTTTAATGTGGGGGAGGAGACATTGGAGCAGGTTGCCTAGAGAGGTTGTTGGGTCTCCATCTTTGTCCATTCAAAACCTAAATGAACATGGCTCTGAGCAACCTGCTGTAGGTAACCACGCTTTCTGCAAAGGCTTTGGACTAGATGGACTCCAGAGCTTCCTCCAGCTTCAGTTACTGTGATTCTGTGAGATAACACTGTCTAAAGGTGCCAGTTATAAGCTGGACCCTGTATCTAGGTGTCTATACACAAACATATATGAGACTAATCTCRGCCAGAAAAACAGTTATAACAGATACAACCTAAACCTTATACATTTTGGATTTTTAAAAAGGGCTTTGCTTAGAAAGTTTTTACGATACAGTAGAAGCACATCTTAAATTCTGGGAAGGGATTAGCAAAATTATGTTGAAAGTTCAGAGAAACAGTGGAACAGATAGTGTCATYTGATATTGTTTCTGCTTTCTAGCTTGGTATTGTACACTGTCTAGAAACTGTTCAGAACATTTTAGGACATCTTCATCTTCTGTCTCCTTTTAGCCAACAGTTTAAGCTTTCAAAGCTGTTGAAGCCAGGTTTTCTTCATTTTCTGGAGTGTCCTTCCTCATTTCCCAGGTCTTATTTATCTCTACCAAAGTTTCACATTATAAACAGCTATTAGTGCTCATTTTTTTGCTCTTGTAAGCATGCATTTTCTTTTTATATATATATAAATCATACAATCTATATTATTTCCCCTTCTCTTCACACAAACAGAGCAAAGACTTGCACCATTTTTTATGTTTGAAATCTAAGAGTAATTTAATCCAAGAGCATTCATATGAACAGCTGGGTAACTTTCACGCTACATGTAAATCAATTAATAMAGTAACAAATCCCAGAAAAAGGGGACAGAAATCTACAACAGTTCAAATTGTAGATCTGAAATAAATCTCTTACTGTTCAGAAAATTATGTTTATTGTCTTTTATTTTTAGAAAATTCGTTACAAGAACTTAAAAAGGAGATGTATTCTTTCACATTGTGGCGTATTCAGGAACTCCATTTTTATCCTGTAACTGTATTCATCTGGGAACATGTGGTGAACCAGCAGGACAAGGTTCATTTCAGAAACTTGGCAAAGTACGAYGTTATCCTACCAATGACAAAGAAAAAAGAATTAAAGAGGCATGCTTCCATTTTTCTGTTTGCTTGTATATTTGTTCTTTGTATATGTAAAAGATGTAAATTTAACGTATGTTGGCSAGAAAAAAATAAAACTAAATACAAAAATAATGCATTTTAATGAACAAAGCTTATTTCACATAATGGAAATAGACACGTAGAATGGACTTTCTGCTTGTTGGGTACTTTAATAGGACATTCAAGATTACATGTACTGCAAGTTGGAGCGATACTGAAGAAAATGGTGGAGTTATAACCCATCCTTTCACCTTAGCACCGAAAATGATAAAATTTTTCTGAGTTAATGCCAGCATAATTTGAACATTGATTAAAATCCAGACAAGTCAAAGAATTGAAACTAATCAGTCAGTCATTCCTATTAAGTAAAGATTTTTCTGGCTATCCAGAGAGGATGGCAACTAAAACAATTAGCTACTTTTGCMGTCGAAAGGTTCAAGACACTGGAAAATGCTAACCATTCTATTTATTAAGTTTAAGCAAGCCATGTTTGCCARCTGTTCTTCTCTTAGGGTTCAAAAAGTAGTACGAAGAATTATGAATGAAAAATCCGGATAATCCAGTCATATAGTTCACCATTCGAACATATACCTGTGAGTGTAAATTACATGATTGTCTTCTTTTGTCTGCCCAGCCATCGGACTGATTAACCCTTTCGAACATGACACTGTGCATAAGCACCACAAATTTTTTGACTGTGTTCTTTTAACTAGCCTTTTAAAAAGCAGCACATAATTCTTTGACTGTTACTGTGGCCAGTAAATAGCAGTAGTAGGAATGAGAAATTGAACATCTTCAGTGTGTTTCGATTTTTTGAAATATGTTTAGTTCTGTTTACAGAAACACGATTTTTTTAAAGTTTGAAACAGAATGGAAATTAATATCTTTATCAATGTCACTATGTTTCTGCAAAGAAATACTATGTAGGCATAGAGAAATGAAGCAAAAAGCTTCTTCCATTTAGTTTAGCTTGTAGAAGGATCAGCCATAATTTCTTTAAGGACAAAAATTCAAGCATTACCTGGTCATCCACCCAAAACAAAGGAGAAGAGTAGAACTCGGAGAGTAGTAAGAACTTACTAATTAAAAYTGAAATAATTATGAAAAAGAAGCTTAATGGTTATACATGCTGTGTTTTATGCAGTAAAGTAGATTAATAAATATCGCTCACTGTGTAAGCTGTGCCTGTGAACTTATAACACAGTGCTAAAAAATTCGAGTTACAAAATTACAGAATCATATTCATTGTTTCTATCARAATTCACAGAAGCATTCTGCACTATGTTAAGCCTTGGAAATTCTTTTTAGCATGAATTTAGTTTTGCTAATGTGATAGATTTGATCTAATAGAATATCTTGAGGGGAAAACAGGAAATTTAGTTTCAATAGAAGGGTTAGAAGTATTTTCCAGAATTRTACCTGTGGATAATTATCTCTTTTCATTGTTTTAGGGTTTTGTATTTGCATTTCCTTGTCAGTTCTCTCCTGGGTTGCTAAAGTAAAATGAGAAAGGAAAGTATTCTCTGACTATACGGGGAAAGTGCATTTAAATACACAAAGTAAATAYATTGGTTCCAAATTGAACTAAAAAAAACCCTACAATGTCAGAAAATACCATTTTAAAAAGTGAATCATTTTGGTGATTTCAGAGAAAATAAAATTATTTGTAAAAATTAATGGCTGTAGTAAGATACTTTTCATTTACTCCAGACTGAGAGAAGAAAAAAAAAACCCACAAAAATTCTCAAAACCAAAACACATCACCATTACCAAAAGAAAATCTGAAAGTAAATCAAAGGAAAACCTTCTGGATTCCTATGGCCTCTGTGTGTGCTTTGATTACATACTACCTTTCACTCTATAAGACTTGCAATCCCAGTTTCACAGCTCTGATGTAAGTATGGGCTCCAGCCTCATCACACTTGCTCTTTAGCAGGTAGGCTTAACATTGACCTCATCAGTATTGATATCAATACATCACACCAAATGGTCACACATCCCATGCATTTGGGTGTTTTCCTGACTTAACACTGCTGATCTTGCAATCAAGATTTTAAGATTTGTAATTTTTAAATCCCAAACTGAGTGCTGTCATAGATTCATCTCCTTTGTGGCATAGACAGAGCTGTATAACATGTACACGGACTCAGGCATGCATAAGCAGCAGTGGGCTTTTTAAACAAAATCCAAGATACTGACAGAAACGCAATTGAATTTCCATGACTCACACTGCAGTTTACTGATAGCATCATTTTTAAAAGCCTAGTTTACGGAGGTCTCATTTAATCACCTTACATTTTTATATATTTCAGTAGATGCCTTTGCTTTTCTTGTCTGATTCCTGAGGAGGGACACTTAGTTTTGACTCACTCCTTTTAAGTTCATACATTTCAGTGAAATCGATTATGAACCTAGATGATTCCCAGCTTTCTGCCTCATCCTGCTTCCCTAGTAGCCAATGAGAAGATATGATGCTTTTAGACAAGTCAGGTGAACTATGGATGTATTTGTTTAATTGCCTTAAATTAAGCTGTGAAAGATCAGACCTTATTGACTGCGTTACAGGAGAGGCAGCTGGCCCTTTGGAAATGAGCCCTGGTGAATGACTAACTATATACTTACACAGTGTATCATAGAACTCAATGATTAGTCAGAAGAAGAAACCYGATATACTTCTGCAAAACATTTTGGGTTCAAAAAGAATAATATTTTGGCAAGAATCTCCTTAAGGTATTCCATTCCATTATAATTACATATTTGCAGCGGTATTGCCTATGCTCATGCCTAAGGACTTTATAAGTAGTAGTGCATATTCAGTGACAGAAGGATTCATCTCACTTTGAATGTTAAAAAATAAATACACTAGGTCCAAGCTATTCACCCCTTACAGCCAATGGAGAGGCATTTACAGATGGCATTGCATCCCATCAGTCTTAAATATCAATTTTAGCATGAGATCAGTGGACTTTTGGAAATGAAAGTTTCTCCCCAAGAAAGGAAGAATTTGATTAAGAAGAAATCTATGGGTAACCAGCTTAGATGCAGAAAACTAACTTTCAGAGGTCTATAAGAAGTGMAATGCATCTGACAATAGCTGTTTGTATTTTAAGAGCTCATAACCTGAGGGGGAGTTTAAAAGCATTGAGAAGTAAGATCTGAGCTCCTGATACCTTATTCTCACAAGTTCGTAGCTTCTATTCATCATTGTAATTTGTGAATACCTTCYAGCAGTGGCAAAAATGAATGACATCAGTCACGTTGTGGTTGATTATTCCCAAATTATGGATTTTTATTCTTGAATGTTCTCAACTTCTGTGTGTATGTCATGCATCTCAGGACTAATAATATTTGTCCTTGAGTAGATTTTCTGTATCATTAAAATTTCATATGTTAATGTGGACGGCCYCCTATTTTTTTGCATTAAGAAAGCATGTTGCATGTAGACTTAAAATAATGGGATATAACTAATATTCTAAGAGTCTGCTTATGATGAGCACTGTGGTACTCGAAGTACAGGTTAGATTAGATTATTCAGGATTTTACCAAAGGGTTGTATAGAAAAGTAAGAAAAGCTAGTGAAAAAATACCAGCAGGTTTTTTTAAGCTTTTGTTATTCTTTTTATTTCAATTTATTTTTCATCAAACCMCAATGAAAAATTCAAAAGAATACTCTAAATTTATATTCTCTGTTTCTGTACTTGCCACTTCAAAGAGATATTTTACAAAATAATGGTTTGATTCATTTATTAAAACTAACTCTGCCACCTACACTTCACCGTACTGCGGGATCTAGTAAATAATGTACCACTGAGGTGGATTTTGTTTGTATGTATTTTTAAGTGGCTGTCACATTTTTGAAAACCTAAATCATTCACAGTTCACCTTAGTGAGGAGAGACAAGGAAATGTGCAGCTGAAATGCCTCTACACACAGTGCTGATGAGAGGAGCTGCTGCTGCAGAGTAGAAACAGCAGCTTAGGGTGGAGATCAAGTCTGAGGTTTGCATGATGGTGTGAATTTAGATGCCGTGATTAGAAAGTGAAATTCTCATTTTGATGAGACAAGAAAAGCACTATTTAGTAGAAAGTCTTCCGGCTCATTTAGTTGTATTTTTTTTCTTTTTTTTGGACAGTATTTGTTTATTGAATAAATTTATTGAATCWGATTTACTGTCTCTTGAGTCCTTTCCAGCCAGTGCTTAGTTTGTTTGTCATTTTGAATATACACACCCCAGATGCATGTAACTATCTGCTTTAAAATGGCAACACCAAAACCCTCCTAGATTTTCTGATTTTTTGTTTCTAGACTAATGTCGGAATTTGGAAATTAAAAAAAAAGAAAGAAAAGAAAAATCTGTGTTTTCTTCCACCAAATCAAAAAGATACTCTTAAAAGAAAGGAGGGGAAAACACAAAACAACTTCTCTCTAAAAAACAGTGGAACATAGGCCTTACATCAACAATTTCAATATGAGCAAAAATGAAGTAGCTTGTCAATAAATATAAGCAATAAACTAATGGGAGTGATAATGAATTGATAGAGTATTTAATTAATATGGAATTTGTGTTAGCAGATAGAGGCATATCTAGCTGAGTGCTGAAGATCAGTAAACCAATTAATCGATTTTAATAAATGTCTGGGAGTCCCATAAAATTTCAGGAAGCTGGTATGGTAGTTGGCAATCTGGTTGAGTAGGGCATATTAATAAACAAATACAACATCTTTCTGTTTCAAATTTGAAGATAAGAAGAAATTCACATGAATACTGGCAGTGGCTCCTGCTGATTCTTTTGACACTACAGCATTTAGAGTTAAGCCAACCTCCCTGCTGCTTTGCAATGCAAACTGAATGGGAAAATTAAGGGTAAATTACCACCAGCATGCATGATATTGTAGGCAGTCTCAAAATCTGCTCCTGGATGCAAGATCAAAGCATTTTACTTTCAGCAGATGTAACAGGAGGCCATTATGAACACTTGTCTAATGAACCGTGTCCAGCTCCATGAACCATATCCAATCGTGCAGGTTTTGAAAATACTGTGCAGAAGAGTCTTCTGCAAAGTTATGTCCATGATGGGATTTTTCTCSCTGTAATATTCCTTTTTACTCCTTGAATCTTCACCAGCCCACAGATGTGGTGATASAGGGTAACATAGGCACTGCTACTGTTGTGGAGATCTTTATCCGAAACACTGTGCTTCTGCTTCCAGTCCCTCCCTAGGGAAAGGTCCCTCCAGTTTATCAAAACCACAGTGGATGTATGGGAGCCACTGGCTCTTCTCTGAGGTCCCCTTGGGCTGAGCATTTTTGTTATAATATGTGGAATTATCTCTTTAAACTAGTGCGTTTCTACTGTAGGCATTTGTTAAAACTTACCTTCTATACAAAGCAGATAAAATACATTTTGCAACATGCAGCTCTGCTTTCATGGAAAGCCTWTACATAGATAACACATACAGGAGTCTATGGGGAGGATTACGCTGCGCTCTGAGGCTGTATGAGACATTTTTGTTTTTTCATCCCAGCAGGGGAGACTGTTAATCAGTTTTTCTTCACTAAGAAATATGATCAAAGTTCAGAGTTAATTTCTCCAAACAGTTGAACGGGCGAGGCTTGTTGTTCTGAAAGGGGCCCACATTTGCTCTTCTTGTACCAATTTCAGGTTCACTGCACACTGACAGGCCCAAATCTGCATGAGAATGTTGCCTTGGCGGCTTGCCGCAGCCCATCACTGCGGCACAGCCGTGGCATCAGCCCGGCTCTGCAACCAGGGTATTGTTCGGTGTCGGAAAATCCCTCCCTCCCGCTGAGGAGTGGCTCCATGGCAGCCCATGAATATTATTCCACCAGCCATGCTCAGTCTGCAAATGTCATCCTGCGTCACTGCATGCCCCTAAAGCCTGCAGTCCCCAGGATGTGCATCTGTCTGCCCGTGGCAACTGCTTGGGGCTGGTGTGATACTTGGCAAGTTCAGTTGACTCCGACTGGCCTCATACCTGAACTGTTTCCTATCAAGTGTTGAGTCAAGTATGAGGGAAACGGCAAATGGGAGTCTATTAAAGTTTCACACTTCTCTGCTGGGATGCCATAGATTAGAGAGATTTTCAAAAGACACTGATTGCTGCATATGGAGCTGTATAATGCATCCTCTTTTCCTCTGTGATGATAAAACTTTGTCTTTAGTCAAGTAAATGTTCATTTCTAGCAATGAAGTTGGAGGCTTTATAACTGCAGTCTGTTGAACTATTGGCAGAGATGAGTGTGAAGAAAGACATAGATAACTTTCACGAATTGGCTGTTCTCAAGATAAAACTGTGATATTTTATAAATTTGTCATGTGACAGATTTGATATGAAAAAAATTGAGGGTATTATTTCACTATTTTATTACGGTTCTCAGGTTAATTACACTCTAAGCTTCTGAACTGTGGCTCAGACTTATCCTTTATCTTGTCCTGCAAATGAGGGCTGTGTTTCTGTGAGGTTACCCTCTCTTTTAAACAGGCAAGCACATGGATCATGTGCCTGCTAGATCGTCCGCAAAAAAGGCCCTTATGAGTTGTGACATTCATAACATCATTTATGTTTTGTTTGTTTTTCAGCAGAGATGTCTAGAAATTGAGATGCTATGGTAAGTTAACCAAAATGAACATATTTTTGGAATTCTCTGGTGCTGTGGGAAGGATTAGAAAGACAATGGGAAGCAATTCCTTGTCCACAGTCAAGTGGTGAGATTATGAAGAGGAAAAGGTGAAACTCTTTTTTTTTTTAAAGATCTGACTTCTTTCAGAATTACTTTTTTAGATCATATAGAAATCTGCAGTGCTAAAATACATCATGTATATGTACATTTTCCTGTGTTTGTACACCGTTTAGTATGTTTCTCTTCATGGCATACGTGCAAATATGTAACACGCACTCTGTTATGGTCCAGATACATATGCATGCAAAAGTACAGTTGTCTGTGTTGTGATTGTTGTGATTTTCCCCATGAGTTAAAGGANAAAAAAAAAAAAAAAAAAAAGAAAAAGAAAAAAAAAGAAAGAAAAAAGAAAGCTGAACAGAGAGAATAATGATTCATTTTACTTTATTTTAAAATTCTCTTATTTCATTTTTAAAGGATGACAAGTGCTCGGATATCAAATATCCTCAGATAAAACTACGTGGGGAACTTCCTATCAGTCATGAATGACTTGCAGAAATAATAGGCTTTCATTTTGAAAAGTAATAAAATGCATCACTTCACTGCAAGGTGAAGATTGAACAGGACATAAAGGTGATATTGACATCAAGCACTTTGTCCTCGCCAACCTTTCAGCAGAAAAAACTGTATGACCCCTTTGTACTAGGTGCTTTCTCTTCTATATTTGCATTCAGCAATTGGATCAGAGAATTGACTTTTTGCTAATCCCCAAAGCACATCTCTAAAAAAATGAAATGCCTAATAGTTTCCATGGGAAAGATGTTTTAAAATAATGTACAAAGTGATGAATATTTAGAAAATCATTGCTTTATAATGTCCTGGGTGCCATCCAGTTATTTTTAGTGCTAACATCTTAAATTAAACAACTCTCTATTAAATTTCTGATAAGCCTGTGCCAGAACCTTTAATTTGGATATCCTTCACATTCAGAACTCTGGGAGGTCAAGTTTTAATTTCCATATCCAAATGTGGCTTGACAGTTTGGGGATATGTCTGTGCATAACTTGAGTTTTGTTTGGTACTGGAGATGCTTCATGAGTCTGTGTGTTAAGATTGCAAAGTGCTTTTTATCTGTGGGACAGATATCCCTCTCTATCATCTTTTTACCTCGTTTTTTGGAATGTTCTCCCTGTTGCAGTTTTAAAGGAGGATGACGCARAATGACATCAGAGGGCTGTTTAGTCTTGATGATACTCTTTTCAGGTGGAAGTCCCTTGGACAAAATGTTGACTTTGTTCAGGACAAAGCAGTTTGTCAAGTCACAGCTCCAGGGAATTGGTAACCAAGCAACTGATCAACTGCTGGAAAACTCTGGTCTCCTAATGATGCTCATTTGGGAACCTTCTGACAGGGAATTCTCTAAGGGTTAGTGAGTCTAGAAGGAAGAATTTAGCATCAGAAATCTTAAAATAATCTGGCAGGAGCAAGAAGGGGAGGGAATTGAAGGAGTTTGTTGTTGTTGTTGTTGTTGTTTGAGAGAGAGAGAGAGAGACTCCATTTTTCAATAGAAGTCCATGTGTAAGATCATAGATCCTTGGAAGAGGCTGACCTATGCCCTCTAGTGATAATTCACAAAGAGTTGGAAGAAAATGAGATATTGAGTGCATTTCTTATTTTTCTTTGCTCTCCGTCAGCTTGATTCAGACACCTTAGCACAGACACCCACCATCTGAGACATCCTCAGTTTTCTGGGACATTTGCTTGGGGCTGACATAAACACCAAAGGACCCAAAGGGCATACCCCTGCTCCGCCCTTTTTTTAGAACAGCAGCTGGAGGTCTCAGAAGATATGCAAGGATGTTTCAGATGGCACTAGACACTTATATTTACGCAAAAGAATCCCGCCCTATATGTCTTGGCCTAGCTGAAGTAAAATGTGATCAGCTTTAGCTGTGCAAACCTGGTGAACATGTTTCTACTACTGTACTAACTCTATTTTATCTCTTTGAGGAGATTAGATATATAACAACATTCCTTAAAAAGAATGGATCCCAAAAGAAACTCATGTTTAAATTCCTGTACAGATGCAGGGCACCAGACCAGGGTACCTGGGTCTTGATGTTCTATGTCTGCAAAAGAGCAGAGAAGCTAGGCAGTGTGCCTAGGATGCCCTTAATGAAACTCTGACCTCTGAAGTATAGATATCGAGCACTGCCCTAATTCACTCTAACCAAAATGTTCATTTGAATCTAATGCAGGTATTACTATATGCTACACCATTGCATACTGCAACCTTATATATTTATTTTTTTGCCATGAATGTCTAAACTGCAATTTATTCTCTTTTTTTCATTTTATATTTATTAGATGTATTTATTTTTCTTCAAAGTGAAACTCATTCTATTCATTGCTTGACAGCAAGCAGAGAATGAAATTATCACATAAGATTTTGGACATACGGTATAAAATGATCGCAAATTTGTACATTATTTCTTACTATGATGAGGTATATCTCAGGAGCAGAATGTAAAATAAAAGAAATTGAAAGAATGGGATATAAGAGAGGGGAAAGGGTTGACCTATGCATTTTAAAAAATATATTCTCAAAAAATAGTTGTAAAAGGATATAAAATAATGAAATAATTTCAGAGAAGAGAACGAAGAAAATTGTGATTGCTGAAAATTCAAAAATAATAATGTTCACCCAAAATTTATATTTTTGTTTTCCAACAATATTAATCATCTAACAGGGAAAAGAACTCTCTGGACAAACTCTGCCTTGCTTGTGTCGTTAGACCATCACAGTTGTAACTGCTTTACTATTAAGAGCATTTTAGGTTCACAAATTGAAAAGAGATTTCAATATCTTATGAAAAGCTATGAAAGTTAGAGAGAAAAATTTTGGAAATACAGTAAAGAATCAATGATAGAGGACTCTTTATGACTACAAGAATAATTAATTTCTAAGTCTTAAATAGTATTGAAAGATCAGGAGAGTTACCAGTATAATTCATTGAATAATCAGAAAACATGATGTAAAATGCATCAGAAAGATGTATTTTAGTGAACACTAGAGGTGTGTCTGCTTGTAAAAGTTGTTCTTCAAAAAAAAGACCCTAGTTTATACAGAGAGTGAATAAAGGTTTGTTAAACTGAAGAATTTTTGTCATATCTGAAAAATCTTATGAGACTGCTTTTATATTTCTAAATATAGACTCATATTGCTAAATTTATCAATGGTTATTGTATTGCATTGCTAGTGTCAGAAGCTGGTATAGCTGATCATTTAATATATAATAAAATACATAGTAATTTAAACTTACATTTATAAATATAAAGACCTGAAAATGCCATTAGAGAGATGTCTCACTTTTTGTACAATATAAGTTGGAAAACTTAACGAAAGAAATTCTGATTCATATCTATAAACTGTGAATAGAATATTTTAACAATTTATGTAGTCCTGATTTAAAGTGATAGTAACTCTATCACATATTTTGATAGGTTATGCCAGAAATTAATTATCCTCCAGCTGGAAAGTATTTTAGTTTGATTGCATATAGGTATGAAAATTTGATATAATTGTACCTTTTATATCATGTGAAAGAACTCCCTCTTTTTATAGAACCTCTTTCTAATCTCAGAGCCTGATAAACTTCTTCAAGGGACAGATAGACTAGATTGATTTTTGAATTTTTCTCTTTGAAGTCATATTTTTTTTGTCAAATTTTCATTTTATTGAATTTTGAATGATATTTGTTCTGAAATTGTTCATATCTTAATTTTATTCTAATTTCTCTACTTTTGTTTTGAAATGAATCTTCAAATTGCTCAACCTATCAGAAGTGTCTAAATGTTGTTAATAATAGTCTCACTAATTTCAGTTACAGAAATAATGCTACACAAGTATTATTGAAGGTCACATTTGCTTTGCAGCAAAAGCATYGATTTGAAAGCCACTTGGTTATAGGTAATAGCTACCCTCTTCCAAATGAGGATTTTATTTCCTACATTTAGCTATACGACATTGGCTGCACAAGAGCCTATTGTTCACCAAGCCTAAGGAATTCAGTTTGGTCTATCAAACTGATCCAAATTAATCACTACATATCACTCTTCTTCTGTCATACATGTTGAGCAACAGTATAGCCTATTATTCATCACTGGAGAATAACGTGCAATTTGACAAGAGAAGAATGGCTGAAAAGTCACTTCAGGAATGATATTTCCAAAACCTTCCTACTGGTCTCACAGAACATAAATGTATTTAGTAGATGACCAGACAACCAGGTAATCAGAAAGTGTAGATTAAATAAAGAAAGACAGATTGTATTTCTTCTTAAATGAGTACAATACAAGGAGGTCATAAGAGATTGTTCTCTTTTCTTCTGGAGGAACACTGCTATCATGTAGGAAGGAAAGAACACACTGAGCCTTGGCTCCATTGCATTATGTATTAATAAATGTCTTTGGAAAAAACAGAATAGTCAGCAGTGAACAAAGGCTGCTCAGCTCTGTACGACTGAGTTGCTCCAGGATATGTTTTTCTGTCTCTTCTCAGTCTCAGACAGCTCTAGCTGGTACAGTGTAACCTTGCTAATTTATTGACTTTTCTCTTTAGAACTGACTAAACTGTAAAATACAGTTAAAAAAGCCTAATCTGTACTGTGGCATTCTGCTTTGTTATTGATGAAATTATATATGTGTAAAAATAGGAGAGTATATTATTCTAGCTGATTCAAAGCAGGAAAAAAAGAAGAGAAGGAAAAGAAAAATATATAAAATTTTTTTGGAAAGTTTAGTTAGCAGAGATATCCAAGCTGTTTGATGACCTCAGTGACCTCAGCCTGGAAGTCCTTCATGGACCTTTTGTGTCTTGAAAAGACTTCAAATTGTATGTGAAAGATCAGTGCTCCTGGAAAATAAAGGCTGAAAAGCGGTCTTCCAGGAGGAAAGTAGTTTTAAAGGATTCCTTTATCTGTGGTTTTTAAAGACAGATGGAATCTCTTTCTGCATATAAATTCCAAGTAGACAAGCTAATTCACCTTGCTGCTGATGGTACTAATGTGAAGCAGTTGTCTATGAAAACAGAAGAGGTCACCTGCAGGAGACAAATTTAGGTGCCTGAATAATAACAAAGCCGTATCTGAATGCCAAATTGCTGTAGAGTGCTTCAGTTTTGTAGCACTGATGTATTAATACCATCAGTGTAGGCTCAATGGCTCGTCCAATACCAGCCCAGTAGCCTGAAACCGAAAAGGCAGAACACTTAGCACCAATGGTCGTCCTGGAAAGGCACATTAATTCTCTCAGCAAGGCAGCCCAATGCATCCGTGGATTTTCAACTGTGACACAAGAGAAATGACCAAGTGTCTGTTGTACAGCTGTTTCACTCTCTCATTGCAAGTAGCATAACTCAAATTTATTTGGATGTCTAGTAATGCTGCCCTGTGGGATTTTTAATGATTTCTTTTCCAATAGTTCCCCAGCTGTGGCAGGGGCTAACTGAATCATGCACAAGTCCAGGGTATGTTTGAAATAGCTTTTCCTCCTACTTTTAAAAGATATTAAAATTCTCCATGCATACAGGCTTCAACAACTGATTCCTGTTCTGTTACATTTTGGTTACAGAAGATGCCTTCACTTTCTAAGACTTGCCACTTTTGGATTACATGCTGCTTACATCTTCAGTGGCACCCTGCTTTCTCATTGTCCTTTTTGTTTATCTTACCRTTATGTTTGCTTGTTTTGCTGAAGAACTACCCTGCATGGCTGTTGTATATTGYAGCTCTTCCTTATTTTATTGCTAACCCCAGCACTACACAGAAAGGACTACTGCACAATGAATAATTAATCTGACAAATTCAGCCTTTTCAGATAGATTTCCTTTAATGCCTTTGCTATACAATAGTATTTTTGGAATGTGACAGAATTTTACACTGTATTAACCATGCACTTATATGACTATTTGCTATTTATAATCAGTATGTGTTGGTTRCTTGTGAGAGCCTAGCTAAGTTGCATGTTATTGTTTCTGTTTGCATTTGGCTGTGCGCACAGAAACTGACAGCCAAGTGCTTGTGTGTGCATGTGTAGAGCCAAATTTCTGTGTTGGCATAGTTCCACAGTTGCACCACCAGAGAATTAGGCCCTTCAAATTCAGTTTCTGTGACTCTTTGTATGGAGTTTAACATTTACTCTCCATTAACATTTATGCCAGATCAGCATGAGTGGAACGAGAGATAAGCAGAGCCAAACACATTTGTCTAAAAACTTAGTTAAGTAGTTGTAGACAATTGCTTGAAATAATAAGCCATCTTATCATTTGTCATCAGTGATCATTATTATTAATATTAGAATTGTTCCTCTTTCTTGTGTCCAGGATTTATTATGTAGTGAGGCCTCTTAACGTTATTGAAACGCTAATGTGTAGAGTGGTGTTTAAAATCAGTACTGTTCCCTTTAAAGCTGACATTCTCTTATAGATAATGACTGACTGTGGATATGTACTTGAGTTCAACAATAACTATTAAAGCTTTCAGAGAGCTCTAGAGCTGTAACTGATTTTCTTTTAATAATGACACACACCATTTTACATTGTTTTTTTCATATTCAGCACTCCTTTCAAACACTAATTACTCTATAAAAAACAATCTTGCCAGATGGATCAGTCATTATCCCTACCTTTGAGGTAAGTACAGAAAGAAATCATCAGACTAAGCTCTTCATTTTGGTTGTCTCAGTTTGGAGTTCATTTCATAACACCTGGATATCTTTATGACTACTCATTTGTTCATCCCAAAATGGAAGCTCTCCCTGTATGAAAACTCTGAGGCTCTAAAGAGATGGCTGTGAGTCAGTTGGAAAAGATGATTTTGCATGTGCCTCAATGATCAGCAAAACAGAATAAAATTTAGATGTTCATGGGCTCAGCTTTATACTTACTATGCCTGTCCCATAATGTGATCTATCCAGTTTTAACAAAATTTTTGTTCTGTTGAGTATACAATWAAATTACATAAAATGTACATATATCAGAGAAATTACAGGCATTGTACAGTAGTTCCAAATTTATTCTTGACATGGCAGGCAATTACTGTTACTGTTTTTCTATTACATAGTCCCATTTAAAGCAGACACCTTTTTCTTGTAACTTACTTTCCTGGCTATATATATTCAAATACTTCATCAATGGCAAGGAAATTATGTGCTAACAGTTGTTAATGGAG
>NW_028185583.1:1251405-1368304 GCF_003343005.1 Rhea americana | reverse complement strand
AAAAAAAAAAAGATGCTCCAAGATTTTTGGAAGTGACTTTTGGTTTCAGATGTGTAGTTTGAGGAGCTTGGTTGTCACTGTATGAGTGCTTAAGATTTCCTGAAAATCTTATGAATCTTATGTAACTGAATTCCCAAATCAGAACCTCCCTCTCTTCCCCATAACTGTTAGTCACTTTAGAAAATTGTGATACTGAGCTACACATCTAATCTGACCTACCTTTGTATRTATCTAGGATGTATAGATGTCATCCTAATCACTTTGGTCTGAATGACTGCTCTGACAGTCACAGTAAGAAGATCTCTCTGACCTGCCAATATAAGGGCTGGTAAATACATAATTAATAGGATGTAACTGTGTCAGCTTTTATGTTGCTTGTATTACCTGCTATCTAATAATGTTCTTGAGGCAAGATACACACATTTGTCAATGCATCCTCTTATTTCTGTAGGAAAGTTCCACTTTGGTTCTCAGGATAAGGATAGAGGGTCTGACAMAGGTGAGATATCTCTGAGGTATCCTGAGGAGTTTCTAACTGCAGCACTTTTAGGGCAAATATTAGTGTGACTTACAAGAATTTGTTGAATAGAGATGTGAAGACATTTCAGAAAATTCTGATATAAGAAGTTAGTGTCTATTGTAGATATATGRTGTCTACATTTTTTATAGAAAAAAATTGTTGTTTTCAGTTTGCTCTAACCAAATTGTTAGTTAAAAAAAAATCCACGTTCCTATTTATTGTTTAATATCAGCATATACATAATATATCAGCAAGTTTTTCACTGTGGCTCTGCATATGCTTCAGAGAGTGTACATATTTTCCCACAGAACGTACATTTACATTAGCCTCAAAGTACAGGAATCTGTAATTGTCTAACATCTTACACAAGCACCTCACGAGAAAAGTGCAGAGACATCYGATTTGCAGCAATGACGGAACTGGACTCAGGAGAGTCACGTTAGTGTGGTGAGGTTTACTCATTAAGCTCAGTGCCACAAGGGCAGGATTTATGGACCAAATAAGTATCTCTTCATGAGATGATGAACCTCATGAACAGAGGTTCTGGCCCATGTGTACTGTGCCTGATGTTGGGCAGAAACAGCAGAGGGGAACAGCACTTGCAGGGGAAGGTCAGCATGATGGTCCATTGCATGATGCTGACATGCCCAAGCGCGGTGATGTCTCTGTTAGTCTGCAGTTAGTGGCACCCCATCTTTGCATCCTACCACAGGCTTTCAGAAGATTTTTGCCTGAATTTCTGGCAGTAAAATGAAGATCAAAACAAGTAATAGTAAGACAGCCAAAAACTAAACACTAAATATAAAGAGTTTGGAAAAATTGCCCTCTTTAGCACGGAAAGAGGATATAAAATGGCTGTATCTTGGAAGTCACAGGAATTAGCTATCTTGTCACCACAGGAAGATAAGAGTTAAGAGAGTCAGAGAGCGTCTGTGCTCTTTTCATAGCTTCAAATCCAGAAATCAGTGGACTCTGACTCTGACTCTTCTGGTGCAAGCATATCATTACTGTATATCTAGCTTTCCTCCATTTCCACACGTCTTCCCAGTGCTTAAATATGAATTGGACCATGCTCAAAGACATGCAACAGAGAAAAAGTAATATTTTCAGCTATAATTACTTCACTTGTGAAGCCTGGCAATCTTTTGCTAATGCTCACAAATGACCCAGTTATCTCTTTGACTCAGCTTGTGGACACATCCAGAACCTATCTGGACTTTCTTTAAAACAATGCCTCCCTCCTATAGTTCCCATCACACTCTGATTAGTAGCTGTGGTATTTAACCTATTTTATAGGAAAACTAGTTCTATAAATAATTGTAAAATTCCCCAAACTAAATACGGTCTTGTGCATAAAGTGTTTTGTTTTGTAAATGATGTTTGAAAAATATTCATGTTCCCATTTCAGCTCAGATTTTTCTTGTTACCCTGTTTTATATATATATGTATATATACACACTATATATATATCTTTTTATATTTATATATAAAAATCATACAAAAATATATATAAAATATATATATATTTATATAAAAATATATATATATTTAAATATATGTTTTACATATTATATAAATATATGTATATATAATTAGGTAAATATATGTATATATAAATATATGTAAATGTAAATATATTTATATATTAAGAGATGTCTTTGGTCAGTTTTCCATTCCATTCCCAGAGTTTAGTTTCCATAGCAAAAAAGGGTTCCCTGTTCCTAAAACTRGTGTTTCACAGGTGACCAGCAAAGTCTTTGGGGATATTCTGTATGTCTGGAGATCAGATTTCATTTGCTCTAACGCCAGTGTGAATAGGTATTTTTATTGAGACAGGAACACCTAGACCAAAAATTTGACCGAAATTGCCCCCAGGGTGCACACTAATACTGCCTGAACAGGTAAACCACAAGCACTGTGACAAATCAAGATGCTCTAACATCTTGTGGTTGGATTCTRTTGTGTCTAATGAAGTGTAGTCTCCATCTGAAACCTTTTTCATGATTTTCATAACATCTCTTTCCTTGTGGAATTTTTGCTTGACTATGCTTATGATTGCTACTTTCTCCTCTGTTAGTGCATTAATTGGATATTTCCGTTCCTGGGTAGCCTAGGAACAAAATAGCTGCAAGAGCCTTTCTCTCTCTCCCTCTCTCTCCCTCTCTCTCTTTCTCTCTCTCTCTCTTTTTTTTTTTTTAAAGCCCGCTGGTTGGAGACTTTCACATACACAAACACATGGATATTATGCTCATGTAAGCCTCGTATGCTTAGGAGATCAGGCTACAAAGTACCCATCCCTAAGAATTTAACACAGACAAGATCTTAATTTGCTTGGCCAATTAGGTACATTAAGGAACTCTCTACTGAAACTAAGTCTTCTAAACATGAATATAAGGGAAAATCACCAGTGCTTTTTACTAGGCAAGCAGTAATACACTGTCTCAGGCTTTAACTCTCAATGCTAACAGATTACAGAAAATCTATATGTGCATCTCTGCTTTATAAGGCTTTCTTTATATTGACAAAATACATGGATGTTAGGTCAAATAATGCCAGTAATCACGTAATGCTACGGTTCAGCAGTCTGATATTCTAGTCTGTTGAGGATATGAGAGGCTGCTAAGGTTTTATAGGATAACATTAGTTTCACRAAGTTGTTTAAACATTGCTACTTTATGGAAATTATGTGTTTATTGTTGTAAAAATTTGAAATTCTAATTGAATCAGTTTAAAGACTCACAGAAAAGATGACTGAGGGTGCTTACTGAACAGGTCATRTTATTTATAGAAGAAACTTGGAACATTCCACACGTAGCCAGAAACCTTTGGTCAGCCTTGGAACTACAGAAACGGCAACTGTAGACTGGCACCAGTTTTACTATGCTATTCAGCGGAAGATGGTTAGCAACACTGCTTAGTAAAACAATAGCAATGCAAATGTTCAGTTATTTACTACCTGGTACTACACAGCTCTAAAAGATGTTATTTACTGAGATTAAGTTATTCATGTTCATTGTTCTAGACGTGTTATGCTAGAGCTGGTCTGTGAATTCTATGGTATAAATTCAGGTAGGAAATTATAGCTATTTCTTTATTTAAAGTATCCTCTGAAGACCTGCAAAAATAATTCAACATTTTTAAAAATATTAGACTAGCAAGAAAATAGGAATTTTATCCGGTGGAAAAGATATACTGTTACTCAGAGAAGTGATTAGATTCTTGGTCTCCCATTTTGTTTCCCACATAATAGCGTAACACTGGTTTGAAGCCAATAATTTCAATGTCTTTTTGGAGTTTGGTCATACAAAYGGTACACCTCTGAAAGCATATACCCTGGGAGTCAAAGAATGCTGAAAGGCTTCAGACTTCAGGAGTCTTACCAATAATTTGTCATATAAAATGTAGAGCAAACTGCAACRGGCCCTGCAAGGACCATTCATGCATCCTGCAAGACTTCTCAAAAACGAGGAGCTGAGGTRATGCAAGGCAAGGCAAGGTGGAGAAAAGAAGAGATTGGCACCAGGTCACCTCATCAAGTGTTTTGTACTGCTTACCGTTTTTTCTGCTTGTATGAAGGCGCAGTTTATTCTACAGCCTATTTCTCCCCTTTATTTTAAATACTTTGGTTTCCATGGAAACAATGTATTCTATTGGCAGTTGTCAACTGTGGGACAAGAGTGCTCCTGTATTTTGTAAAAAGTGGTAGCACAAGTTCTCTATGACCATATGAAAAAAGTAGTTTCCTCCTTGATGTTTCTATATAGAAAGCTTTCTATATAGAAATCTATTCTTTACCATACTCAGAAATTGTTTACTGACTTTTGTATTCAACATTGTTAGATATTTTATTAAAATATCTAGAATCATAGAATCAGTAGGGTTGGAAGGGACTTCTGGAGATCATCTAGTCCAACCTCCCCACTCAGCAGGGTCACCTAGAGCATGGTAGACAGATCTCTAGAGAAGGAGACTCCACAACCTCTCTGGGCAACCTGGTCCAGTGCTCTGTCACTCTCACAGGGAAGAAATTCCCCCTCACGGTCAGGCGGAACTTCCTGTGCTTCAATTTCTGCCCATTGCCTCTTGTCCTGTCACATGGGACAACTGAAAAGAGTTTGTCCTCGTCCCCTTGACACCCTCCCTTCAGGTACCTATGCACATTGATAAGATCCCCCCTCAGTCTTCTCTTCCCCAAGCTGAAGAGGCCCAGCTCTCGCAGCCGTTCCCCATAGGGCAGATGCTCCAGCCCTCTGATCATCTTTGTAGCCCTACACTGGACTCTCTCCAGTAGCTCCATGTCTCTCTCGTCCTGGGGAGCTCAGAACCGGACACAGTACTCGAGATAAGGCCTCCCCAGGGCTGAGTAGAGCGGCAGGATCACCTCCCTCGACCTGCTGGCAACACTCTTCCCAGTGCACCCCAGGAGACCATTGGCCTTCTTGGCCACAAGGGCACATTGCTGGCTCATGGTCAACTTGTTGTTCACCAGCACTCCCAGGTCCTTCTCTGCAGAGCTGCTCTCCAGCAGGTCAGCCCYCAGCTTGTACTGGTGCCTAGGGTTATTTTTCCCTAGGTGCAAGACCCTGCACTYRCCCTTGTTGAACATCARGAGGTTCCTGTCAGCCCARCTCTCCAGCCTGTCCAGGTCTCTCTGAATGGCAGCACAGCCCTCAGGTATGCCAGCCACTCCTCCCAGCTTGGTATCATCAGYAAACTTTCTGAGGAGGCACTCTGTCCCYTCATCCAGGTCATTGATGAAGTAGTCGAACAGGATGGGACCCARTCCTGAGCCCTKGGGGACTCCACTAGCCACAGGCCTCCAACTRGACTGCAYRCCACTGATGACAACCCTCTGAGCTCTGCCTTTCAGCTGGTTCTCAATCCACCAAGATATTTTTTATGYTAGATAATCTTGAGAATCTTTATTCAGGATTATCTAACACAAAAAATCTTCAACTCATATTTGCAGTACTTACACCTGCCAGCATTTGATGATCTAAAAATTCATATCCATGATTCATCAAACCCATTGATCTACATGTGTCAGTCATAGTTTTTATGCAGTATATAGTTGCTCTGCAGAATTGTAACTGACATTTCTCAAGGATTTTAGGATTTCTGGCCTGGGCTGCTGGATGTTTGTAAAAGCTGGAGAAGAGTACTAAAAGCAGTAGGATGGTAAATCACTGCCAATTTGATAGCCATGTCTATTCCAGTGCACCCAAAATAAYATATCAATTACTCATCTTGCTCTAAATGTAAATGATTTAAACAAAAAAAAAGTTAATTATTTATCTATATTACTTCTATCTGTAAAGAAAGACAGAAAAATAGTCCCAAATGGAAATAGCCCCTTTTACAGCCTTCAGAGTATTTATTTCAATTTTTCTAGTAGTCATCTCTGAAACATTTAACATATCTTTTAGAACTCTTAAAAAAGGCAAAAAGAAAAAAAAACAAAAGGAAAAAAGAAAAAAGAAAAAAGAAAAAAGAAAAAAGAAAAAAGAAAAAAAAAGAAGTCATAAAGTCTAAAAGTGCAGATCCTATTTTATTTCCATTTTTGAACTTTCCTTCTTCATTTCCAAATTGAGATCATACAACTCTTGTCTATTTTTTGGACAAATACTGCCAATATATGTATTGTCATTGTCATTGTCCAACTGAAAGTTAGCTTTAGCAGTCTTGCCYCTCACTGCCACATGCACATCATGACCTTTATATAAAAAACAAAAAGAGCGCTTTGAGAAACTAACRCATCCTAGTGTATTTTTATTAACCTTTAGAAAATAAAAATAAAACTGAGAATTTCAGCTAATAACCTGCTTAAAAATCTATCCCTTGGTTGAGGCAGAAGTTTTACGATGTAATTATAAGTAGAGAGTCATAATCAAGTGATTGAGTTTTAATATCTCTCACAGGGATTGATTTATGGTCCTGTGCTGTAATGTCTATATCGAAAACCTAGAAATAAGGTATTGAATATTTACAGATACAGGTCCAGCTAATACAAGGATGGGAGGAACAGTCACTAGTTGTGATCTAGATAAATTTGTTAGTCAGCTAAACAATATGTAGTTTCTTCACTATACAAGGCCATATATGTAACAACAAACGATCAAGTCCATATTATAAGAAGGAGAATTTTACTCTTGGAAAAACTAACTGGAAAAGTGATTAAATTGATCGTGATTTCTCCCTCCTGTACTATGAGAAAAAGGGCTAACATAATTCTTATGTATATAAAGATGAGAGCAGAARAGGGAAGCTATCCTTTCTGGTGATAGTGTTGCAAATACTTTTGGAATCCTGTACCTCTGTCTTATTTAGAGATGCGAAATATATTGAAAAAYTGGACAAGTTCTAGAAAAACACTATGAAATGTCTCTAAATGAAAAACCAGAAGGCCTTAAACTTTTTAGCTCATTAAGAGAAAAATGCTAAAGTCTAACTCGATCATAGTTTATAGATATCTATGAGGAAAAACAACAGTATAACAAGATCAAGTGAGCTGGAAACGAAAGCCAGATGTGTTCAGCTACAAGAAACAAGGCAAATATTTTCTGCAGGAAGAATAATTAATCACTTGAGCAACTTATCAAAGCCTGAGACAGATTATGCCCACCACTGAAAATGTTTAAATGAAGTCTGAAATGTATTTTATATTATTTTTAAAATATAGGCTGTAGTAATTTCAATTCAGAAGAGAAATTAATTCAAGAAACTCCTTTGGGAGGAATCAAACAAGAAGTTACAATAAATAGTCATAACAGCTCCTTTTTTAGCCTTCAGATCAATAAGTCTTAATTATCTTCAAACCCATTGCCTTTTGCTGCTGCCCGTTTCATTCCCCATATTTTCAGTGAATGAGTATGTGTATATGTATGAGTGTGAGTGTGGCTTTTGGAGTTGGCATTCCTCAGTGATTTCTTACATATTGGCCTTCTGTTTGGAGAACTGTGTTTTTAAYTCTTGGATTCTGAAGAGTGTCCTGGAGAAGGTGATAAAGGTTGTCTGGAAGAGAAGGGAATCCAGCACAGTCAAYAGCCAAATAGAAAGTTTTTTCTGAGAAGCTCCGACAGAAGTGTGATATCATGTGCATAGTACCAGTGGGGCTAAGGAAGTTAGAGTAAATCAATACAGATTTCTGTAATCTGGCTCTGATAAAGTATTTATATCTGTCAAAACCAGTGCGTCCATAATCGTGTCAGCCAGTGCAGTTGGAACCCCTGAGCTGTGAGCAGTCTTTGCAATACATTTTGCATTTTCTTTTTGGACATTGACATAAGCACATAAATGTACCGACCTCTCATTGTGTCTGGCCACTTCATTTTTATACTGCAGCTAACAGCTATATCAGGTCTTCTTGGTGGTTATCTAGAAGGCCTGTATGTAARGAATTTGTCCATTTGGGGAAATCAACCTTTTTCTGACAGTGGTTGTTTGATCTTTAGGAAGTTCTGTTTTAGTGATCTAGATATTTCCTTCCTTTTTCCCTTACTAAAATGTAAACTTCTGTTCAGAAATCTTAAATATTTATAAATCTATTAAATTCTTAAATGCTCTGTAGTCTGCCTTCAGAAACTTTTATTGAAGTAACCCACAAGGTCATGATTTCATGGCACACACTGCAARGGATCTTAGGGGTTACTGTTACTGCCATGTTTCTGTATTATCTCAAATGATAATCTTACTATCTCAATTCTAACCCCTCTCTTCCAGCTGCTTTTTTCATATTAAAGTTTCTAAATAACAAAATCAAAACTGCATGCTGTGTAACTAGTCAGAAATAAGCCTGAAGGCTGAGAAGAGAACTCAAATACTCCTTTAAGCGAATCTTAAAGGAGTTCCCATGTTTCAAGCTAATGCTTTTATCTCTCCAAAAGATGTTGTCCACTAACAGTTTTCAAAAGTAGGTTTTCCAAAATCAGTCCTATAACTCTTTGGTCAGAAATTGCCTTTAGGCTCTTGACAGATGAGCTGAATTCAAGATACATACGTTTCTGATTTCCTGTAGGCAAATTATGTGTCATGGTTGTCAGAAAACTTGTGTATTTACAGGAACCATTTTTACAGTATAAAATGGAATGCTACCTTTAGATCAGCAGAGTCAAGAGAACTGGCATTTTGAGGGGTGAATTTGTGTTATAAGTTTTATAAAATAATACACCTAAAGAAATGCAGGTGTTCTGTACGACAGTTTAAGAAAATTGAACATGAAGAATATCATGAGGTCCTTTCCCAGGATTTTAAAAATTTTAAGTTATATTTATTCTGTAAAACAGCTATCTGATAGTCTTTATTCATTCCTGTAGAAATACTCTCAAAATTATTCTCAAAATACTTTATGTGGCAATGCTTTGACACAAAAAAACTTATTAGAATCTTTATAGGCATTAATGTGTATGATATTCTGGGGGGGAAAAAAAGTCTTCCTTATTGGTTAATATAACCAATATGTAATTCCATTGAAATTAGTGAAATTGAGGACAGAAAACTGAGGACACATAATGCTGGATCTTTTGTCAGTATCTTATACATGAAGATACCAATAATGACATATTAGTTATTTAACATTCAAGCTAATGTGAGTATAGTACGTTCAGGTAAACCTCTCAATTTTTACTRAAACCAATTTTAGGCTTGATCTAACATTCTATGATATGAAAGGTATGACTAAATAAAGGCTTCTCTAACAACCATTTAAGTGCTATATGCTTTTTCTCATTTACTTTCCATGCCTGGGATGTGCTGGACTCTTCTATCAGAACTCCACTTGATGCAGGCAAGAATTTACTGAAATGAGCTGCAAACGCATAGCCGCACTCAGAATCATTTACTAAAACTGGCATCTGCCAGAGGGTAGACTATCCAAAGTGAAAAGGATCTTCTAGAGAATCCTGCATTAAAAATTTTCTTCAGCAAATGAAATTTGCAGTGCTGATGAGTCTCTTCCGTGGGAAGAGCAAGACTGGAAGCTACTTCTGCAATGGCAACTGTTTATAGAACACATCAGCCACTCGACTCTCCTGTCAGTGTAGGGCTGTTCATGACACTCTTCTTTCTCAGACTTCTTTTCTCGAACCTGGCTCTAAGAGCATTTCCAAAGGAAACTGTTGCACAAATGCAAGTTTTTGTTGTTTTGCTTCGTTCTTTTAACTTCTTGAGTGCAGTTCAAGTGCCCCAAGGGCCTCTTCTTCTAGTTTCAAATATCAGTAAGCAGCTTTGCTCTTTCCATGTATATTTTTAGCCTAGTTAAAGATGTTCTGTTTTGTAGAGCTCAGTCCATAAAATATATATGAACTGTGCTTAGCCTTAAACACAATGATTGCAGAGTTTGAGAGCATAAAGTCAAGCACAAGCATGCATGTTTTCAGTACTGAAAGCTAATTAGTTCTCTTAAATTCATCAATTCTGCTTCCTATCTGAAGCTGTTCCCTGTTCTGTAAATAACATTCTGGAAATGTGAAATCTTTAGTTGTCCTCCTTTGATACACATTATGCAAAGACAGAAAAGTACCACCAATTATCTACCTAATAACAAGATGTCTTTGAATTAGCTTTTGCTTTGTACTAATCTGGTACTATTAACTTTGCTGTCTGCTATAATCCATATATGCCCTAGCATGTCAAGAACAAGAAAGACAACCTATCAGATAATGCTACAGCCTTAAGTTGCTTGCTGAGAGCTCTAGAAAAGTTATTTTAATGGCTACTGGAGAGATAGATTTGTCTTTGACAGTTATGCACAAGGAACTAGTCTTGAAACACTAGCTGAAAATAAGTTGAAGACTTTATTCTCTATCTGGAATAGATTAGAACAGATTATATTTGTCTCTTTATGCTAAAATCAAATTCAGTGATGTCTTTTCTCAGAGAAAAATATGTGTTAGAATTTACAGAATTATCCTTTCAAATGGTTACTAGTGATAAGATTTCAGTGGAAAAGACCTTAAGACTCATTCAGCTTTCAATTCCTTAGATATAAAGGTCAAACTSTGTTACATAAATATCTATAGTTTCTGAGCCTTAGACTTTGATTTCCCATCTTAAGATATATGTAAGGTCTTTGTAGGATTATTCTTTCATCTTGATTTTCATACAGCCTGAGTTGAAAATAATAGGCAACAAAAACCTATGTAATAAAATCTGCTCCTACCCACAAAAATTTTGCGGCAAACAGAAATAAATATACTTATTTATGTATAAAGTGTTCTTACTTCAATCTGAAACAACTGAAAAGACTGAAGGAACACTTATTTCACTGCAATCTTCTGTTCCATTCTCAAGGCAAGAGGAATCAGGGTTTCTTAGAGCAGAAACATGTAAAATGATGCATTTCCTTAAATGATCCCATAAGAAAAAATGTAGCTTTCATGGATATTTTCTGTAATACAAAAATCATTAAAGCTCATCTTCAAAAAATTCATAAAAAATATTCTGATGAATCATGCAGCTGTATTTGCCATGTCTTAGCATTCTCCATTGTAAAATTCTGCTTTATAGCGTACAGTCCTGCCCTGTTTCACTCACACAGAGTTTAGGCCTCTATTCCACAAGGATTAATGGATGTGTACACTCTTTGTACACTCTAAGGAGATCATTGATGTCAGTGGAGCTCGTTGCAGCATAGAAAGTTAAGATAGACGTTAGTTTTTTCAGGATCAGCTTCTAAGCTTGTTATAGCAGGGCACACAATTAGGTTAGACTGCACTCGTAGTATGGTTAGTGAAGCCCTGTTGCCTAAACCATTGTGGTGTGTCTGTAAAGAGTAGTAGAATTTGACACAATGGATAAAATACTTCAAGGGAAGAGTGCACCAAGGCTTATTGTGTTATTATGTAGAAAAAAAGCAGGTCAAGCAATTAAATCATCTCCTTTTTGGTGAAAGTCATTATTATTTTGAGTGATGCTGTGCCAGAGACAAGTCTTACTGGTTTGTATTGTATGTTTGAAAATGATCTGACTCATTTCAGCCAAGAACATTCTGTTTATTTTCTTAGTTCTAACATTATCTGATACTGTAAAACTGACCTTTAAGTGGTCCCCAGTGCACTCAACTCTTTGTTCTAGGAATACCAGGAATCTTGAATATTGTCAGCTGAAATAGGTTTTTTGTATGCTTTATTTTTAGCAACACCTAAAGTTCAGCCTTCTCTGAATGAGAGCATCGAGATTACAGGAAGATCAAAAACTAAGCCAAAGAAGGCTTCAGGAACAAATCAAAATTTGAAATCTAGCCCTGTCTATAAATTAAGCTGCCATTCAAGCTGCACTTATTTATACTGTGGTTTCTAGAAGTGATTATTATGGAAAGAATAATGCATTTAATTTTCTTGTGAATTACTTTGTAGTACATCTTATCTCTGTGAAGTCTGAATAATCAGAGATCAGTCTTTTTCCTTAAACAAGGCAGTTGCAATCTCCTATGGGCTTTAGGAGAGAAAAGTCTTACCCAAAATGCACTATTCAAAGAAAAACTAAATTTGTGTCTATTAACAAGAAAATAAATTTTTGTTGTTTGCATACTTCAGAAATATTTTTAGTACTCTATTGGAAATATTGGATAGTGACTCTTTAAACCTTAATTGTCTTAAGAAAAATTGACCATAGTTTTTGAAGATAGWGGGGGCCTATATTGGAGGGAGGAGCTTGATTCTTAAGTAATAATAATACCTATTGTTATTATTATTATTAAAAATATGAACCTTTGAATCAAGCCAAAGATAAATAATATTTAGATGCCCATCATTTAATATTTGTGCACTTTAGGGTATGTTTATACGACTTTGTGCCTGAAGAGCACTGTTGAAAAGAATGATCTAGCCCTTTACTTCCTGTGCCTTAGTTTACAACATGGAGTGGCTCAATGCCTGAAAAAYGGATTTCTTATAAATGAAACTAGACTGTAAGACATATTGCAGGAGTGTTCCTGCTGCAGTCCAACCATTAGCAGGCAGTCAGTCCCTGGGGCAAGACTATGAGCAGTACTGTGTAACAACTCATCATCTCCATTCAAAATCCCTAAGTCCATAGTGTGGGAATCAGGTCTTTGGCACTTTCACTTGTTAGATCTGTTTCTGTTGCACCGTGTTTTCTGACATATCYTTAGTATACTTGCATCATCTTCATATCAGGTACCTTTTGGGTATTGAGTCTGAGATACTGGTTCAGATACTAATGCTATTGGGTGGGTGTCAAGCCTCAGAAACTGTATGTAGAGGACCTTCCACTGTTTAAGCTAAAGGGCAGAGCCAGAAGAGGACTCAAATGCTTAACATGGGACATAGGCAGTGGCTGAGATTTCAAGAAGTTGGGCTGGATGGGAAAGGAGCCGCAAGATGGTTTCCCTGGAGATGTCTAATGTCCACAAAATTCTTTCTTCCTTGAAAGAAAGACACCCAGAGCAGGCTGCCTCTTTGGGTGCAGATCATGCTGTCTCTGGGTTCTGCCTGGATGCAAAGCCCAAATAGATCGTGTCACCTCTACTTAAGTCTCTTGATTGCTCTTGAAAATTTTGGCAGCAGGTTTCTCTGAATCACTCATTCTGTTCGTGGACTTTCAGAAGAAGTATTTTAGTACTACGGTACTACAGTAGACTTCCATGTTCCATGGATTTCTATAGTCTTTTAGTCTTTAAGACCAGGAAAAAAAAAAAAAAAAAAAAAAAAAAGGAAGAAAAGGRGGAGAGAGAGAGAGAAGAGAGGGAAGAGAAAATTGGTTCTGCTTTCATGTTTATCAGAACAAGTGTCTTTGCMTATTAAGTTCTACAGTGTCTCAAGCAAGAATAATATGAGCTAAAAGGTGGTTCTGGGTGATGTAATGCTTAAAGAATTCCTCATTCAAAATTAAAGTTTCARAACCAAGTTCTCAAAAGGTAGAAATACATTTGCTAGAGTTCATTCCTCTGCAAATTTAAACTGGGTGTCTTGTTTAAAATAGTCACTGTTGGTCAGTGTTGGCCAGTGGCAAAGAGATTCCAAGTTGCTGTGGACCTGGCTTGGTCTCTGGCCTTAGCAGTTGTTTYGAGCAAATGCTTACTTTTATCAATTAGTCAGGTTCCCAGACAAAAATGGAGATTAAAAACACCAGTATAGCTTGTTAAATGTTTGAGATCAACTGATTAAATATTCTATAGAGGAATTATGTGGTACTATATACTTTATGTCTTCATAGCACTCCTGAGAATTTAGGTATTTTTCTTATTTTCTAAAACAGAGCTGATTCAACTAATTCATCTCTTTCATTTCAGACAAATCAGTTCAGACAAATCTGGAAGCCTGTTTCTTTTAACTGACTCTAAGAAGTATGGATAACAAATTCAGAAATGTCTACGCTGCCTATCCGTGGGTAGACCATCTATCCTTAGACAGCGTCTATGCTGTTTTTTCAAACTAGGGCAAGAAAGAGTAAAAACTGCACAGGTAGAATACACCTGGGAAAAGATAGTGGTAGTAGTTTACCTGTCACCACTGAACAAACCTTAAGGAGATAAAGAATCCAGCTTTTCAGGCCTTTTTCATTACTCACAAAACCTTCCTTTCCCTGTCTTGAGTTCCTCTGCCTTTGGTTACAAATGAACATCATTGTGGCAGAATTGTCTGCTTTAGTTTTGTTTTATAGAAGTGATTATTCTTTGCTTAAAAAAGAYTGAGAAACATTTGCAGAGGGAAGCTACTGATAGATCAGGCAACATGATGCTGGCCCATTACATGTGCTTCTGTTGTTATGTCCAATACTCAGAGTATAGGTGAAATTTTCAAGAAGATTCAAACTTCCACCTAGCAACTCCCCTAAAGTAGCTATTAGCAGTGAGATATGTTGGGGCTGATGAGACCATGTCTGAGGGGTTGCTATTGTGCAGCAAATCTATAATTTAAATAMCCTCTTAACTGAATAGGTTCTTTTACAGATAATAAAACTGTTTTATATTAACTGAATCTAACCTTTCAGCTCAATACAATTCAACATCAACTTCTTCCTCTTGTATTTCATGAGTTGTTATATTTTTCTTTTAACAGTACAGAAAGTACTAAATAATACTTACAATGTCTTTACACTTACAATTTGAAAAGAATTGATTTCTACATTTATCTTTTATTTTAAAATTATACACTAACTGCCTAGTTTTAAGATTTGTGTAAATTAGACTTTTGTGTTACGGATGGTGGAATAAGAGGAAGAACCATAGTTAAGAGTCAATTGATCTTTAATTCTGTGCACATCCATCTCCTGTTAGATAACTGAGTTTTCATGTAACTAGAATGTAAAATGCAATGGAAAATATTGCAAAAATTGTTGATTTCTAAAAAAACTTTTTAAAACCTAAGTATTAGTAGAGACTTCCTTGAACTTTATTATTGATTCTTTTGTCTTTGTTGGTATGTTGCTCATCTCAAACCATTATCAGATATTTAAAGAATAGTTTATTAAGCTCTAAAGAGCATTTACTTCAAGTAAAGAGGCTAATAACATTGTTAAGATGGTAGAAGGTGTCAGAATTTAATGAATGAGAAAGTGCAATGAATATTTAAAGTTCATTAGACAGAAGCAAACAGATTTTTAGAACAATTTAAATATTTCCAATACAAAAACTGTATAGCAGATATTCCTGTTGTCAAAGTTGGAATCATTTCAGTACATAGTTTTAGAAGTATACATACTTTCTCTGGGGTATAAATCCTCATGCAGATTTTCTGTATAGCAAAGTTCTTCTGGTCAACAYTTGGCAAAATTCTATATATCTCTAATAATTTTTTTTCTTATAACATTACTTATGTAAACATTTTCTTCTGGTTTTATTAGTGAAGAAATTATAACATATTCCTATCACTCTTTAGGTGGATATCTATAATCTTAAAATTGGGCCCATCTCTAATTGCATAAAAAATACAACATAGAATTTATTCAGTAAAAACTAAAGTAACTACTCATAGTTTTCACTTGAGACCTCCCTTTTCAATCTCCATTTTCTACCAAGGTTCCCACTGAATACTCTTGATGTATTGTTGGAGACATTTAGGCGTGCTCCCATGCAAGTTCTAAGARGGTACCAATGCCTTTCTTCCTTTAAATCCAGAAGAAAGGGATATTCTTAAAAACACAAGAAACCTGGATGTTAGAAACAGCTGGCAGAATATTTRATGTGTAGCAATAGCAGAGACTCCTAAGCCCCTCACAAACTGTTGTGGAAGCTGCAGSTGTTTTAAGAAACAGCCACAGTAGGATGAGTTGGTACAACAGCTTAATAGTGATGGTGTGTGGCTGGAGCACTTGCCGAATTTAGAGGGAGAAACCCAAACCTGGCTTCTCCGACGAGTATCCTCACCACCAGACTTGTCCTGATGCCTTCCAGCTCTCTCAAGGAAGATCCTGAGAGGGTCAGCTGAARTTGAAAAAAAAAGTGGGCTAGAAAGAGGCTGATGGTGGCTTTATGTTTGGGACACTGAAGTAGGAGATTGGYCTCCTGCACACCAATCCTGTAGGACTGTCCCACTGTTTCATCACTACCTATCTCCAACGTAGACTTCATCAATAGCTGAGGCATCAGATTTTAGCTCTTGTAAGGTCACTTAGGCCTTGGAGACTTGTTATTCAGCTTCAGTCAGATTTTCCCCTATAAGATGCTGGAGATCCCAGAGTTAAAAGCAGCTTTTCCGTATTTATCTGTATTCTTGGYTTATTTAGTTTCATTCAGCACTACAGCACAAATGAAAAAAAAAATATAGGTGAATTTCTGTGGATTTCAATCTTTATCAAAGCAAAACACATAAGAGAAAATAGATAGATTAAGATGTTTGATATTGAGACACAGTGTGAACAGTGATTATTTTTTAATAYGTAACCTGATAATATTGCAAAAGTATACAAAATCTTGCAGTTGGTGCACATGTGAGAATTATGACAGAAAGGTCAGGTTTTGTCATCTGATTTTACATCCATAAAAAGGAGTATTTTGTATAAAATTAATTTTTTAAGCCAATATTGTTTAGTATTTATGAAGTCTTTAAAGAGATGTTGATGGAAATAATGTCATTTTTTGTTATTGTCAAACTTGGTTTAAAATATGAATATTAAAAGCTTTACTAAATGCTGATTTATCCTGACCCCACCAGTGTCCATGACAAATCTCTAATTAACTTCCAAAGGTCAGTATTTCACCTACTCTCTACTCAGTGATTGCTGTTTTTTCGACATTAATCTCATAATGGTATATCATTATTTATATTATTTTAATGYCTATTGTGGTAACTTTTCTGATTTTGTATACACTTACATAAATACATGATGTGATCTGTTAATTAATCAGTATCATACTGTCATTGTCGTATGAAGTTTAAATCCACTGCATCATTGAAATGTATAATTAGTTTAAATGTTATCTAATTTATTTTCCATATTATCTAAGTTAAATATACTTTTAAAATAAGAAATCTTAMTTTGCAGCAAGGTGAAATTGTATTTATTCTATAATAAGAGTTCTCATATGTGAAAAGCATAACTAAACTACATTGATTTAATTTTGTCCAAGTACAGTACAAGCACTCTGAATTCAGAGTGGTTTCAAGCTCACTGAGTTAAAAGGAAAACCCATCTAGTTCACTAAGCTTGAAGTTTTGCTTCTGATATGGCTGAAAATAATTGGTCCATTATATAGAGTGAACCTCATTTTTATTTCTCTCCATATTTATTTTTTGTGTTCTTTCCTTCAGCGAATGCCATTTCCAGTGCTGACAGGAAATCATCTTTATTGATCGTTGTTTCAAGAGTAATAATTCTTCCTATTAAATCTTTACAAATGTAAGTGGTTCTTGTTCTTTTGGGCATTTGTGTGTATATCGGCATAGGTGGAACAATAACTGTCCATTAGTCTTAAGAAGTAGAAAAGGGAAAAAGGAAAAAACCCTCAATTCACGTCATTTAGTTCTTAAACTATCACTTCTAGTTTTCAAATCAATTTCCTATAAATAGGTTTCATTGAAACAGAAAACCTCCTTGCAGCCAGCATTCCTTTCCTTCACTATTAATTGCCATTCATTTGAAATCCCATAGGCTAAAAGGTTGTGAAAATTGATTTGTGTCTTTGAAATACAGTAGGCTTAATCCTATCCTGATAAGAATGACATAGTGCTTTTCTCCACTACTTGATGGAAGAAGAAAGATCAGCTTTAAGAAATGATGTCACCAAATATCTGTAGTTGTCATTCTGGATTCCTTAGTTATGCAGCATTCCTAATCTTTTTAAAAAGCTGAATGGTATGCCTCCAACATCTACGTACCTAGAAACACAGTGTAAAGATTAACTAGTAACTGTTGAATAATTGCACTTACTTACTGATATTCTGTTGATTAAAAAAATCCTGCAGAGCTCTAGGAAATAATTGCTCAGATTTTCTATCTTTTTTTTTTTCATTAGATGTCTTCCATCTTTAAACTCTCTTATTTTATGGTGCAATTTCTAGATAAGTCTTTCACATCTAAAAAACCATGTTTGTTTCATCATTATTAAACTGTACAAGGTCTTCAAGAGTACCGCCTAACATAAGCAATACTGTAGAAGTAAACAGAGAGCAAGACAGATGTTTTGTGTATGATTTTTAATTAAGAAAATATTTGAGCAGTTTAATGACCTCCTCAATGTCAAAAAGAAAAATTTTGCTTGAGGTTTAATTAACTTCCTAGGGCTACATTACAGCCACTCATTTTDCATTGTTAGGTGCTTGCTAAGAGTAAAAACTATTTCATGTTTACGTTTATATACTATGCTTTTTTTTTTTTTTTAAAAAAAAGTCATGTTTAGGTTTATATCCTATACTTATTAAAAATAAAAAGTTAATTMTCATTTACATTTTTTTACTCAACTGATTCCTAAACTATCATACAAATGACAGCAAATACATTAGAGTTCGGGTTACATGATGATTTTCAGTCTCTTTTTATTCACCAGTCTGAAGAAGTCTGAAACTTCTTTTTTAAAAAATGTAAATGCTTAAGCTTTGTGCTTACCTTAAAGTGTATAGATGTTCACTTAGATGCAAAATCAAAAATTTACCATTCTAGTATTCTCTTTCAGTTACATGCTTATCTGTTATTTCTCATACAGAATTTTCTAAAAATAATTTTGTAAAACTATGTGCTATATTCTGCCTATGTCAGAAAATTTGTATTAATTAAATAATGATTTTTCTATGGGTAAGTAATAGCAATCTGTCTGCATATAATAGTAGACAAAATATATTCTTTCAGAGAGACAATACGATTGGTAAAATTATTTGAATATATATATTTATGAATAGTTAAATATCTGTTTTATAGTAATCCACACAGAATTTATTTATTCTTGAGTGATGAATGGATAACTGACCAAATTTAATAAAAGAACTAGCACAATTTGGTACTACGTTTTCACAGGTATTTTGATTTATTTTTAAGACCATATTTCTCTAAACACAGTCAGTTATCTATTGTTCATTCTACGTTAAATAATACGCATTTAGAAACACAAATCAAATATAATGCATTGGTCTGCTAAAATTTTAATAATATACCTTAACACAAGCACTTTGTAAATTTTTTTCCACTTAAAATCTTCGTGTTATTTGGACAGCAGCTGCTGGTTTGTACATATCTTCAGGTGGTGGTGAGTCACAGGAATTGCAAGATCTAAGGTGGGATTTAGATCCAGACTGAGATRTATACACAGAAGGTAAGTGACCATCTATACTGTTGTGTATCCATCTACAGGTAGGCATCTAATTCTGTGTAAGTGTCTAACTCTCTTTGCAGTCAATCAAGACTAATCGGCTTGGAGTATAGGCAGCCCACCCTAAATTAAGCAATTAATCAGGACAATTTCTTCTCATCTAGACATCTAYGCTGAACTGTCCTGATCTCAGTCTCAGTCTTATCCTTCGGGCTTGCTTTAGGTGCCTGAACATAGGTGTTCAGTGACATTTTTTATGCCCTTGGTTATCCCATGAAGCCATGGGATAACCAAGAAGACAGGAGTAGATGAACTAATGCMTAATTCTTCTCCCAGCACTGACCTACTCAGTGGTTTGAATAAGTCCTTTAACCCTGGCATCTGACATTTGTTATACCAGAATCTAGTCAGGAAAAACCTTATATAAATTTCCTAAATTTTGATATGAAAACTTCAAGGAAATGCCATGTGATGTATGTTTTTAACAACCTAGCCTTGGCTAAAGGATTGGATTATAAGTCCACACAATAACAAAATATTGCCATGAGTGAAACACCAGTAATATGTAGATCATGCATAGATTTTTTTAATAAAACATCCAAGCACTGGGGTAAAACATCCAAGTTGGTAGTAAAACAGCTTGGAAATAAGACAGTTGACTTTTGAGTTTAATTGAGAAAAATTGGGAGTGTTGTCTTATACAGGTAAGCAGACTCTGTGTTGGGGAAAATAAGACTTAGTCAAGGGATCCTCTAGGTTTTCTTAAAAAAAAATCTCTTCTATGATATTTAATGTTTATGAAAAAGGTTAATCCAAATACCAAACATCTCTTGGATTTCTTCCATTATAGAACATAAGTATTTGCCTTTTACTCAGCCTTGGAGTCAGAATCTTTGCTACCTGTGAGATAGATCAGTGTTTCATGACACTATTTGGCTTGAATATAGGGATTGCTGTTACACTGAAAAGTTCCTGACATTTGCTAGTTATGTTTATGATGGCATTGATGCTTGCTAATGAAAAAAAAAAGGATATAAGGTCAATTTATTTCGTACAGACCAGAAAACAGTTACTAAGGGTAGCTACTTTTGATCATGTACTCCAGATTTTATAGCTACAGCCTAGCAGTCGATGATTCTGTATTCATGGCTCATAAAAATCTATCATCCTTAACATAGCTAGAGAGGTCAGGTGAACTGTACTTCAGAATGTTTCTCACGTATATCTTCAAGAATGCTAATCACTCAACACTGATTAAAATCAGAGAAGCTGCCCACTTTGGAAAAATAATATATCCYGAGAAGCTTTAAATATGCATGCAAAATAGTTACATAAAGACGAACCATTGTTAACTGGAGGTGAGACAGAATCATTGTCTGTACACTTTTGAGTTCTTAGGGTGCCTGTCTTGTACAGATCTTACATGAATGTGTTTATAAAACATTCTGGTTGTATGACAGCACTCAAAAATTAGAAAAGGTCGAAGAAAAAGGTTCGAATTATGCTTGCACATAGGTATTGTCAAAGTCCTTTATTACATGATCATACATTAGGTTTTGGTAAAGATTTGTCTACATACAAAAGACAAATCTTTTTTCTACTTACTTTTTTTAGGGAAGTTATTAAAAGTCTGTAGTCCTACTATGGAATGATATTCTGTAAATGCTCTTCACTCTGCATATTTGATAGGCTGCTCTCCAGAACTACTTTTTAGCCTAGAGTGACACAGTGTATTTCAATACTGTTCAGTGTCAAGTCCCAAAGGCACTGTCACCCCTCCCCAGCCCCCCATTTCAGCCCAGTCCAGGGCCATCAGCCCCTGCTTCAGGGTGCTGCAGCAATGCTGGGCTCCAGCCTTGCCTCCTGAATGGACTCCTGGGACCTATATTGTAGCTTGTGTTTGACCCTGTCTCCTGTGGCTCCTGATTGGGCTCCCTGGGTGGACCCTGGGCCTGGGTCATAGCTTGCTGTATTATTTAAAACTTTTCTAGAGAGACTTTTTGTAAGAAATACACATATTATCACATTGTGGATGACATTTTGTAGTAGAGCTATTCTGGAGTCAGACTTACTTGTCCTCCAAGATTATTTACTAATCAGTAAATAAGATTTTCAGTAGGAAAATCACATTTGACATGCAAAACACTTTTTATCCAAAAGTACAAAATATGTAGGTTTTATTAGAAGAGAAAMATATTTTTAAGAGAAAAATAATGGAGAGAAAATATTTTGCCTTACTTTTTTTTTCTAAGATATTTAATTTTACTAACAAAAAAGTGAAAACAAGTCCTTCCCATCCTCCATGTAACTGTGGCCTCTTTGCCTTATATACCTTCTAGTAAAATATTTCCTGTGTTCAGATTTTCTCTAGGAAGGTTTATGCATTACTTTTGAGCAGACTAAGAGATCTAGCCCTACATATTTTATGAAGGGCTCAGAAAAGCCTTTCTCAAATGCTTCGGCATTCATTTTAGGATTGTATTTCAGTGGTTATTCCTTTATTCCTAGATGTAAGGGGGTTGGAAATCGTTACTGGTTCATATCCTCCACCATAAACAATGATAATCAAATCAGGGTAGAAGAATACCACCACATACAGTTTTCTAAAAAGGGGATATAGCAGCCAGGAATTGTCCAAATGCCTTCTAGTGTAAATTTGTGTGTTGCACCTTAGCAGCCTGTTTTATAAAGACCGCCTAAAAAGTAATCTGGATGTTAGTAAATAACACTAACATTCACATGACTTCAATGCATGTATACTTTAAGACATGAGCCTACCTAACATTTTTTTCCAACTAATATGGATTAGAAAATCACAGACTTGCTGAATATATGGACATTAGGTTTCATTTTGCTTAACAGTCTGATACCAGTTTTGACAAGAAGATATGTGAATTCAAGTATATGACGATTTACAAAGCCAACCCYTGATTGCCTAGTCATAGCATGGCCTTAGCACAAAGAGATGCCTTTCTCACAACTGCCTCCTTTTCTTGTATGTTCAGTGTCTCTACACTCAGCTATTTAAATGTAGTKGACAAAGTTTCTTCTCACTGCGCCCTGTAGTACAAGATTCACCTCTGTCACCTGTGGACTAAACTCAAGAGCCAGAAAAACACAATTTGAAAGTGGAATTAGAGTCTTGGATTTCTTCCTCTTAGAGATAAATGTTAYCCAGTATGGGTTTTATTTCCTTTCGAAAGTCAAGCTGAAATTCAGCTGCTGCAACTGTATTCATCCCTTTGCCATCTCAGCAAGTTTGTCCTGTGTAAATATTGTGATCTTAATAAATAAATACTGAAGCACAGCTGGTGTTGGCAAGATATCACTGCTAGGTTTCTGCAGTCCTGCTATCACCAGAGTGTTGCTAATTATTCTCAGAACTGGGAAATATAGGGGAAAGGAATGCAGAGGAAAGTCAACAGAGGTTGTAACAAAGATGAAAGAGTATTTGCCTCCATCCACAGCAAGGACATCTGAGTGCCATAAACGCAGGCATTTCACCTAACTTGGGCATGAATTGTTTCCTTATCAAAACAAGATTTAACAAAGATGCTAGGATAAAACTGTAACTATATATTAGCTGATTAAAATTCACACTATCTCTTTGGGAGGACAAGTAGTGAAAGTTGCAATATTAAAAAAAAATAAGGAAAAATAATGAAAACAAAATAAGTCTGTAAAGGCTTTAAATCAGGAAATCAGCTGGGAGCTATATCCTTCTTTTTTTCCCCCTGTACTTTGCTGGGGGTATTCTAATCATCTTCCTTTGGACATAAAAGTGGTAAATTTTGGTTAGCTGCCATGACGAGGGAGCGGATGCTCTTCAAACATATATAGTCATGCAACAGACAAAACAGCATGTGAGATGACAGCTTTCTAGATGGAAAATAATTCTTATATTTTCATTTTTTCAGTAAATAGCAGCTGAAAAGAATGGCTACCTCATTCAGTGTAGAGTGTACTTGCATTTGCTTTTCAGATTGTTGCTGCCTGTCCATACTGATGCTATTTTGGCTTGAAGGTGTGCTGTCAGCTAACTGAGCTGAATAACAAGTAGCTGAGATGATGTACAGCAAAAGTTTCTTTATTTACTTTTAAACATATTTTTTTTCCCAAAGTTTGTGAGTAAAATTACTCCACTGTTAAAATTATTGAGTATATTAAGTAGACGTTATCTTAAACTTTCTGAGAATCATTTCTAGAAAGGGTAAATTAAAACTAAATATCTGATGGCTATCCTTGAACACAGCTTGCATATTAAAGTAACTTGAGCTCCAACTTCAGTGGAGAGGAAAAACCACATATTTTCCACTTCTATCTTTCCTTTAGTTATCTTTCAAAATCATCTTCCAATCAAATAAGAAGTCAGTCTAGGAGTTTTCATGATTTAAATTATTTGGCCATTCAGAATCTACCAACTTGATGTTTAGAGCATAAATTATAGAAAATATTCACAGAAATTTTAGGAATTATTGGGAATATTAAGTAAGGAAATGAAGAGTCCCCATCAGGTTCCAGTAAAAGTAACAAAACAGTAAAACTCTAGGGGTGAAATTTTGCTAGGAATTGAAGGGACAAATGTTTATTGATGATTTAGGAAAAACTTGGATCATTATCAGTTGGCTAATAGGGTGGGAATAGGAGAAGGTAATGCAGTAAAGGTAGAAGTAGCTCTGAACTTTGACTGCAGGGGAAGGAAAAAGCTGAGGGAGGAGCGTGGAGGAAGCATGAAAACATAAGAGCATGTACATTAGTCATCAAAGCCTCCCTCACTTAACTTTGAGATAGTTCTGTTGCATCTAACACATATCCTAATTTGAGTAGTTCAGCAAAACTAACTAAATCTTGTGAGTTTCTTCTACAGATGTATGGAGCTTGGTCCATTATAAAACTGATATTTTTTTTTGGAAGAGAACTTGATTTAGTGTGTATATCATATAGAATACTATTGTAAGACATGATACAGAAGCATGGCTTCAGGTACTGTATAATTCTCTTGCTAGCAGGCACAGAGCTCCTGGTCTGAATACTCCTGTGACTGTAATAAGTAAAAAGTTTTGACTAACTACATCTGCACCGCTGAGACAAGGAGGATTCCCTCAGGCTCTTAATGTGTTTGGAATAGTTAATTAGTGAATGCTATTCAGAAGTGAATCCCAAATCAGTATTATTTCCTGTTTTCCCATTATCCTTTTTTAAATGGTATCTGAAGTGATAGGGCTGCAGTCTCAGCTTTCATTTAGCAATTGAACATTTTTATTTACTAGTAGGCTGTCGCCTCAAGTGAGAACACAAACTGGCAAGGGATTTCCCAAGCCAACATTATGTGCATAGCAGAAAACAATAAAAATAGTTTAAAATAGGCTCAATGAGGGAAGGCTTCTTTATGATACCAAAAGACCTATTAGTCAGAGGAGAAGGTTCTCATGAGACRAGGAGAAAGCTGAGGCATTTAAACATTTTTTTTCCCTTAACTTCAGATGTGGATGAAAGTTAAAAAAAACCCCTTTCACTTACAGTATGTTTAGTAGGGCTTTCTGAACACACGTGTGTAGTGTTCTGAATTTTGCTGTATTCTGAGTAGGATTTCAAAGGATATTTTAAATGCTTCTTGTTCTCTTTAAATAGACTTTTGTGTCACTGTGATACTACATTATCTATTTGTTTTTGTGCTATATTGCTTTGCATTTGCAGCTACAGACCATAGCTGGTTCTAAGCCAGGGTCTCAGCTGTGGCGGCAGTGAGTTATGCCTTTGTAAATCAAGATTCTCAGAATGGCCATCAAGCCATGTCTTCTAGAGCTGCTTAGTTATTCCTTATAATGTATCAGGGGAAATAAGTCAGTAAAGGGATTACAGGCTAGCTGGAGAGCAAAGGAGGAGCTGATCTTTAACACACAACGAGCTAGGCTGGCCTAATGATTACAACAGAAAACAAGAGAGACACTTTGAAATGTAAGTCTGGTTTGGCTATTGTGATGGGGAGAAAGTCAATTAACATTCCATTGTATGTTACTTTTCTCCAGTACGGAGCTTGGAAATAACATTTAACTCAAGAAACAGAGCTTAGAGCCATTATTTTGACATTTATCTGAAATCACTGGTTTGGCTTGCAGTGGCAGCCAAAAAGACTCTACAAAATTCTGTATCATCAGCAAGGCTACTGGGAATAAGACAGAGATTGACAGTTTGCCACCCCACAAAACCTTGATGCACCTACATCTTGAGCATCATGAGCAGTTATGTTCTTTACATCTCAGGAAGGGCACAGTGGAGACAGAAAAGGGACAATTAAAATGATAGTGGCAATGTAACAGTGGGTTTATGAGTAGGGACTAAAATGTTTGGGACACTTCAGCTGGGAGAGAAGGCTGAGGTCCTGTAAGAAGGAAGCTTACAAAATCATTAAGATGACAGGAAAAGTGAAAGCAGAAAGAACTCTTGCTATCAAAGCCTGCAGTAGTAAAACTGGGTGGCATTTGGTGAAAATTGTAGGAGTTTGATTTAGCACAGGTAAAAAACCCATAATAATACCTGCTGGCTGTGAGCTGCTGGAATATTTTTCTACAAGGAGGTTGTGGAAGCAGATTATATCAAATCATATTCAAAGAGGGAATAGATAAATTATTGGAAAGCAAGTCCATAAAAAGATACTGAAAGGGATACTGTTGCAGAGATGCATCCTGCAACGTACTTACTATAGTGATTATGGATGCTGGGGGAGTAGGAAAGGAAGTACTCGAGGAAGTGGCCAGGCTTGCATGCTGTCCTTAAATAGTTTATCCTCCAGCCACGGTCTTTATTGGTTTCCACTTAGACGACAAAATCTCAGGTCCTCCAAGGAGGGAATGTGGAAAGGTTATGGAGAACAAAAGAGGAAGGAATCAGATGCTTGCATGTGGCAACAAGTGAAATAAAGAGAGGGAGTGTGGGATCAAAGGACCAAAAAAATGTAAAAAATATGCAAGTGTGAGTAGAGAGATACCAGTAATAAATGTCGCCTTTTCCTGAAAGCATCCAAGGAACTAGTGGGCACAGCCCAGCAGAGCTCTGCCCAGACGTGTGAGAAGACAAGGGAGCAGAAATAGATGCCATAGTCATTGACAGCCCGCTTGTCAGGCCACTGACTGCATGGAGATTGGAATGGCCAAGCTTACCAGGGCCAAGAGGCTAGTGAAAATGTCACACTACTTTACTGGAGAGGGTGTAAATAAGGTGGTGGTGGTGGAACAACATTTCAAGAACCATTTAAAAACTGAGTGGAAAAGAAAGTGCTCCAGCTTTCCAGGGGCTGGAATGGGGATGAAAAGGGGGACAAAAAAAGAAAAAAAAATGATTTCACAAAGATGCAGAGGAAGAGCAGAAAGACAGGGGAGGTGGAGGAAGAATAACCACAAATGTAGAGAAGGCATCTATATTCTTTTTTCTAAGTTTATTCAAAATCACTGAGTTGAAGAGGGGAAAAAAGAAAGCTGGAGGAGGGAAACAGACAGATGAAGCAGGGAAGAGCAAGACAGAGTCTTGGAGATGTGGGACTCTGCTCTGCCTCTATTCTGAAAGTCTTTCCATGAAGAGGCTGCAGCACAGTTAAAGATGTCAGGATCCAACTTCCTAGAGAAGCAGCTGATTATGGTGTACCACAATGGTGTAAGAAACAACCATAGCTCACGGAGTGGAGCTGTAGTGTCTCCAGCTGCRTGGCTTGTGCTTGGGCACAGGTTGGGTGCACTGGATGACAGTGATCTCTGCAAAGTAGTGATGGTTTCTGGTTTTTTTAGGGGCAAGAAAAACTGGAACCAGTGGCCCAGCAATGTAGCTGTAGTGCCACAGAGAAGTGTTGTCTGTAGTAGAGATTACTGTCATGATCACCASACTAACAGTAATGGCAGGGGTGGTGGAAGTTTGAGGTGGAGTGGTTTTAATCTCCTTGATCTCATGTAAAATGAAGATTATACCTGTCTACCTCAGCTTTTCTGTGCAATGATCTAAAATCAGTGAATGAGCAGGTATCTTGATAGGTTCATAGGCACTTTTGTTTAAAGGAGGGAAAAAGTTAAATCTTTTTGAAGGCTTTCACTGATATTTTTAAGTAACAAGAGGTGATAAGGTGATGAGATAATAATTATCATACTTAATTCTGCATAAGCAGAATTCTTCCAAAATACACAGTATTTATATCTACTGAAGAATGTKTCAGCTTCTTTAATACACATTTTTACAGATTTCTATGACATCTGCCCTGCATCATAGCTGATTTTGCTCTCTTGTCTTGGATTTCTTATGTGATTATAACACAATGATGACAAAAGTCCTCCTAGTAGTATTTCATTCTTTGACAGTACTATGACATTATCTTATCTTCATTTTCTGCTTCATTTTCCAGAACATGGAAAATAAGCTTTAAAAAACACAACTTCTTATACAGATATAGGGTGGAGTAGGCTTTTAGATACATATGGATGCAGTGAAAGGTGGGGTCATTTTTTCAGGAGTCTATATTTTAAGAAATGGTTTGTGGGATAAATATGTGGTTTAAAATTATATGATGCACGTATAATATTGTCCAAGCTGGATATTGTAACTAAATATATATATATATAAATGTGTTTGAATTACAAGAATTTCCTGTTTTCGAAAGACTGTCTTGGTGACCTAGATAATTACATGGGAGCCAGAAATGTGTCCTGATTTCAATATAATTATCCATCTACTCCTTCAATGCTTTTTCTTCAGACACAATAGTGATGGGGCTCAGCTGCTTCAGCCTATCTGCCACTGAGTTTAATTAAAATCCTCACTAGCACAATGCACATCAACTCAAAACACTCAAAATGCAAACTCAAATGCATCAACAAAAATGCACTCAAAACTATGGTGCATCCTGGCTTGTGTAAATTTCCATAGATGACCTCAGGGGCTAGCAGACTCCACCAACAAGGCTTCTTTAAAGTATGTCAATATGTAGGATATATTAGTGGCCAAGAGGTGAAGATTTCACTAATTATATATAGAGAAAAGAGTCTAGTAAAGTTTTCATTGTGTTGCATAACTGTTCCTCTTTTCACAATTCATGTCATTTTCTTTTAAGGAAGTAACTATGTCAGTGCCTTGACTAAAATCTGACACTCTTGAGAGGTAACATCAACATTTCAGCCTTCCTAAAAGTTCTGACTAAAATGACAGGGGCAAAATTCAGTAGTCTTCAGACTTCTTACTCAGGTGGCCAGTTTTAGGTGCAGAAATGGTGCACAGTCTGTGGGTTTCACATCACGAGGTCTTCACCGGTAGCATTCAGAGTCCATTCACACAGGCATTTCTGGCACAGGCAGTCATTCCTGAGGTCTCCATTCTCTCATCAGGAAGCCTTAAAGTATGACAGTGGATGATTTCCTTCTGCATCTCTGTCTTTTAGGCATTGCACAATTTTGTATATCTACAGCTGACAGTACTGTAGACAGGGATGTTGGTGATAAAGACAGATGTGGATCAGGCCTGTAATTTACCCAGTAGCAACCTAGGAAGAACAACTGGATTTTCTGACCAAAAAGGAGAGAATAAAAACCTTTGGAAATCATTAAATCCGAATGAAATTAGATTTAAAGAGAAATCATGGAAATAAAATCACTTAGGCAGAGTAGTTGAATAGATAAATGTAAATGAATAGTGTGGAATACAATTTTGTAAACTGYGCTGTAGGTTACAAAGCAGCTACTCAGAATGTAAGGTGATTTAACTTAATCTGACATTACAGTTTCAAAGAGGAATAAATATAGAATTAAGTTAAAGTGTATGAGAACACAGCTAGTCTATGTAGCTTTATAACAACTTAATTAATTTAGAGCAAGATATATGAGCAAATGTGTTCGCCAATTGTTTAAATGTAGACGTGTTTCACCATATAACTCTAGGTGATAAGGGAATAAACTTAGCTAATATCTGTGAAAAACAGGTTTATTCAAGTTCTCAACAGYGGTGGTAAATGCAACAGAAGTTTGCTTTTCTTTATAAATGATTACAGGCAGAAAGAAAGAAAGGTGCAGTAATGAATGAATTGAAGCTGTAATGGATACTGACAGTTTGGAAGAAAAGCTAGAAGRGCGACTATGTGCAGTAACTAAGCTACAATTTCACATTCTGTAGATTTTATGCCAGTGTGTGTGTGACTTTTGATATCTGTAAAATCTAACCTTACTGTATCTTTTTTTTTTTCACTGAAGTTTATCTAGCTATTTTCTTTATTCTGTTTGACATTAGCTTTTAGGAAAAAATGAAGCTGCTGGGTGAAAGAAAAGAGAACTAGAAATTCCTTAGGAAGGACTTGGAGCAGTTTCCAGTAGTGATCTTTTCAGTTAGAAATGTACAGATGCCCACAGGGATGGGATAGGGATGGGCACAGGGATAGGGTAGGGATTGCCATAGTGAGATGTAGTACTGTATGTGGAGAGGAGAGGACTCTGTTTTAGGTTCCTTTGCTTTTTCTACTGTTCTAAAAAACTAGCAAAAGGCCAGGGAAATATTTATTATTTACTGTTTTATGCATACATATATATACATATATATATATATATTTATGTAACATGATATATAAAATATATAACCTATGTATTAATAAGGAAGCAATGATATTTCATTTCAGGTGGAATAAAACCTTCAATTGATCCAAGACTTAATTTAAATCACAGTAAGCTTCAAAATAACACATATCATATGGCCTATAAAAACAAGGAATGTTCACTTATTTTGATTGTTTCTCAAGTAGTTTAATTAAWTTGACATAAATTCACGGCCATTTTTTAAAACTTACTCATCTGAACTTTTTTTGGTATTTTCTTATGGTTGTCTTTGGAGGTGAGAGGAGACTAAAGATAGGAAGAAAGAAAGAGATTCCACATAGAAGAATCTTCCTGATTTTTAGTATTTAGTGCCTGTAAGCTTGCTCATTCCTAAGCACAGAAGATTAGAAATTTGTGATTTGTTTCATTCTAAGATATCACTGAACAGCATTTTGTATGTGCATAGCTGTCAGCTATATCCATTGTTTTTTTATKGTTGTGAATTATCCATCAAAACTTCATGGCTTCCTTAAGTATATCAATAATTTCTAAATAGATATGCATTAAAAGACAAGAAAAGAAACAAAACACAAATTTCAGATCTCTATTTTTCTCAGTTTAAAATGTGGAAACTGAATTGCATTACTTTCAAGCACCCTATGAGGTAAAGTGATATGGTTTCTTTCCTCTGTTTTGATGGATCTTTTTCAAATAGCTAGCTTCCTGGAACTCAGAAAGCAAATCTGATAATTCAGTGTTGGAATATTTCAAATCATAAAATGCAAAGTAGTGTTTTTCTTGGTAAAAGTTCTGATTAAATCCAAGAAACCGAATAGTCATAAAAGATATGGCTGAAAGTAATTCATTCTGGTAGTCAAGAGAAAATATTTATAAATTCATTATTTCTCTAGTTCAGAATTAACATTTTATTTAATTAAAATTCATTATAAGATAAATTCTATTTTATTTGCTACACAACTTCTACATAATGTAAAGGATATACAAAAGACAAACAAAAGCTTCCTGTGTTATGAATTATATCTTTGGCTTTCTGTAGGCATCAAATCATTATCTACGAAATAGTCTTCTCCATATGTTTATGTCTGAAACATGTACAAGTAAAATCAACCATGATTCCTATCATATTCCTCTGAATCACATATTTATTAGATTACTTCAGAGCTGGGTTAGTCATGGTGCAAAGTGACCACTGCAGGATGGGTGAGCACCACATGGCCTTTGGCTGCACTTCCTTTTTAGACATGTGTTTTTTTTTTTTTTCTTTCTCTGATAGTTTATATTGGCTACTTCCGGTGCTGCTCTCATCTGTGTAGAATAGTAAGTCTAATGAGCAAATAACTGTGCTCAATTTGGCAAAACACTGTCTTCGGTATTCTTTTTACGTGTTATATAACTGGATACAAACATAATTGCCCACCGCCATCGTTTTCTGGATTTATCTTTTGATGGACTTCTAAAACATCTATAAGCATTTAAGTGTTTTACAGCTTGATAAGCTTGTATTTTACTGCTCGAAAATTGTGGGTTATGCAAGAGTTTTTGTAAGATTTAATTATGAGAATACTCACAATCTCAGCCACACTACAAATAAAAACCTGTCTTTAAGGAACTGCAGCCACTGAATTTGACAAAGATCAAATTTCAACTACATCACATCAAATCACTGAAAATTTTTAGACATGTTAGAATAAGTGCAATCTAGCCTTCCCCTAAGCAGTATTTACCTTATTAGATACCGTTTATGTAATGTTTTTTAAAAAGCAAAACATGTGGCATTTGCAAGTGCAGAAGTTAAATATTCTGAGTGCCTACCACTAAAGACCCTATGATTGGAAATTTCAATATTTAGAAAATTTTACCCTTCTAAGTTATAAAATAACTAACTAGAATATTTTAATTGTTGGGKTTTTTTTGTTTTTTTGGGTTTTTTTAAGATTACTGGCCTTGTTCCAAGATTTCACTATCGTAAATGAGCTACTGGTCTTTCACAGTCATCAAATACATGTCATAAAACATTTCTGTCAGAGCTATAAATTTTTCATGTTCTTATTGTATAAAAGTGGGAATGTCTGATGTATTTAACTTAAAGCCTTGTTTGCATAACATGAGTTTATATGCCTTCTATTTACGTCTATTCTGCCTCAATCATCATAACCACTTTTATTTATTTATTTATTTATTTTAGAGGGCTTTTTTTAGGGCTTGAGATGTGCTGTCTTTAGTTAAACCAGAGCTTGCTTTAAATAAATGGGATTTATTTTTCCTTTCAAACTTAATTACTTTTCAGAATCATGATCAATTTCCCGCTTTACTTGCTTGAGGGAAGTGACACTGTAGGAGACCCTTATGCATTTGCTTTGTAATAAGCCTTTATTCATACACTTCAGGCTATACAATCAGCTCCAATGTACCAGTGTGTGCATCTCTGTGTGCGTGTGGCTCCAGCCGGAGGCTTCCAGATTGGAATGCTGATGATGGGAAGCAGAAGTGCAGAGGAATGAATCTGTCCAAGGAAAGCAATAATCTAGCTGTGAGTGTGCACAGCTCATATTATACAAAATGAAGTTGCCTTTGATGGTCTTTTTTTTTAATGGAAATTTCTTACATAATATCATACTTGAAAGAGCATCATTCCAATCTTGGTCTAAGAGTATCGTGGAACAGTAGAACAATCATTTTTCCACTGGTGAAAAGAAAGAAGATACTAATTTGAGATCCTAATAATCCTAATAACCTATTCTGGTTTCAAATAAAGTCAATTTTAAAGCATAATCTTAGTTCCTAGAGAATAAATATTTATGAAAAGCTACAAATGCAATATATAGTTTTGCTATAAGGAAAATTATTTACATGATCAAGAAACAAATCATATTCCTATTAAAAGAAAAGCCTTTTTTATCTTCAGGAGAAGAAAAGGGGAAGGAGATTTGCAGGGTAAAGAAAGGAAAAGAAAAAATAAGCGTTAAAGACATTGTAATCCTACTAGAAAACAATTTAGTTTCAGCATTACTGGCTTGTCAATTTTACTTGGTATCCAGAGTGATTTTCATGGTTTGACTTCTTTAAATGGACCATAACATGACTCTTTAGAGGAAGGAATAGTCTTTGCATTTTTCCACTAAACTGTCAGTTAACAGAAGTGGTGAAAACAGAGAGGCTCATATTCACAGATCTCTTCTTGAACACAGGAGAAGCTCTAGTCCTTATCCAAGCATGGTAGCTTGTAGGTATTTTGTTTTAAAATAAAAGTAAAAAGTTGTAAGTAGGTGGAATAACTGACCCACAATTCCTTTTCTAACCCTATTTCAAAGCTAGTTTTTGTTATTTTGGTTGTTTGTTTTCTTCTGTTTTGTTAAAACTTCAGTCACCGAAATATAATTTTGAATAAATAATAACATTGTGAAAACCAAATGTAAACAAACACTGGATTAATCTTAACTTCCATTGGCTTTGCATGTCACAAACTATAGTGTCTTAACAGCTGTAATGTAGGTTGTCAAAATGCTTGATTTTGAATCTCTCCTGTAATCACTCCGCTTATAAATTATAACATAAGGATTTAAAGATTGACTTCACAGAATCTAGAGATGGAAAGAATTTGTTAATGACAGTGGGTTTTTTTCTCCTACTGTGTCATTTATATTTACCTAAAGTGTTAGCAAGTAGATTTTTTTATCTGTTGAACAATGATGGATTATTTCCTATCACTTCCTTAGGCTGACAGAGTACACTATGACAGGAAGGTTTTCCAGTCATCTTGGTCTAAATTTAAATTACTATGTGCTTACTATGGGATGTACTGTCCCCAAAGGTCTGACATTTCAGTCTGAGAATAGGGTGGCATATGTGTGAGATTGGACGAGCTGTTTTGTTCTCCAGAGAAGGGAGAGGGTTGCATAATAACTTTGTTAATCGTCCCTTGGAAAGCATGCCAACTTCAAAGGAACAAACATTTCTGCAGAAGGACTGTGCAGAAATAGACATTAAAGATCAAAATAATTTACTGATACAGCCCGTTTTGTCCATTTATTCCCAGTGCCTGCTAATCTTCACACAGATTTAAGGATTAGTTAGGTCCGCACCAGTATCTTTTAGTTACTCAGATACAGTAATTCATTTGCATTTGCCAACCCCAAATCTTCTGATGTTTATAACTCTCCTTATAGTTTTTAACCTATTACTAATTTTTCTTTATTATTTCCCCTATGGGTGTTTATGTGAGATTCAGTCTCTGTTCAGAACACTGTAGCTGTAAAACACAGAAGGATTGTGGTCCTTCTCTAAAACACAGATACATATAAATTATAAATCATTCTTTTTCATACACGAGTAAAACCTAGCAAAAAAGCTGATGTTTTGGTTAAGAGGAAGTAGTTCTTATTTAACTTAAAATAAGTAATAATTAAAATAGTCACTCCTGCTTCCTAGGGCAGACAGGCTTAAATCATGGGAAATACAAGCAAGATTCTGAATTGGTAATCCAAAATTTGCTGATTTGTATTCTCTTCAAAATATAGCGATAGTAAAAGTAACTTAAAAACAAAGTAACAAACTAAATTATCTAATCTTTCCATTTAACAATTACTTCTTCTTCTTCTTCTTCTTCTTCTTCTTCTTCTTCTTCTTCTTCTTCTTCTTCTTCTTTCAGAGTAGGCATTTTTGTTTTTCCGCTGGTGATTTCACTTTCTCTTTCATGGCTTAGTGGGGCAGGGTAGAAAGGCATGAGGGAAGAAATCATTTCATTCCTTCACCTTGATCACTGATGTGTGGGAATTCACTGAATTCCTATTTTCTTTTGAGTGGATATTGTGTGTTTAACATTACTCTTCACATATTAAAATTACATAATGATCCTTTTATAATTTTGACTCAAGTAGAGGATCATCTTTCTCTGTGGTGTGTAACAGGAGACTACAGTGAGATCCTGAATGGGAGTTTTGTCCCTGGGGTCTGTAAGTGGGGCCAAGATACTGCAACAAATTTATTTAGTGAAGAGGATGTGAAAAAATGTAGAGATCATTATTTTTGTAAAGATGCTGAAAAAGCTTGCAATCTGAATATTCATACATCAGGATGCTGCACATAGTTTAGCATTTCATACTTGATACTTATGGCAAAAATGTTTTTATTGAATGTTATGTTATAACAGGGGAAACATATTTTTAAATAGTCTTTTCTTGGCTGAATATTTCCAGCACATTACCCTTTATAGTATAGAAGGACTGTAAATAACCGATCTTTTTTGTATGCTTCTTAGTAAATACACAGATTCTCAAGTATGGTACTACCGTCTCAAGTATAGCACTACCAGTCTAGGCATTTTCTCTTGTCAGCATTTCTGTCACCATTGTATTAACACTTGGGCCTTCTCACTTCTCTATTTACAGCTTTTTTCAAGTGTAAGTCAATTCACAATCTACAATACTTTGTACACTTACAAGAATAATATTATTAAATAATATACCTGGTGTCTTTTTCTCAGTAATATCTAAACTTTATATTTCTGAGTAACGATGAAGACAAATATATACTTTTCCAGATTATCTGTACTGGCAGAGGCTCATATGAAAAATAGGACAAGTATGTAACTCTCTTAACAGTAGAGGACAGGTAAGGTCACTTTGAAATTTCAGTTGACAAGTCTCTATTGACAATTTTCAGTGTTCATATTTTTCTTTAAATCTCATACTATACCTCTGATTTTTCAATATCTCTGTTTTTCAGTGTTCAAAGTGATATCCAGATTCTGATGTCTTTGTTTATGCTGTGTGTTATTCTTATCCTTATGTCTGGGGGAAGAGAGGGAGGGGAGGGGAAAGAAGTAGCATAGCTGGAATTCATCCAGGTAAATTCAAATGTTCAAAAGTTCTTAGATGTTTAAATCTCAGCTAATTATCAGAATGAATGGAAAAGAACAGGGATTTTTTTCAGCTGAATCATTTGTTCTTTTTTTTTTTTTTTTTTTTTTTAATACCTTTTTTAGGATGAAATTAATCATTCTCTTGAAATTCACACATTTCTGCACACTGAATATGAAGGCTATGTCCGGTGACTCACTAATAGTAAGACATCTAACGTTTGGACACCTAAAAACGAGGCACAATGAACTGTATTTACAAGTGGTCAGAATGGGAATTGTTTAGAATTTAGGGGCCAAAATCTACTCATATTTCAATCTCCCTGTTGACCAATGAGAGGAAGTGAAAAAATCTGTTCTTCCAGTATTTGAGTTGGATAGCTTAAGAATACTAAAATTCAGTCTTCATCAAGGAGGAAAAGAAAAAGAAACAAACGAAGGAGACATCCACTTCTTTGAATTTTTAAAATGGGCTTCACTTGATTGCAGTTTCCTGTAGTTGTGGCTTACACATAAGTCTGAATGAGAAAAATGGCCCATCTTTAGTGTATGCTGGATAAAATGGGGAAAACTATCAGAAGGTGCACCAGAAAAATATCATCTCCAGCACAGTGGGGGCACCTTTTGCTTTTCTGTTCAGGACTTGAACCAATTACAAATCTTTTTATATTAATATATCAAACTGAAGTGCCCCTGAAAGTTTGGAGAACACTACTGGATTAATGTGTTACTTTACACTGGGTTAAGCTCTGATGACATAATCTGGACATTATATTGAAGATTAAATTTGCCATTTACGTACTGAGACTTAATCTTGCTGAAAGAATAGCAGAGTATTTAAAATAAGCAAGCATATCTGTATGCCTTTCAGGAGCCAAGTTAGTAATTCTGCACAATGCTTCAAACTTCTTCCATGTAGAGAGGCATATCAGTACCCACAGATGTCTCTTACACAGTGTTAAGTGGGATTTGACACTCTGTACTGAGGTTTGAGTGTTTCAAAAGAAAAGTTTTTATCAGCTTGTTGGATGCCACTTTAAGCACAAAGTAAAATAGAGAGTATATTGGTTATGGCCAATTACAAGTTCCTTTTTTTCTTGACCTATTTTGCTGTTCATRTACTTTATATAACTATTCTTCTTGAAAAAAAAATCTTCATTATTCATCTCCATGTGAAATTCAAGGACTTGCACGTATTCCAGCTGCCAAAAAAGAATAGCATAAATTGACCTTTGGAAAAAGCAACAGAATTAGTTGTAAATTTAAACTGTGGAGTATGAGAAAGCAATGGCTTATGGAAAATAGTTTAGGGAAGAACATCCTGGACTTTTACCCTGGACAGGAAGGATGAGGCGCAGTCAGTTCTGGAGGGCAGAGCAACAGCATGGGCCGGGCATAGTCACCTAGTGAGAGATGTCCTGTCTTAATAGTGTAAAATGGTAACATGTCAAGATAATATTTTCTGTTTCTGTGCCCACCCACATAAACGTCTAGTTATGGCACAGGACAAAACAACAACATAGGCAATACTACTTATGATTGCTGTTTTTTTCTCTTTTTTTCATCTCTATGGCATGCCCCAAGCCCTTGCATACTGTGTGGTGTGTCATTGTCTGTTTAAGAAAGAAGGACAGACAACAAGCACATGGGTTGTCAGTAATAAAATATTTTGTGGAGAGGATACAGCTGCTTCTAGTTTAACAACTGCCAGCTGAAAGCATTTGTACTGCCTAGAAAAAAAAAAAAGAAAAAAAGAAAGGAGAGAAAGGTTATCTCTGAGAAGCATAGCAACACTGTTTCTAGCAAATCATTTGTAAATCTAGACATACACTATAAAACCAATAAATCTCCTTTCTTTATTGTTCTGCAATACAGACTGCTTACTCCACTTCCATCTATTTCAGCAGTCAAACTACCTGATTTCATGCTTTATAACTAAACATAGACTGACCTAAAAAATCAGAGAGATACCTAAGATACTAATTTGAAATATATATTTTATATAATCTAACTCGAACTCTCTGATATTTTCCACCCTTATGTCCTCCTCTAGAAGGGAGTTATGGTGCTTCAGATCTTGGATCATCCCCTCAGTAACTGATATATTATAAAGGACATCTGTCGTTCTCTTGATACTAACTGCTGCTAGTGGCTGCTCGCCAAACAGACATCAAACCCAGTAATTTATCATTACCTCGTTATCATCTCTGAATGCTGAAGAAGTCCTGCTCAAAGGGGTGTATATGGAGCATGTGAACCAAATCATAAACTGAGCATTTCACTTTGTAGAATATTTTTGAACTGCCACAATTGCAGGTAGCTCTATTGCATAGAGCTAGTTAGGGCTGAGCTGATAAAGGTTTTAATCACATAAAATCTGCAAACACCTGCCTTCAGGCACAGATTCCAGAACAGTCTGTGGGATTTTTCAGCTATAGGAAAAAGTCAGGTGCCTCAAGGTGGAATGTAAGGAATCACAATGCTAATCCAGGGCCTGGCTTAGAGCACAGCAACATAGGGCCTGTGGCTGAAATCCCACCCACAGCTGCAGCCTCAGCACCTCATTCAGGGATGAAAGGGGATGTTGCTCTCGGATCATAGTTCAGATGCTGCAATGATCACTCAGGATATGGAAGACCTCCATTATAAGGCCTCCTCAGCCACAGAGATCACAAACTGCTCTCTCACACATTACAGGAGAGCTATACATCTCTGAGGTTATGGGGGCAGTCTAAGCTGGAAAAGAGTACTATCTCTGTTAAATTTGGATTTCTCACATCCTGAATGAAAAAGCTAATTACTGGTCGTTATATCCTGGAGAAAGGATGGGCAAAGGTAAGGTGATGCTAGCCTTCAGAAGTCAAAGCTTGGGTGCCTTCTTCCTTTCCCATTTACTACAGTTGTGACTTGTAAGCTGCAACATATTTTATCCTTGTGGGGCCTGTGCAGGTGCCTGTTGCTTACTTTGACATCTGCAGAATTTAAATATTCTCTTTTCCCTGAGAAAACCTGTATTTTAAAAGGGTCACCACATGTTTGATAGGCTGGCTGATCCCACCCTCCCCTGGATGATGCTTCTTCTGGGCTCAGATCACATGCATGTCCTGACCCCAGTCAAGCAGGAGGTGACTGTCTGAGGAGCACTGTTCTATTGAGGCATTAAGCAATTCAGAGACTGAACAGGTGGTTCAGCTGTGGGGAGCACCAGACTTAAAAAAGTAGATACCTCTGAGCAGGGATTTTTCTGAGATAAGAGGTTACGGTTTATCCTGTTAGAGCCTCTTCAGACTTGGACTTTAAAATTCTACCTAGCTCTCCATTAGGTGTCCAAATCTCTGTATTAGCCTAATTCCTTGATTTAGGGAGTACTATGTATCAAAGATATTTTTAATAAATGTTATTTCTTTCTCTGGTCATCTGCCACATTTTACTTTGCCTTTTATGATACTATTTTTTCCCCTTTTTGCCCTTTTCTCCTTTTTTTTGCCCTTTCTCTCCTTTTCCCCCTTTTTCTCTATTTTTTTTCCTCCTTTTTTCCCTTCTTCCTTTGAAGTGCTTCTTTAACTGATTCATGATTTTATTGCACAGGTAGTTAGTTACATCCTGGTCAAACTGCTCTTACTGAGAAATTAGGGCTATCTTTAGAGTTGACAGTACTGCTGGTAAAATCAACGTATTCCCTGCCTTCCTTAACATAATCATAGAGGTATTGCTATAAAAACAGACTGATACAGCTGATTCAAGTTCATTGCAATGACATAAGTTATATGTCATTGGACATATAGCTATAGGTCAAATTGGACCTATATAGATGCATAACTATTCTAGTGATATTCTGATCCAGTTAAGCTGATACATGCTATAAAAAAGCCACATCCAGCTTGCATTCAGCCCTCAGTGAATAGAGGAAGGCTTGAAGAGTACCAGAAGACAGCAGGATTCAGTACGTCCATGTTTAATTGAATTTACCTCCCTCTGATAACTGTCGATTTTGAAAATTAACAAAGAAAATGCTTTGGTTTTTACATGCTTAACTCTCATATCCTGTATATTTCTTATCTGTTTTGCAGATATCTTATCAGATAACATTAACGAGAAAATAAACTCAGACTTCTCTGCCAAGGCTAAATGATGCTAGTGGTAGATATGTAGCAGCAATGACCTGAGCATGCAATATAGGGACTATGAGCTTTCTTTGACAAAGATTAAATATTGGTTTTAATTCTAAAGGGACATGCTAAATGCGATTAACAATATTTAATTATCTGAGCTTTAACAACAGGGTAATAAACTCCTCTCTTACACTCTAAGTAAAACATTCCCATCAAACTTTTTTGGATTCACAGACTTTAAAGTCAAGCAGCCTTTTAATCCAACCTCATACAAAACAGTTGCCAAAAACTTCTGTTCAGCTACAGTGTACCTGTCATGAAGGGGTAGTTACAGATTGATCTCATATCTGGTTGAAAGTAGGTAGATTCTGCTGACCTTGGCCAAACCCTTCTGCTCCCATGCTGGAGTTGGCTACTCTCTTGATAGAGTCCTTGCAATTGCTGATGAGTACCAGGTAGTAAATAGGGACAATTAAATGATTTCGGTTAGAAACAATTYATTTTGTCTCTCACTTCTTCGTCCCCACCCCCAGCTCATTTTGCTGATTCTATAATGAATAATGTGAAAATTCAAAGATTACTACTGCAGGGTGCTGCAAGCAGTAGTGCAAAGATGGGGACAAGCCACAACAGACAAAAGATGAGAACAGGAGGGGAGATGCCTGAAAAAAAGTTTTCTCCTAGAAAAAAACCTAGAATGGAAGAAGGCCTTCATGCCTCCAGGTCTTTTCTAGACAATAGAGAAAAGGGGAAAATCTGACTCTTGCTTGGTTTTTCCTGAGGATGATTGCTATCACCATTAAAGGAGTGTGCCTTCTTTCTAAGTTTATCTAATCCAAATGGTATAGCTGTTTAGTAGTAGGCTAGCATTTTTTTTTTACTGTCTTTATAGTCCAAAGGTGTTCTAGATAAATAGAAACTARTAGTTTTTAAACAATTTTTTGATTATCTCAGACATAGCAAAAGAGTGTCTCACCATATGAAGCTTTGGGAGGGAAACAAAGTTACTGAACTGCTGTTTTTCTTACAAATAGCTTCAAACAGGATCTATTCTAGGTACTACCTCATCTTTACTGTGGCTCTTAGCTAATATTACTCCACTTTCAGGCACTTTCTAGATGTTATCTCAGAAACAGAGACTTATGTTTCTATTTTATCCTAGATTTTTTTTTCTTTTTTGATGCATTTTTACTGATATTTACAATGTGAATTTCATTAGTAAATATTTACTAATTCTGCAGTAAAAACCTCCAGCTTTACATAACTGATCACTGTGATGATGTATAGCATAAAAGAGGCCGTGTAAGATATTTCAGTACTTCTAAAGTGCCCACAGTAATGGATAGACATTTGAAATATCTGAAAATATAAAGTACATAAATAAGCATAAAAATACAATAGTAATTAAATTTGAGATGATATTGGAAATTCCATGAGACAATTAGAAGGTCTGACTGGCTGGGTAGATGTGGGGAGAGCAGCTGATGTTGTCTATCTTGACTTCAGCAAGTTTTTCAACACTCATAACATCCTCATAAGCAAGCTCAGGAAGTGTAGGGTAGATGAGTGGATAGTGAGGTCGATCAAGAACTGGCTGAAAGGGAGAGGTCAGAGGGCTGTCATCGCTGGCACAGAGTCCCGTTGGAGGCCCGGTGTATTATACACTTATCAATGTATGTAAATACTTTAAGGGAGGGTGTCGAGAAGATGGGGCCAGGCTCTTTTCAATGGTGCAGAGTGACAGGACACAGTACTTTCAGTGCAGTGGGCACAACCTGAAATGCAGGAAGTGCACCTGAATATGAGGAAAAACGTCTTTCCTGTGAGAGTGACGGAGCACTGGCACAGGTTGCCCAGAGAGGTTTTGGAGTCTCCTTCTCTGGAGATCTTCAAGGCCCGCCTGGGTGTAACCCTGTCTAACATGCTCTAGGTGACCCTGCTGAGCAGGGAGGTTGGACTAGGTGATCTCCAGAGGTCCCTTCCAACCTCAACCATTCTGTGGTTCTTGATTCTGTATTTTATATACAGCTAAATGGTGTACCATGGCACTGGTAAACATATTGCAATGGATTTTTTTTTTCCTCAGACAAGTTCAGATCTGGATTCCTTTGTGTGTGTCTCTGGTTTTGATCTTATTGAAACATCTTATTTTGACTTTTTCTTCAAATCACATCAGCTTCGCTTAGTTTAATATAAATCATTATTTGTGTTCAGTATTGAATACAGACTTATCTGTATTGATGTATGCTAGATTGACCATTATTAAACTGTTGTTTATTTTGTAGTTTCTTAATTGATTGACTTTGTTTCAGAATGTTAATCCTACCATATGATCTAACATCAAGTCTTTGGATTTTAATTATAATTGGAATAAATATTCATTTCGAAATGCGTATCATAATTTTCATTAAGTAAGAGAGTTACACTTTTAGTAAGTAGTAAATAAATTGTTGACTTAAAAATGATAGGAAAATAATAACATTCACTCTGAGATTACACCACTCTGAGGCAGTACCTTAATGCAAAAAATTCGTACATCATTATACAGTTAAAGGTAATATCTTAAGGTGAATAGATCCAGTTAAATTAAATTTATGAAAGCTAGTAGACTTGGACACTTCCTAAAATCCTTTGGCTTTTGATTTTGCAGTCATAGTGATCTTGTTACATAGAACTATCTCATTTTACTTGAGTTTTGGAATATAATAAATAACTTGAAAAAGAATATCATAAATGAACTAATTAAATGGAAATTCAAACCAGCTTTCACAAAAACAGAGGGACTTCCCTGACTCTCCTCTAACATCATCTCCAAATTTCATGTTTGTGCTCCAAAGTATAGACACAAGGTTTTACTTAAAAATATAATTATTCGTATATTGACAACATGACTCTTACCCTAATCTTATTTCCAGAAACATCTGAGTCATCTTAATGGAAACTATTACAAAAAAGTCTCCCAGAAGCAAGGATGCTACTATTTCTAATAGATTTACTAGTGAAGTTGGGAGTCTGCATAAAGTCATCATGGTCTTTAGCTGATTTTCTCCTTTCTACCTTATTTCTTAACATTGGCACCACATTTATACTCTTCTGTGTCATTAAAATATAGTAGGAGGGGGAAAAAAAAGAATAAATTAACAAAATATTCCCTCACCCCCAAAGGTATCATCCTCCAAAATATTGTATAAAATGGCTGCTTTAGTAAAGGATCTGTCTGAACATTTGTCACCCATCAGAACATCTAGTTTGGTGTGATTGCTGGCTGTACTTGTGCTTAGAGAGTTGGGCGATGCATTTAAGATCTACCCATATTTCCTTGTTCCCACTCCATGTCAGTCCTGGCCTGGGTCTTGCTTTTCCCCAAATGTCTTTAGTAGCAAGAGAAATAAGAGGAAATTGAGAAGACAACTGATTTTAAACCTTTGGTATCAGTCATTGAAGAAGAGCTTTTCAAAAGAGCTGAAGAGAAGTAGACACCATTTTTTCTGCCTTCTCTCCTTAATATCTCAGTAAAGTTTGGACCTCTTAATCTCTTAGCATTCTTGAAAGTCTTGGTCTAAATGTTTTAAAATCTAGGATATTTTTAGTGTTTTTAAAAAATGATATTCTGTCTATAGTAGTTTTTAAAGCATCCAGTATCCAGTTGTACTTAGGAGAAATGGAAAAGGATTACTGGCAGAGTACTTCATTCTAATGCCAGGAGGACTGAATGCTAAATATATTGTAAATTGATTAACTATCAGAATGATAAGTATAGACATCTTCTGCTAGTCTGGAAATAAAATATGCTTGACCATTGATCTGCCTAACTGTAGCTTACATCTTAAATATTCTATTAGGAATTGCATGATTTAATTCATGTGGTTTGTTCTATATATTCTTATTTACTTATGCACTCTAGCAATATATCASAAGAAAGCCATATGATGGCCATAAACATGAAAAGATTATATTCAAGAGTTTTTAACTCCACGGTGATGTTAAGTTTCTATTTCAGGCAGATATATTCTCCAAGTTGTTAGATTACTTTCTAGGAAATGGCATGTATTTTTCATATAATGTAGGTTTTGTCCTCTAGTTAGATGTGCTGGCAAATCAAATAGACACCTTTTTATGCTGCAGTTGAAAAAAATCTTTTTTCGTTGCTCTCTAAAGTTCTATTCATGCATGAGAGAAAGCACATCACCTCAGCCCTCCTCAAGCAATGTATTTTCTTTTTAAGTATCAACTTTGAGTATGTGGTTTCTCCTGAGCAATAGCACACTAGCAGCTGCTGCTAAAATTATACTTACGTAAGAATAAAAATAACCTTTTCTCTGTTGCTTTGTATATTTATTAATGTAGATAACGTTGGTTTTATATTTGTAAGCCTTATATTCTCAGCTTTGCAAAACAGCTATGCTTTTCTCACTCTGTAGACTTTTTCCATAGTACTTAAAAATCTTTCAGTTTATCTTCTAGCCAGAGAGTAACCTTTTTCATATGAGGATGTTCTTACAAGGTCTGCCAAAAATTCTTACCACAAATCTTTTATATTTTTCCAGTGCCTGAGTATCATCCTTTTAGCAATCATTAAACTTGAATATATCCATTTTGATGATGCTTTAGGGATGCCTTTAAATCCCAAAATGTCAGACAAAATGCAAACAGAAGGTTCTGAACATATTTTGTTTCCAATTATTTGACACTATGGAATAAAATAATTTASTTCTTCATTCTGAGAAGATGGCTATGGCCTCTGCTAGAAGTCAAGCATATAGTCAGTTAGCTTTTTGATGTTTTTCTCTAGAATATGTACTTTTTTTTTTCATTTTTGAGAAGCCAATTCCAGAGCAACTTCCAAATGATGACAAACGCTTAGGAAAAAGAATCTCCCCATGAATAACATTTGTTTTGTATGTGCAGATTACAAAAAAATTTAGAAATTTAGAGGAAAGTGTCGCTACTTTTTTTACTTCCCCCTAATATAGGAAAGGAAGTATCTTTCCTCACAAGACTTTCAATTAGTTTAGTTTCAGAAGGAAAAATTCAAGGTATAATTCCTTTATACCTCTATAACTTTGGGAATAATGTACCTCCTCCTGTGAAAAAACCCATGGTATTTTTAACAACAACAAAGAATAATTTCCTTAAAGATTATATGTTCAGCACAGTATGTCAGATATGAAAAGCATWTGAAATACTGTACAGAAAGACCTGGTATCTATTGATGTTCAACCTATATAACTTGCTTTCATTGTCCTTGTTTATATATGAATCTTGCTTTAATCTATGAAAAGTAAGGTGATCTAGTATTGTGAGATGCTTTGTATTGGACTCATCTGACTAAAAGTGGAGCTTAATTTGATCTAGTCAGTCTTTGCTTCTGTATCTCCCATGGAGATATTGCCAGTATACTTAAGGAGTCATCACAATAATTTATCTCATCAAAGTGTATATCCAAAGTAGATTGTTCAAGGAATCACACACACTGACAGTGTTTATAAGTCTTCACTAAACATAGAGAGAATCTAATGAGTGAACAGATGTCTTAGGTTAGCTGAATCTCGCCCATTGTCACCACTGCCGTACTTGCAGTAAGTTCATCTATCCTCCTATTCCCAAGAAAAATAGAAAGAATTATTTGGGAAAACCGTGGAAAACAACAAAGGCAGAAAAACTGAATGTTTGGGAAAAGCTTCCTGATAAAGTAGGTGTGAAGGACAGCAAAGAATGCAGTAGGCCAATTAAAATGACACAAGCCCTGCTGTTTAACTCCTCCACCAGACAAAATACTAAACCAGTGCTGAAAAATCCTAATTTCACTTGGAAATGGACTGCTTATTTACCTCTAATTGCTATGGACCTGAGCAAGAATGCATAACTACTTTTAACAGAGATAAATTCTTTAAGCCTTCAACAGATATRTATTCTTGATATCTAATAGATCAACCCCACCTCTTCTTTTTTTTTTTTTTTAAAAAAAATATTTCTGGACATGTGCAATTAAGCTAAAGATTGCACAAGTGTCTTTGTCCTCCTCACAATCATTGCAAAGGTTAGTGAGTAAATTTAGCGTGGGTAAACTTCATATCGCTGTCTATGTTACTTAAACATTGTACTGGTGAAATGTAACCCTGAATTTTTCACAAATGCAACCAATTCCTTTTATATCCAACCTAACAAACATATTCAAAGTTCAATAGTCCACTGAAGCAAACTATTTACAGTAGCTGGAGAAAAAATTTCTAAACAAAGCATGCAGATGAACATTGCATGCATATGAAACTCATCTGCTGTGTGCATTAAGAGAGTTTGTTGAAAAGGTATGTAAACACAGAAAGTGTTTGTTCATGATAAATTGTAAGGGATAATAATATTATTTTATTTCATACGCTAATATCTCCACATGCTTTTGTTGTCACGTGGCAAATAGAAATTTCAAGTTTCTCAATAGAGAAGGAGGAAGGACCTGAAGCTTTTGTGATGAAAGTAAGTGGGGATATTATGTACAAGCAAAGAATAGAAAGTCTGTAGGTCTCCAGAGTGTGTTGACTGAAATGTGACAAACAATTTAAAAATAAAGTGCTTTTTATCTCTAGTCTAATTGCAAGATGTACTCTTCAGATGCACTGGAAGTCAGAACTAGTTTTTTGATAAAAACAATAAAAATATTACTGTCTAGTAAATACAGATGTGGGATTTGAACTGCACAGGTAGAACAGTACTGCTGAAACTTAAATAATTTGTCAGCCAGCAGTGTGTGGGTTCTTGGCCTCACAGGTTTTTATCACTAAGGAAAAGAAAAAAAAAGAGGCTGACAGATAGGGTATTTTACATCTGTAAGGTGATGTATCATTATGTCTGAATTAATTAAAAGTTTTGCAGTTGGACGAAAGATGTACTTTGAAAGATTTTGACATTTAATATGGTGATGTGTTTTTTCACTGACAAAAAAAAATCTTAGCTTTGTATAATGTACTGTGCTCAAAACTTATTTGGGGGCAAAATAAAACACTGAAATTGAATTTATTTTTCAAATAATTCACTCAAGCAAATGAAGATGCTAAATTATGTAACAGCATGCGTATCTTTTTCTCTTGGCAATAAATGAATGGGATTTGTAAAAAGAAAAAGTGCTTTGCTTTCAAAATGGAGGGTCCAATTCACAAAAGCCTTTTATGTCATTTGTGCATGTGTACTCAGCATACTGAGAAAGTGTGCTGGAAGTGTTTGTGATCACAGTCCTGCTACCGTATATGTATTGAATTCCAGGGTTCAGTCCAAATGTGTAAATGCAGCTCTGGTGTTTATTCCATCCAGTGCCGTTTGCAACATAACTTAGGGTATCCTGTCAGCTTCAGAAAGGTGCAGGTCTCCACTCATTTCAGTGTCATATCTGCCCCTATTACTAAATGTTTTAGTTACACTAAAGACTTTGGAAAGCAATCTTAGGCAACTGAATTGAGGTCAATGTCTCTCTGGCTGCCCCAGGAGTGAGATTCAGTCTGGTGTGATGGTCTCTCCTAGAGGGGAGGGGACATTAAACTGTCTGTAGGTCATCAGATCTAGACTTAGATGATAATCAGAGTGYATATACATTATGCTCTCTCTACACAGGAAAACATTTATGGGCTATCTTGACAGATATTTCTGGTTCAGAACTGTATCTCATTATTTCACCTCTTAAATTTTATGGATTTCAGTGAAACTTGAATTTCCCAGTGCATGTCCRCAACATAATTCACAAACACCAGCTCTGATCCTGGCAGCTTGGCCTTAGAAATAGGCCAACATAAGTTTAGTCATCAAGTGAGTGTGCTATTTCTGAGTCAACATGGCTAGAGTGCATCTGGACTTGAGCCCATAAGTCTATATAGCATACTGCTGTTAGTGTTAGCTTATGATCTCTGGGCTTCACTCCATTGCCTAGCATAAATAAGCCTTCAAATCTTGAAGCTTTTTTTGGAAATCCCACTGATGTAAGAAGTAGCTGCAACTCTTATATACACAATTTGGAGTTTATATCATTCATAATGGACAAACGGGTTTCTAAATGCATGTAATGAATGATCATTCATTACCCAGTGAAGAGTGGCTGATAACCTTATAATTACATTTTGACTGGCCTTATGGTAGAAGAAATTTTTACTCTAAATGTAAACCTTTCCTTGTCTTTGATGCGAGTATTTCATATTCATTTACATCAGCTCTAGAAAAATGCAAACCTTGCAGCACATTCTGATTTGGTAGCAAACTTGCAACCACTCGATGTTTGCTTGAATTATACGACTGGAAGAGGAAAATAGAAAATCAAGTCATTAATTCTAATTTTTTATTTATTTTATCCAAGAACAAAACCAGACCTCAGTAAGACATAACGGCTTTATCTATATCATTCAATTATCAAGAATTATGACACATTCTTGAGCGCTGAAACTTGAATGTTTACACTCTTTATTTGTTAGACTGGTCCCTAGCCTGATTTTGGCCTGGAACAACCAGCAGTCTCAAATAATTATCAGGCATGATTTGAGATTTAGCATGGACCAGGGGTTATTTCAATGAAAAATATAGATGCAATCATTCTTTCTGGAGTTTGTGTAAGCTTGATAGGAAGAACATAGGAGTTTGACATATACTGGCCTCTATGAGCGTGAAAAGTCTAAACCCATCTGCTAACACAGAAATAGCCAACAATTCCTAGAACTACAGGCTAATTAGACTTCTGCTCCTGTACATTATTTATTTTTTTCAGTTTAATGTCGTTACCTTTTAGAATCATAGAATCAGTAAGGTTGGAAGGGACCTCTGGAGATCATCTAGTCCAACCTCCCCACTCAGCAGGGTCACCTAGAGCATGTTAGACAGGGTTACATCCAGGTGGGCCTTGAAGATCTCCAGAGGAGACTCCACAGCCTCTCTGGGCAACCTGTGCCAGTGCTATGTCGCTCTCACAGGGAAGAAATTCTTCCTCATATGTAGGTGGAACTTCCTGTCATTCAGTTTGTCCCTGTTGCCTCTTCTCCTGTCTCTGGGCACCACTGAAAAGAGTTTGTCCCCATCCCCYTGACACCCTCCCTTCAGGTACTTGTACACATTGATAAGATCCTCCCCTCAGGCTTCTCTTTCCCAGGCTGAAGAGGCCCAGCTCTCGCAGCCATTCCTAGTAGGGCAGATGCTCCAGCCCTCTGATCATCTTTGTAGCCCTAGCAGGACAAAAGCAGTGAAAACCACAGACTTTATTCTGTTTGTACAAAATTTTGTGCCTACAGCCAATTTTCATGCCTTCTTTGCAATCTTTTCTATGCAAGTTTAAAGCTGGTTTGCCAAAATCAAGCATAAGTTCTGAGGCAGAGACTTATCAACTCTCTAGATAACAGTATAATAATATTTCTAATTTTGATTTCTATCAATTTTTGATAACAGGAAATATTTACTTTCAATAACTACTATGTCTTACAAACTTGGTTTTCCTGTCATAGCATGCTTATAACCAAGGCATCACACTTTTTCTGAAGACTATTTGCTCTTCTGCTAGCATCTTTAGGCCAGACTTTTTGCACTGACATTTTCGGAAGTCTAAATAAATTACATTTAACAATTCTTTATTCACTATTGTTTCAATCTCTTGAACAATTCAAGACTGAAGCAGTACAATTTCCTTTTACAGAAGCTCTGCTGATTTCTATTGTATTGCACTCATTTGTGTGTTTTATAAGTCTCTCTAATTGTGTTTTCAGCTAATTTAACTAATACTAAAGTCATATTCACTGGTCTATAATTTTCAGGCTCACCCCTAACTTATTGTTTAAGGATAGCTACAATACTGGCTACCCTCCAGCTTACTAGCACAATAGTGGAGATTAATTAGAAATCCTGTATTTTCTGTTTGCAATTCAGTAACTTCTACAGGGAGTTTCAAAGGTCACTAATGCAGTTAGGTACCCAAATCCTATTAACATTTAGCAAAAAATGGGCGTTATACTCCCATAGCTTAAGCCCTAAGTGCTCCTTGGTGAATACTGTTTCATCCCAGTTACTCAACGGTATGAATTCATAGTCTGGCATAGCACTTTTCTTTTAATGCAACATAGCTTTGGCTATATCAGCAGTAAAGTATAACTCAGAAATCACAACTTCCTCTTAGTCGTATATGTAAAGCATAACGTGTCAATAATATTTAATATCTTCCATTTAACTATTTGAATCAGCCAGGGACTTAGACCCTTCTACTTCTTGCTAATTACTTAGTATTGTTCTACATATCTGCAAACTTCATTAACTTTGTTAATCTTTTCCGTATTCCTTTTTCTTCTATCAAGGACTTCCTTTCATCTGTTGCATTCTTTTATTCCTTGTTCAGTTATTATCATGTGATGCTGGTATGATCTACATGCACTGCAGCCGTTCTAATCCATTGCCTTTCAGTGATTGCTTTCTATCTAATACTTCTTTAATTTAAATTAGAATTCTGAAATTTTGGACTTGACTTAGAGAAGTGAAGTTCCTATTCCACTGCAGGCTGTTAACAGCTTTTTTCTAGTCTTCTGAGTGCAACCAWGTACAGCAACTTTTCTAAAGAAGCCAAGAGATATTTGAACACCATTACTGGGGAACTTATAAGCCTGTATTAAATAAAAAAGACAGTGGAATAAAACTAATTAGGGGCAGCTCTTTCTCTAGCTATTTACAGTCCAGAGAATTTAGTAAACAGAAATTAGTCACAGTTCCGTATGAGGAGATGTAAATTACAGCTATTTGGGAGCTAGAAGGTAGACAAAAGTCTTTCCTGTTGCAAAAGAATTTGAATCTGTTAATGGAGAATGTGTCAGAAACTCCTCTTGAGTAAACTAGCATTGAAGTAAAAGCACAGAATCACAGAATGGTTGAGGTTGGAAAAGACCTTTAGAGATCATCTGATCCAACCCCTCTGCTCAATCAGGGTCACCTAAAGCAGGCTGCCCGGGGTCATGTCCAGATGGCTTTTGAATAGCTAAAGGATGGAGACTCCACAGCCTCTTTGAGCAGCCTGTGCCAGTGCTCAGTCTCCCTCGCAGTAAAAACAGTGGGKKTTTTTTTATGTTCATGCGGAATTGCCTGTGTTTCTGTTTGTGGCTGTTGCCTCTCATCCTGTCACTGGGCACCACTGAGAAGAGTCTGCATCTTCTCTATACCCTCCCTTCAGATATTTATACACATTGATAAGAGCTTTCTCTTCTCTAGGCTAAACATTCCCAGCTCTCTCCACCTTTTCTCATATGAAAGTTACTCCAGTCCTTTAATCATTTTAGTAGCCCTTCATGCAATACTTTGATGGATATTCTTATCTTCAATGGAATTTCACTGATTTGTTGGGGAAACAGTAGACTGACTCTAGCCTTTTTGAAAAATAGGGAGAATTTCTAAATCTAATGATCAAACCTTGTCCCCTTCTGTAATGTACAGACTTCAAATTACAAGAGGTGGTTACAACTGTCTATAATCAATAAAAGAAAAAAAGAAAAAACTGTAAAAGTAAAACTTCAAACGTCCAATCCATCCATCCCTCTMATTTCTTGGGGGTAGTTCAAAATCATCTGGGAAAATTCTGTCACTCAGGCAGTTCTATGTAACTTCTATATCTATAAAACACAGAAATGCTGATCAATATATAAATCAGTAGAGTGGATATTAAATTCAGCTTTGGTATCCCTATAGCCATATGAGAAYACATACAATTCACACAACACTAGCGGATAAAATTTGACATGAGATAATCATTGTTATTGATGACAATGAGTATATCACACAGAAAGAAGATGTTACTTTCAGAATTCAGCCTGAATAGTCGGGAAAAGAATTGGTAAATATGTTTTCTTTCTTAAAGCTGTTAATTTTGAGATAAAAATTTTAAAATGTCCTAGCTAGATGTTAGGAAGAAACTACTTTAGTTCTATAATAAGTGTGCAATACAATAAGCAATGTTTAAAACATAAGTTGATGTTCTTTTAAGTCAGATATAAATATTTGCTATTGCATAACAAAATACTAAAAYATTAGGTTTTTTTCTGAAAATGAATTTCTGGCAACTTCTACTCTAATAATCTTATCYTTATGTGGTTACTAGTTTGGGAATTAATCTTGTGTTATTTCTGGATAGAATAGTGTATTCTTTTTTCTCTAATTTGCATCTATTTGTTGGGGTAGGAGAAAGAAGGATAGCGACTTTTTGACATTTGATCAGGAATAAAGAACAACTTCTTATGAATGAYAGGGAAGATACTGCTTTTCAGCTAGCTCTGTTCTCAGCAAGATTTGACTGAATTAAAAAAAAAAATGTTTGGTCACTGAGTGTTTAACATGGAATATTTGAAAAAGATTCCCCAGAAGCTTCAGATTCCCCAAAAGAGTACATTCCTGATCAAAATTTGTATTTTTAATATTTTTATGATCTGGATTCATAATTCAGAGAGAAGTACCCCTGCAGCTAGTTTACTGCTTTTAGTAAAAAAATGAAAGAAAAATTAGGGAAGTAATTTTTCCTTGTTCCCACTATAACATGAATTGCAAATACTGCATTTGCAAGYGTTTGAAAATTTCTGGCCCACATTTATCAATATTATATGTCAGAAAGCTAAAATCCACTGAGGTCAGGAGCAGGGTTTTTTGTCATGGATTTTAACAGAAACAAGATTGAGACCTTATCAAGCCAGAAAATATATAAGACAAAAATGTGTCATCTTGAGGATTAGAGACTTTGTCAAGATGGGCTGTTTTTTAAATTTACCCATTTTTGTGACTGAAAACTTTTTGCATATGTTAAAGTTGGTCATGAAACACTATGGGACAGCCGCTGTCAATCTGAAGTCATTTTAGAATTCATCTATGAAACATTTGTCCATGTTAACTTGTTTTATGAATCTTGCCAAAAGCTCTGCGATTTAGACTATAATCATTATATGCAGTACTATAATACTGACATTTTTTCAAGATCCTTGTGATTTTTGACATTTGAAGATCTACAGAAAGTTTTTCATTAAAGTAAATGAGGCTTCTAATAATGTATTATGGATTTAGAGATGTGAGATGAAAAAGAACTCTGTTTCCTAATTTGTTAATTAATATTTGTTCTAYTCCAATAGAAGTATTTTTTAATTCTGTGCTAAAGAAAGAAAGGAGAGACTCAAAAATCATATGCATTCATTACTGGTGAAATCAATACCTAAATAGAGACAAAGTAGAAAAATGAAATTGAAAGTTAAAATGTTATTTCTCTACATCATCTTCTCAGTTTCTAATTTAAATATTGGTTGCAGAAACCAAACCAAATATACTTTTGCTCTGCATTGCAAACTAGCTTGACATGTTGGACATGTATTGACATTTAATCTGCTTTAGACAGACAGAATGCCAGTCACCATAATATCTAGATGTCKTTGTAATGTCTGAGAATTCGAAGATTTGTATTATAAACTTCAGGACTATGACAACTATGTCTAACATTTACATGTTCCTTCAGGACTGCAAGTGTGTGGTAGCAGCACTACTAACAGCAAAAGTTATTTCCTTGTTTTGGATATACAAATAGCAGAGTATGGTGGTCATACAAAATGTATGTATATGTTATCTTTCTGTTTTCTATGCTAACCTACATCTRTGTGAAAACAGAGCAATCTTGGGGTCTTCTGGAAGATCCAGGGAAGTGTCATTTTAAAATTCACTATTTTTTTTTCCAGTTGTCAAATGAAAATATTAGTTAATTTTTTTCCATMTACTGAAGAAATGGAAATTCAATTCATAATTGCTACCCTCAGAGAATCTTCTCAACAAATATTTCTCCCAGTAAGGTGTAGAAATAGATGATGTTGAAATCTCTTCTATCATATGCCTTTGATTCCAATTTCCCTTTACTCCTTCTTCATCTTTCTGTTTATGCAATTTAGGAAAACAGAAGTAAAATGGACTTTCGGAGTTGTCAAGTCCAGATGTCCTGCTTGTGAACAATCTCAGCAATACTATCCACCTCATGCTATTTTTCTCTGTTACCTCTTTTTTCTCCCCTGCCGTACATTACTTCTTGCTTTGAAAAACAAGCACCTCTCTCCCTTGTGTCACACTGCTTGCTCTTTCGTCCACTGTATTATTTGTTTTGGAAGCTGTTTCCACTAGCTTGCCATCTCTTTTCTCTCCCTTACAAATCTTATACAAAGAATATGACAATCAACCCTGTGGGGTAATAAAGACAGCTGTATCACGGGGTCCTGAGAAACAATTGGCATAGATGGGTCTCAGCTGAAGTTTTATTCCTTTTTAGATGCTCCTGCCTGGCAGTTCTTGGATAGTAATAGCAGCCAAAAGGCTAATTCCAAAAGCAGATTTTGGCTTTTAAAGCACAGTTGTACTCTGAAAAGTAAAAGCTAACATGGTAATAGTCTACTCTATTTCTGTGAATCCCAACTAGGTATCATCAGCAACAAAGAATATTAACCTAAACTGAGAGCTCTTTCCTTTTCGTACACTATCATAAGCAGGAAAAAAAGGAAAGTGGGACAGCTGCTGTGGGTGGCTGATGTTGGGGCTGCTGGAGGATGACTGGGCCCCTGGTGGTCCGGATGAAGCTAGCTSACCAGGACATTGAAAATTACTGGRCATGACATGAGAACCTGCTGGATGTKAAAAAACAATGTAAAAAACTGACAAAAGTTATTGACAGTGCCGTGAGAGATGGCTGGACTGAACAAGTTGGTAAGAAGTTGTGTGAGAAAAGGCTGAACTTCATAGATAATTGAAGGGAGTCCTTTAGGAAGTAGAGTCTTGTAATGCTGGCAGTACCTACGTGATGGCACCAGTAATACCATATAARACTAAGATTAGTTGGATTATGGTATCAGAAATACCAAATTTTGGTATGGATGCAGCAAAACTGGGATCAATGGGAAAAAGTAATAGATGAGTTGTTTACTTAGGAAGAGACTGACGTACAGAAAGGAAGGCAAAAGGCGGGGTCAAGAAATAGTACAAGGGATAAAAGGAATGCARATAATGAGATAGACACTGTTGGAGTGCCTGCTGCAGCCTAAATCAAGACAAAAAAAAACACCTTATTTTTCTGACAATAGGAGTCAAACCTGTAGTCAGGATGTCCAGAGTGGTGGCATTTTCYCTGGCTACCAGGAGAACCATTCAGATGGGTGAATCAAGTGTCCTACTATCACCATTCGGGTACCCATTTCTAGCTGGCCAGCAGTGATACCCACTGCATCCAAATAGCTAAGATACTGGTTTACTTTTCAGCCTATAAAATCAGCATTTTATAAGGCCCTTAATTACCTGGATTACTGTATTTCTTTTGCACACTTTTTGTCTCTTCTTTCTCTAAATGGACAGCTTTTTTGTATATGAACTGTACCTATTTCTATAGATAAGATGAGATGTATGGATCATTTATTGCCAATGGCTTACCAGGCTCAATTTCTGCATGAGTTTGTTTAATATGCATCATGATAAATTAGATTCTCAGTTATGCCTCCGAATCTCTGTCGCTCCAGATCTTGACCTCAGGTCACCTTTTCAATCTCATTGTATTGAATACTATTGTGCAGTTAGAATCAACTAGAAATCTGTAAACAAATCCTCTTTTATAAGAAAGGAAAAGAAAAGCCTGTGATTAGGAATGATTCAGTGTCTCATTATCTAAGCTATCAACAAAAATTTTTGAAGGCACTTGCATTTGATAAAAATGTTGGTTTTCTGCCTTTGATAAAGAGAGTTTTAGGAGATGTTCCCAGTTAGTCAAATGGACATTTTTAATCATTAGTCACTTTATTATATAATTTAATTCTATATAATTTCCTAAGCAGTACACAAGGAAGAAAATAAAGTGGATTAAACAACTCTATTGGCCTCAGCTATGTTTTCTTTAAAATATAAATAAAWTTAAAAAAAATGAGTGCAGAGTTGTGACTAGGGTAAAAGTTATGACCATGATTTTGAATGCAGATATGGAATTAATATATTGAGGAAACCATGTGACATTTTTGTACTGTCAATTTCTAAAGTAGAATTAAATTTAAGAATTTATGCTTTAAAACAAAATCTGTTACTGTATATTTTAGTGCAATGCCAAGAACTATTTCAGGATCCCTCAGTTAGTAGAACAGTAAATGTTGAAACTGGTGGTATCATTCGATCCGTACGGATATCTATCTTACTTAGATCAGCTTTCCAGAGGTAATGAAGAAGATCATTAAAATTGTCTGATCTTCTTTATAAGCTTTTTATGGGTCTGATTAAGAGACTTGGGAGTACTATGCTATGCTTGAGGGGGTAAATTGACTTTTTGTTGCAATAGTCTTATTAATTAAGCCTGCTAGAAATCTAGGAGTCTTTTACTGTATCTAGATTGTTTGTAAATACCTATACTTATTTGAATGTGCACATAATTTCAATGTAAACTTTATTTCCTTTTCTTCCTCTATCCTAAAATAGTCTTCATTTCTGGAAAATAAAAATAGGAAGCCAAGATTTCTGGTTCAATAAATTGTTTGGATACTTTCATGCAAACTAAACTTCTTGAGATGGTTGAATTTGGAACATTTGTTTGAAACCTCTTGGAGGCAAACTGTGTGTATTTCCTGTTTGCGGAAAGTCCACCTCATAATCCTTCAAGTTTATGCATTTTAAATATTTTCCATCATCTTGGAAATATTATAGATTCTTATATGAGAATCTTATAGAAAACATACATGACAGAATGTATATGACAGAAAACATATGTGACAACTAAAACTGGAAAATCTCAATTTTTTTTTTTTTTGGTCCAAAAGCTATTCAAACTGAAATTTTTTAGGAGATGCACCAAATTCAGCATAAATTGAATGAACTGAATTTCTCACCAAACTGATAGACTCGCTCAGTAGAGAACTGCTAAGGGTGTGTGTGCTTATCTCTGATTTTGAGTGGAAACCTAAATTACGGTATCTATTACTTGTGCCTGATTTGTCTATGGAGAGGTAAACCTCTCTGAGCTGATGATGGTAAGACTGGTGTGTGTGTGTGTGTGTGTGAGAGAGAGAGAGAGAGAGAGAACCTATAAAAATAAGATTTTTTTTTCTTTTAATCTTGAAAACATTCATTGAATGGGAAAGCTATATCCTGCTGAAATCTAATGATAGTGTGCTAGTCTTTATAATAAAACAGAATACTATTCTGTTGGTAATTTTATTTTTAAATTGCTTTCCTGTCTGGACCTCTGTCTACTTACAAATTAGGACCCATTTGGGGAAAGGTGGATTAAATCCATTAATGGAAAATTCCACTTTGAAATAATGATGAACATCCCATATGAAATAAAGATGACCAAACAATGAAAAATGCATATGTCAGATGGAAGACTATGTGAACAGGGAACAGGACAGCATCATTTTCAAAAGTATGCTTTCATATAAGGTAAATAGTAAGTAATGTCAGGAATAGACRTATTTCTATATGAAAGTTGTTGTGATTGCATTCCCACTGGATGGTAAACTTATGCACACTTTAAGCTTCTRTATATGGCCAAAGTGATCTAAAATGCCATAGGGTAAATATAAAGCAGGTGTCCTAAGCCTGTAGCTAAAACCCTAGGTTTGTAATATTATTTTCCATACAATTCTTTTTTTCTATCTTCCTTCAAATAAGAAATTCACATTAATAACTCTATTTTTAACTTTATTGGAAGTGGAACAGGACATAGCCCTCTCTGGGAATTACCAATTCAAAAGCTAACTCTTCTAAAAAGGAGGAATGAATTAGGCATCCTGCTGACATCTGGTACTGGCCAAAGGTCTCTGCACYAGTTCAGGGGGGATTTGCATAGTGGCACAGTCGTTGTATTGCATTCTGAAAGAGAAGGTACTTTGGGAGTTATTTTTATTGAGTTGTATGTATAATTTCAACCTGAAGCATTGCTTTCTTATTATTTTTAAAACTACAAATAGAAATTACTTCTAGAAAATTTCCAGCTGAACAAGACTCTGTTCTGTGCAGCTTGCTGCTTCTGCTCTGTTTTAACAGGGAAGAGCCAGTAGCACGTCCGCTCCATTCGCTAGGTAACAGATGGCAACTGGAAAAAGAATATTCATTGCCTTCATCAGTCTTAATCGAATGACTTTGGTATCTTGTTGTTTACTCATTCTTTTAGAACTGAATGGGTATCTGTTCCTCTCATGAATCTGAGATAAAAACATAAAAAAAAGAAAGAAAGAAACAGCAAAAAAAAAAAAAAAAAAAAAAACACAGCGTCTTAAGTGCCCTGGGAACACAGGTTCAGCTGATACAGTCATATCTCCCCAGAATAACATATTCTCAGCACATACACCCTTCCTGTTTTCCTTTGTTTCTTGTTCAGCTGCTGCCTTTTCCTCCCTTTTGCTCTCCAAAACTTTCCTGCAGAAGGGTGGGCTGCCCCGACAACAGAGGACTGCAAGTGATGGATACCCACGTGTAGGTCCAATACGAGAAGCATCATCAATGACAGAAAAAGAGGGTAAAGAATAGAGTCTCTTACTTTTTTAGCAGCACATTCCCTTTCAGAAGAAGTGTCTTTAGGCCCCGGAGATAAATCTACTTGATAAAATGAAAGTTATTATTTACTGTGTAACCTTATGATTTAACACTGAGCCAATCCACAGAAAGAGAATCTGTGTTCAATCCTGATGTAAGGCTTTATTTAATGCAGTTCAGCTCTTGAAGTGCTCTTGAAATGAAGATGGTTCTTTAACTGTGTATAAGATACAGGTATGCAATGTTAACGAAGGTGTTTGAAGGCATGTACAAAGAGGTTTTCCAGTTTTGAGAAAGGACAGCATTTTACATTGGGAATGGGTCTTCCACAGATCTCTTGGAAAAGTCTGTGCCAGGCCCTGAAGGCACCACCAGTCCCGGTCCTCTCAGCACCCCACCGTCCCTGCCCCCATGGCAGCCCCCTGCCCCCAACTCCCAGCACTGGTCCCCAGGCAGCCGCCAGCCTCGCAGCTCCCTGACGTGGTGTGAGCTGCCAGGAGATGGTAGGCCAGCTTTGCATACTTGATGTACTTCCACGTAGGGCGTAAAGGGGCAGAGAAGAGGTGGAAACATCCCTTTGAAATCCAGGTACCATGAAAGATGGACCAGGAGCTTCATGCTGTTTACTCCAATGGGTATGAAATTTCCCTGTGCTTGCTTGCTCTCCTTAAATACCCATAAAATCAAAGTAAATTAGGGGGAAAAAAGCTTTGTCTGTTCAAACATACAAAATATATGCGCTTGCTATGTGCAAATTTCAATTAAAAACCAAACATCTCCAGCCTGCATAGTATGTTTGCCTTCATTTAAAATAGAATTCTGTGAGCAGCAGCACGTAGCACATTTTTCACTTAGCAGCTTTATTTCAGCGGGGTCAGAGCTGACGGCTCAATCTTTTGCTTCTCTTGCATTGTTTGTATCCTACCAAACAATGAGATGCACTTCAGCAGCAGGCTCAGTCACCTGGAAAAGCAGTCATATGAAAAAATTCCCCTTTTCTTGAGGGAGTGAATATTTTCACATCTCCTTAAGTGCTGTTTAAATGAATTGCTCTACTCATTTACTCATGTTGAAGTAAATTATAATAGATTTTCTTTCCTCYCCAAACCTAATCCTCATTCTGTATACAAAAAGAAAGACAGTATTTCCTATTTTAAAGTGGCATTTTTAAGAACTACATGGAAAAGAGTTCATTGAAACGGAATGACAGCTATAGTATGTAGAGTCCACAGCCAAAACCAGGCGAATAGTACATGTATTTATAATGTTATTCAAACTAGAAAAAATTACATAATATGTAAATTGAACAGCTGAGACAAATATTAAACAATATGAAATATATTCACTATATGAGAATATTTAAGTTCTCTGTGGTATTAGGTTTAAAAGSAAGCTTATGTTTGATCTATGTCAAATTTTACTTTTTCCCTCAGTGGTTGTTTTTCTGTCATTTTGGCTTTTGGGACCATCTCTCACCCTGTAAGTGTAAGCCATAAATTTTACGATGAATTTTAAATTCCCGACACTGACACCTATTATGTCTTCTTACTTGAGGAATGAGCTGGCAGTTTAGAAGTGTAACAACAAGTAAAATAAATGAGTGTTACTCCTAAGACTACAACAAGCCTTCAGAAACACTTCTGTTCTCAGTACAAGATTACCTGTACAAAACCTCAGCTGATCCCATTTATGAGATCAATGGTGTTTCATTCAGCAATTGCCCAATATTCTACTCTTGGTAAGAAAAGGCCTTTCATTGGATTCAGTTAATATCAGAAATGTTTATAGATGAGTTTTTATTAGACAAAGTCCAGTCAGAGAAAAGTTGAAAAAGTATCCTCGCTGACTCTAAAATGCAAGAATCTGTTCAGCCATTGCATGAAACTCCAAAGGAAATCGAAGCTCCAAATAGAAATTAGAAGTTTGTCATGAAAGACGAGTGACAACCCCCAACTATGTCACAGTAGAATCAGTTTTGATAAATTACAAAGGGAAAKATCAAAAGAGGAAATCATTCTGAAATTTTGTGAATAGATAATGATTTTCTTGAATATAGACAACCTGAGAGAATACTAATATGCAGTGTGTTTCTTAAAATCACATTGCAGAGTTTTTGAATGAGTTGACTTCAGAAATTGAAGACAGTCTCTCAGAAAGAATAAATCAGTTCAATGTTAGGCAATATGGTAAACATATTCAGTGTCAAATTCATCTTCCTTTGTTATACCACAATGTCAGTAATAATGTTCTTATTGTAATTTCTGTAGTTTCAATGTAAATCAGAAATTTCACTTACTGAACAAAAAAGCTCTTTCAAAATGGAATTTATTTAAAAAGACAAAATTAGACAACATGGTTTGAACTTACTTAGTGTTTTATAAAGCTTGGAGGATTTGTGATGAGGCACAATGAAGTACTGTACTCATGATTTATTTGTAAATGATCATTCTGTGAAGATCAGACTTTTTGTGTAACTGTAGCAGGTGCTTTCCATATAGCATGGATTGAGAGATTTAATCTTTTATTTTTTAAAAAATCTACATAACCGTGAAGAATCAGTATTTTTTGTTATTTTCATGATGAYCTTTTAACACCAGGCAGGGCAGCCTTCTGCATTATGTCAATAAACAATCTCCAGAAARCAGTACACACTCACAGAGCTCAGTCATACATGAGTCTTGGGCAAAGCTAAGTATACAAAATATGTATACTTAGTTCATTGCCTAGCTATGGATAAATTCTGTTTTTTCTTGGTTCTGTAAAACCAGATGAGCTCTGCTGGACATGGTCAAGAGAAACTCCTATTGGTATAAGCATTCTTTTTTGCCTTGATGACCTGTAGGTATATTCTGTCTCATTTCTGAGTATCAAACTGATTTCTGATATATAATTAGTGCAAACAGGAACTGTTTATGGTCAATATTTTTTGGAGTCTCAGGAAAATATATATTTTTTTCTTGCCATAATTTACAGAATTCTAAATAAGTTTCATGTCTCAAAGAAGTATAAATAGTCACAACATTCAAACTCTTGTTGCAAAATATTCCAATTATGTCAATCAATACATTTTATTTCAAGGTTTCCATTTTTATTTCTTAACTTTTGTTATAAATTGAGTTTCTACATGAAAAATAATTTGCAGATGAATGCTGAACATTTTATTTTGAAATTTCCAAATAGCAGATTTGGAAAGTTTCAGAATTTCCTTTTTGTCACTCTATTCAAAATAAAATTTGCCAGAAACTATCCTTTGCTGCAAAAAAAGCCCAAATGTTTTTAATGAATTGGCCTTGTCAGAGAAACAACTTCTTATTGATTCTAATAATTTCTCAAATTACATTATATATATGCATATATATATATATATATGGCATTAATTATTTTTCTTTAATTACATAATTTAAGCTTTACAAAGTTTCTTTTTCCATCCGTAAATATTACTTATTACTTTCATGTATCATGTTAATACTTTATCATGTGACACTTCAATGGTTATGAAAATTTTCTGCTGAGAAAGTTTTCACAGTTCTTCATTGTTCTGTGTGCTTAGGCTTTACACAAGTATTTTTGCAGTAAAAAAATTGTTTTAACTATTTTTTCTAATAAAAGGAGTGTTGTGACTAGCATCAGATCTTGCTGTTTTTAACTGCACGCATTTTCACATTTTTTTCCTTTATGTATCTTAAGAACAGCTTAAGTTTTATCACAGAATCACAGAATGGTTGAGGTTGGAAGGGACCTCTGGAGATCATCTAGTCCAACCTTCCTGTTCAAGCAGGGTCGTCTAGAGCATGTTAGTCAGGATCACATCCAAGTGGGTTTTGAATATCTCCAGAGCAGGAGACTCCACAGCCTCTCTGGGTAACCTGTGCCAGTGCTMTGTCGCTCTCACAGGGAAGAAATTCCTCCTCGTATTCAGGTGGAACTTCCTGTCATTCAGTTTGTCCCTGTTGCCTCTTCTCCTGTCTCTGGGCACCACTGAAAAGAGTTTGTCCCCATCCCCTTGACACCCTCCCTTCAGGTACTTGTACACATTGATAAGATCCCCCCTCAGTCTTCTCTTCCCCAGGCTGAACAGGCCCAGCTCCCGCAGCCTTTCCTCGTAGGGCAGGTGCTCCAGCCCTTGGATCATCTTCGTAGCCCTCTGTTGGACTCTCTCCAGTAGCTCCATGTCTCTCTTGTCCTGGAGGAGCCCAGAACTGGACACATGACTCGAGATGAGGCCTCACCAGGGCTGAGGAGAGGTGCAGGATCACCTCCCTCCACCTGCTGGCAACACTTTCCTAATGCAGCCCAGGATACCATTGGCCTTCTTGGCTGCAGGAGTGCAGGGCTGGCTCATGGTCAACTTGTTGTCCATCAGCACTCGCAGATCCTTCTCCGCAGAGCCACTTTCCAGTAGGTCAGCCCTGAGCCTGTACTGATGCAGGGGGTTATTTTTCCCTARGTGTAGAACTCTGCACTTGCCCTTGTTGAACCTCATGAAGTTTCTCTCTACCCATCTCTCTTACCTGTTATAGTAAAACTTCTCCCATCTAACTTCTTACAAAGCTGGCTGTAAGGCATTTTAAAGTAATGGTAATATTTAAAGGGTATTGGAAATAAAGGAAAATAAAATCTATATTCAAAAAGTATCTATTTTCCATATTAGATTAAAAACATGAAAGTTAAAAGGAAAAGCTACGAGGGAAAATAAGAAAAGCTGAGCTTATTAGGAACTGAATGGAGGTAATGTCTAGAAGGGGGAGAGAAAAGGATGTAAGGGAMGAGAAGACAGAGTAAAAGGAATGGAAAACAAATTCCAAAACAACTAAATCTTGACTAGTTTCCAGCCTTAAAGCAAATGGTGAGATGAATATATGCGTGATATGTGAATGTCACAGATGTCAGTTGGCAAAAACCAGGACAAGGCTAAGAGATCTTRACTCAAGCCAAGGCCTGTATTATGGAAAATCAGCTATTTCAGTTTAAAATAACTCAGCAAATTTACAGTTTCTTGACATGTAGGAAGTTAAGCAAAGCTGACAGGAGGCCTGTATAGGTGAGTAAGGAGCTCTTAACTAAACTCAGACATAAAAAGGAAGAGTACCAGAGGTGCAAGCGGGGTCAAGTGACCCAGGAGGAATATAGAGACACAGTCCAAGCATGCAGGGATGAGGATTAGGTAAGCCAAAGCCACCAGGAGCTGAATCTGGCACACAATATGAAGGGCAACAAGAAGGACTTCTACAAGTACATCAACAGATGCAAAGGAGGAGTAGGGAAAATGTGAGYCTACTGCTGAAATGGGCAGGGGATTTGGTGACCAAGGATATGGAGAAGGTCAAGGTTCTGAATGCTTTCTTTGCCTCAGTCTTCACTGATAAGACTGGCCTTCAGGGATCTCAGGCCCTGGACACCAGTGGGAAAGTCAGGAATAAGTAAGATTTATCCTTGGTGGAAGAGAAAGGATTAAGTTAAGGAACATATGAAGCAATTGGGCACATCCAAGGACTGATGATACGAGAGTGGAGGGAGATGGATGATGTTCTTGTGAGGCTACTCTAGATTAGGTCATGCTAATCAGAGGACTGGAAAAGAACAAATGTCAGTCTTGTCTTCATGAAGGGCAAGAAGGAGGCCTGATGGGCCTGTGAGCCTCACCTTGATCACTGGAGAGGTGATGGAGGAAATCCTTCTGGAAACTATTTCCAAATATGTGAAGAATGTGATCGGGAATACTTAGCTTGTATTTATAAAGGGGAAATAATAACTGATCAACCTTATAGCTTTCTAGAATGAGATGCCTAGCTTAACAGATGAGGCAAAAGCAGTTGGTATTGCTTACTTYGAGTGTAATAAGGCTTTCAACACTGTCTCCCATAACATTCTCATAGASCAATTGATGAAATACTAGGGCTGGATAAGTGGACACTGAGGTAGATGGAAATGTGGTTGAACTACTGGGCTGAAAGTGTTGTGATCAGTGACATGCAGTCCAACTGGAGGCCAGTTGCTAGTGGTGTACTGTAGGGGCTGAGACTGAACTGTTTAACATCTTAATTAATGACCTGGGTGATGGGACAGAGTGCACCTTCAGCAAGCTTATAGATGATACAAAACAGTAGGAGTGGCTCACACAACAGGTAGTTGTGTTACTATTGAGAGAGACTTCAGCAGACTGGAGAAATATGCAGACAGGAACCTTACGAAGTTCAACATTACAAAATGGGAAATGCAAAGCCTGAACCTGGGGAGAAATAACCCCATGCACCAGGACAGGTTGGAAAGTTGTTTTGCAGAGAAGGACCTGTGAGTCCTAGTGGGCAACAAGTTGAACACAAACAAACAGTGTACTCTTGCATTAAAGACAAATAGTATCCTAAGCTGCTTTAGGAGGAGTACCTCCAACGGGCGAAGAGAGGTAATCCTTCCCCTCTACTCAGCACTAGCGAGACCACATCTGTGGCAGTGTGTTCAGTTCTGAGCTCCCTGGTACAGTAAGAGAGATACAGACATATTAGAGTGAGTCCAGCAAAAGGCCACAAGGATGGTTAAGGGACTGGAGTGTTTCTCATACAAGAGAGGCTAACATAGCCGGTTAACCTGGAGAAGAGAAGGCTTGTGAGGGAATCTTTTCACTATGTAGAAATACCTGATGGGTATGAAAAAAAAAAAGGATCCAAATGGCACACAGTGGCACACAGTCACATGACAAGAGGCAGTGGGAACAAACTAAGATACAGGATATTCCACTTAAGCATAAGAGAAGATTTTTTACTGTGGGGGTGGTTGAACACTGGAACAGGTTGCCCAGAGAGGTTGTGAGGTGTCCATCCTTGGAGATATTCGAAACCTGACAGGACAGAGCACTGAGCAGCCTACTCTAGCTGACCCTGCTTTGAGCAGGGTGGCTGGGCTAGACAATCTCCAGAGATGCCTTCCAACCTCGGGGACTCTGTGATTCTGTTATCCTGTAATCTGATTGCAGTTGCACAAATCAGTATGCAAGCACTCTGCTACTTCAGCTGAAAAAAGAAATCTTCCTAAGGGAAAATGCAGTGATGAACAATTTTCATTTTTCTATTTAGCCCCACATACAGGTTTCCATAATCAAAAGCAATACCAAAAATCTAATCTTTTTTTTTCTTAATTTTCCCCTCAATACATAGGAAAGTTTAAAGTGTTTCTGCTCAGTGGCAATCTTTACCAATCAGCTGGATTTCTACCTTAGGCATTAAAGCTTTAAGTTTTCTTAAGCTTATTTTAAGCATTGTCTTAGAAACAGAACTGAGTTTATAAGGTCCAAAATGATATATACTTATGGCAATTTAATGATCTTTATCTGTCTTTATCTACAAGCTTTATCTTTGCAATTAAACATATGAGAAGTAGGAGAAATCTCCCAGAAGTGTAACTTAGCTGGAAGTCTGAATGATAGGGGAAACTGGATATCTCCAGATATCAATTTTATTTCACCTAAGAATTTTTATTTTAGGATGGGATAAATCACCATTTGGTGATTCCAATCTCTCTCCACTGGCAATTGAGACTATATTCTTTTTACTGACTGATAAAAGCTACATAATCTTGTTAGGTAAGTTCTACAAAGGGAAGTGAACTCCATCATATACTGAAATGGCAACAATCTGCCAAGGAGATTGAGAACTCAGTACACAGAAGCCAATAGGCTTATCATATATCTCTAGCATGTTTTTAAATTCTATCCTGTGGCCACCTTTGTGAACAGGTATTCTAGAAAAGTAATTAGCAATTAATTAACAATGGTAATAGTCCAGTGCAAGTATAGTCTCTTTTGCCTAAAGTAAACATAATTTACAACCATTTTGTACTTCTTTGACAAAGAAAAAGAAAGACTCCTGCACAAGATTTTTTGCCCTTATCTTTTATTTGTTTCTAAGACAGGAGCATTCATGCAGAGTTCTTCAAGGAGTTTTTATTCACTTTAGTTTCCAGGAAATATACTAGATGTCTGAATGTGGTCAGAAGTACTATATTTCAAATTTAGCTTCAGAATTTGGATTCAAAGTCTTTGGGTATTCATATTGACATATTGGTCCCAATATTATTTCTTTTAAATTGAACACGTTATTTTAGCAAGAATGCACTGGAACATGCATTCATTACAGTTCATTGAACTATTCAGTCATTCAGTATGTTTGTGAGCTAGTAGTGAATCACTCAGAATTCGACCTTTATTTACTTCTGAATAACATTAAAAACTGCTGAACATGAATTCTGATTGTAAGCTTTGCTTATTCATATACTGCTAGTCAGCAAAGACACATTATATTATTTCCACTAACTCTATGACTGAAATGTTTCAAAAAGAAGATTAAAGAACAAACCTATTATGCCTTTCTGGTAAATATCTCGGCCTCAGAATGAGTTCACATGACATTTGGGAAGCTTCTTGCATTGTGAACATTTTCAAGAGCTCTCAGAGAACATCCAAATGATCTTACAGATCTCACAGCATATTGGACTGGGAGCTGTTATTGGGGGCAGGGGGTGAGGTGGAACCACAGACTGAGGTTTTTTCATTCTCTGATAAAGCCAGTACTGAAGCTGTTGACATTTACTTTCAAGATTAGAAAGATCTTTGGTACTTCCTGGTATGATCTGAGCTCCTTCACTTGAAGCACTCAGTCTCTGAGTTTGTTTGTTTTGCTAAACACAGATTAGGCATAGTAGCACAGTAATTCAGACACCTCACTACGTCTCCAGAAGTGTGAATTGGTTTTGGTTCAGACAGAGCATCGTCTGTCCTCTTGTTTGGTCAAGAGGWAAGCTGCTTGCCCACTAATAGCCCAGCTAAGAAGTCCCAGCTATTTGGACATGAGCTCTAAATAAGCAGATTTTGCATGTGTTAAGTTGTTTATGGAAGATAATGATCCCTCATCAAGGTAGCCCAATGGGCCAAGGTAACTGAACATAGGGCATGTCACATACATGTAAATACGCTGCACTCAAATGGTCTCCTTTGTCATAACTGCAGTTAAAAATTTTTCTTAAGCACTTACCCAGGAGACAACAAAAATTGATTGCATAGGAGCAACAATCTTTAACTAAAGGTTGAACAAGAATACAATGCAAACATCAAGTTTCATTTTCTGATGATGAAAAGCATTGGAAGAGTGTTGCATATTAGATTCTGTTCTTACTGCAGATGCTATTGTATAAATACAAGCTATAACTCAGGCTGGGGGAAATAAAAGGTTTGTATCTTGTAGTGACTTCTAGGCATGTTTGAAAATATATCCTTGATTTGTCTTTGTGTTTCTCACAAAAGTACAACAGACCAGGACTATGGTGTTCTCATTGATTTTTGCTGTTTGATGGAACTGCTGAGTTTCAGTGGCTTTTTGCATACGTCTTCAATTAATCACTCAGGTAAACGGTGTCCAGCTGTATGTAACCTTATGCCACTACATTTGTTCAATGTTTCCTGCCATGTGACAGCATTTATCTGATTAGTTGCAAAAACAGGCACAGGCCTTAGTGACAATAAAGGGAATCCTAAAAATGATTAGCTTCTGTATATTCGGTAACATTAGATGACATATAACTAGCATCCAGTTCTATTTCATTAGCATTTCTGTTCAAATGCTATTTATTAGATACTTCTCTTAGCAACTGCGTGAGTTACAGTCTCCAGGCAAATTGTTCTATGTTGTATCATCTCATTAATTATGGCAGATACTTCTTCACAACATTACCATGAAAAAGAAAAAATTTGCAGTGCAGCTCTAGCACCAGTTAGGTATAAATATGCTTATCTGTCTAATCAAGGCAAATTATATTGAGTAAAGAGTCAGTTTGAACTTTGAAGTTTGAAGTGTATGGACGTGGTGGAAATCCATGGTATGGACAGTGGGGGAAAGAGAAATCCCTTGAAACCTTCTTTCAGTCACAACTACAGGATCTATCTAGTATATAGCCAAGGTGACACGAGAGAGAGGACTTAAAAATCTTCTCAAATGCCTTGTCAGCTCCTCAGTGGGCTGCAAGAATTTGGGCCAGACTACCCAAGAGGATAGCATCTGAGTTAACATATTAAAAAAGATCAAGCTGAGTTTCTCAATAGATGTTTTAGACGTCTGAATGCTAAGATGGTATTCTGAATTCCTGTTCRTATAATGTAATCTTTCCTCTACTGGGTTACGTTTACGTTTGGGTTTATCAGATGCAGAGATTCTGTAAGCAGGACTGTGCACAGGTTATGCGAGTACATAGTGATTATTTGTTGGCTGAGGTACCTATTAGCTAGGTATGTTGGCTAATATGCATATGAGACAGCTGCAACTAATGTGCTACTAGACTAAGCACTAACACACAGGTGTTTGGTGAGTCTCTGCTGCTCAGACAGTGGTTAGTCAGGGAGAAGTTTCAGCCCTGGGATAAGGCTCTTGCTGACTTCCATCTTTAGCTTTTCTACTTTTTTTTTAATCAATACTTTATATTGTTTCACGTGGATATTTTTCTCTTGATTCCCTGAGCTGGTAGTTAATGTCTCAACAATTTCTCTTCTGTTTTTATTTTTCTTGTGCACACCTTCAGATTAGATACTYTCTCACAATTCAGCAACAGTTTCTACAGCAAAGCTCAGCCAAGGTCATCAAGCTATATTTCACAGAACTAGGCCTTGGACTGCAGACTGCTGAATCCCTGGGTGGTAGGTTACAGTAGTAGGTATTTATAATGGTGGGCCTCAGAGCACAGGGAGAGGGAGTTGTTCAAACACACTTTATTCACTGTTTTGTCACTATGCTAGCATCTCCCAGAATCTTTTGAGAGCTTCAGGCTTTCCGAGGAAGACTGAATTTTTCAAGAATAAGTTAGTATAATCCTCACTCATATTTAAAGAGAGTTGGTCAAACGTTGGAAATGTCAAAGGAGACMAGATGGAAATTAGAGACCTAATTTTCTTCTTTTCCACACCCTTAACCTGCTTTTAAGATTTCATGCAGATTTTTCAACTTTAGCAAATCAAAATAAATTAATTAAAATCACTTTAAAAATTGCAAGAATATGAGGCAGTAGAGGATTTTTGAAATTTTTTAATATAGTTTCATATTTTCTCATATAACGCAATCATTAATTGAACAGCCTCTTTCTTCAAAACTATCATTTTTTTTTTCTTTTCTTTCTTGTCCTAACTTTTCTTATTGGAAGGCTTTGTTCCAGAACCTGACTGCTTTTAGAGTTGGGGTGCTTCTTCTAATTTCCCACTAAATTTATTTCCAACTGTTCCCATCCATTTATTCTTGTGACAACACTAGTGTTTCACTTAAATGATTCTTTTCTCTCCTGGTGTTTACCCTGCTGATGTATTTATAGACTAACATCTATTCCTTCTCAGCCTTTGTTTTTCGCTAAACTAAACAAGCAGAATTTTTGTAATYTTCTCTTAAAAAAGTCATCCTCACCTCTATATCACCTCACTAGTCCTCTATCTTTGTGTTTAGTTCCATAGCAAAACCAAGCCCAAAGCTGGAGATAGCTTTCAGAGAGCTGAGATTTAATTTCTCTCTAACTTTTTCAGAAGTAATAATGATAAAAAAAAATAAAATAAAATTTTAGGTGAGTAACAAGGTATAAAGCAGAACATGCCTCCCCAGAGAGAGTCTAGTGTTAAGGCTGTACCATACACCAGCTTTTTGTTCCTTTTAACAATGGGATTTTCTGGGGTTTGATTGTTTGCTTGTTTGTTTGCTATTGTTATTTTTAATGCATAAAAACTGGCTGAAGAGTAAAAGATGATAATGATCAAGGAGACTGTGGAATGCTGATCTCTGACTTTTAAATTATTGATCAGTGTAGCATCTGTATGTATAGCAGCTACTCTTTAATAGGTTAACATGTATCAGCAGTTGCTAAGGTTCTCTCTCAGCCTGGATGTTGGAGATGAGCAGTTAATTTGGTGCTGGTATGAGGATGCATGTGTATGGGGAGGGTGAGAGTGTGAAGAGGAGTTAAAATGTAAAAGAAGGAACTGGCATCTCAAACACTTCTGCTGAAAAACACTGATTTCTTTGAAGAGAAGTAGTATAGAGAGATTTAAACAAAACTGAGTACAAGAAAAAGTTTTTATGAAAACCTTTTCCATGTAGTGAAGACTCGTGTTCTATTTTTGCAATTGAATTTTGCTAATAGGTGTCCACATTTAAAATTCTCGCTTCTGGATGTCAATAAAATGGAATTTGTTTATAATTTTCTATTTCTGTCTAAACATTGCTGTGTAGCTCAGAGGACAGAACGATCTTTATGGCCTAGGGACGCCTTRCTACAAGTGTGGGAAATCTCTTCGACTTCTCTCAATGGGAGAGGCATGCTGACTCCCAGGATCCAAGGCGGAACAAAGACTGATTGTACTTTAGACAGAGGTGCACGTAGCCTCAAGATTTCACTGGAAATAATATCCTACTTTGTCTTGTGGGACCTCCATCACATTCTCTCAGCCTTGTCATATGATCACCAGACAGCTGAATGGGATAAGCATGCCATTTTGCTTTTGGGTTTGACCAATTACTTGCTCTCCAAAGAAGAGTGCAGATAGACAGCTGATACATAAGTGGAGTCTCAGCCACACAATAAACAGAACATACCCTTAGTTTGGGGAACAGAGGGGCTTGTTAAATGAAGAAGGCCAGTGGTGAATGGTGAGGCTTAGAAGAAAAAAATCTAAACGAACAGCCATGTTTCCCTCTTCACTGTTTTCTGCAGCCTCCATTGTATCCTTCTCTCTCTGTAGCCAAGTGACCTCTAAACCTTGCAAACAGCACACAGGGCTTTTTTTCTTCCTTCTCTGTGTAGACTATTATCCTTTCATCTTGAAAGGTCATTGGGTATTGGCTGAAGAAATATACCACTTAGCTTYGGAGTGTTCTCCCTGTTTGAAGTGATTTGCCTGTTTGTTTTATAAATGGGGGTCTGTCCACAAACAAAATGAAAATTAGTTAATCGCCTTTTCCAGTCAGCATATGGTAGGTGTAGTGCTGTGAGAAGAACAGGTTAATCCTAAAGCAGATTGAAATACTTCATCAGCCACACGCGGAGCTCAACGATCTGGTGCCGTGATGAGGCAGTTGGAGATTCTGTGTGAGCAGTTACTGCAAAACTGGGAAGAATAAGCTGTCTGAGAAACTCCAATATTTAAACTTCAGAAATGCTTACTAAAATGAGAATTTGTTGTTGTTGTTGCATGAAAAATCATGTGAAGATTGTATGCATATTTCAAGTATCATACAGATAAATCTTGACAAGTTAGAGACAGCACTACATTTATCACTCACACAGGACAAGACATGACTGGGGAATCTGAAGTATTGCCTGTAATTTTCAAGTACGGAGATGGAATCCTTTCAAGTATTTTTTGCCAATTTAGAAAAGATGTTTTACTTTATTTACATGCAGGTGCTAAAGTACAGTGAAGCTGTGCCAAAAAGAACAGTTTCTCATCTGTGTACTTTTGTTATGTCCAAGAATTCTTAAATCAATCTCTGGATTTCATGAAACTTGCGTGGGGGGATTTCCTGCTAGTACATTACAGGATAAGTATGTTTCCATGTTTAATTAAATTATCATTTCAGTGAATTCAAAGAAAGGCTGATGGATTCAAAAAAATAATAGCCTAGTCTGGACATTGTTAGCATAGTAAAAACATGCATATCACTGTGATTGCTGAGGTTGGGTCTGTATCTCAAAAAGCAGGCACATGGCAAAAGCAACAATTTAGCTTCATCTGGTGTGAATTAGAATTGTCTTCTTACTCCGGTTCTTATATTATTTACATAAACTTGTATTTACTCTCAGTTCAAGTATCATCTTGTTTTTTTCATCTGGAATGGAAATAGAGCAAAAGCAGAGAATCAGTGAAATTCTGAGGGACAGATGGAATTTATGAAGTGTAGGAGGAGGGTGCAAAGGAAGCAGTTGTTAGAAAGAAGCACATAAATATACTGGTTCTGGGCATTTTTTACACACACAGACACACACACACACACACGCATAACATTGAATCAAGAGATGAGGGCAGTGACAGTAGTTGAAACAGGAGAAGTTATTTTACTCACTCATCTATCAAGCAGTTTTAGTAAAGTAATTGAAAAGACAACACATAGGAAGTTATCAAACACTGAATTTTTATTCCAGAACACTATCACCACCATCAGTATTAGTTGCCAGAGTTTCTTCAAGCCCGGAGTGCATGTCAAAGGCAGACAGAAGGACCCCTCAGCGTTAGAAGTGGTACTTGCCACTGGGAGTAGAGGTGACTTGACAGAAGGATGTGAGTCATGCTTGAGCTACTCTCTTTATGGTCTCTATTTTTTATGGCTAAGTACAGTTTTTCAGGCTCCTGAGACATCAGACTTGGCACCTTTCACAGCTCAAGGATCATTGTGTTTTTCAAGAATTGGAACCTATATGTTGTGTGCAAGTTTACTGTGAAGCAATTAATCCTTGGTTTCATGACAAGCACGTAAGTGATTTTGAAGACTTATTGATATTCCAGCTTGCCATACTGCACATTGCAGAAAGCAAAAAAAAAAAAAAAAAAAAAAAAAAAAAAAAAAAAAAAAAAAAAAAAGGAAAGCTGTTGTGTTTTTTGATCCATGTTTCATTCTGCAGCTTGGAGATCATGAAAGAAAAAAAAATGAGTCATTGGCACTGTTCTTTTCTTTAGTCATTATTCTGCTTTTCAGGGTACTGGAAATTAACCATATCTGAGTGTAGGTATAACATAAAAAGAATCACCTAAAATGGAGAAACGTCTCTTTTGTGTTCATGATTCTAGGATGTGTTGTTCAGAGAGCCAGAGAATAAAGGATTTTGGATCAATTGGAGTATCAGTTGACTCAAAGCTGCTGAGCAAAATGATGTATTTTACCATAGACAAAGTTATCTTCTGGAATGCTAGACAAATGTGCACTGTTTGCTGTGGCAGGCTGTTTATAGCCTAGAAGAGTAATGATATCTTTATGCAGAAAGAAAATTTTCCTATGTCAACCTTTTTTTTTTCTTTTAAATAAAAATAATAATGACAGCTAAGTTCAGCTCCTGCTATCATATATTTTGATAAAGGTTTATCTGTGTTTTCCATTACTGCTTTTCAAATAGCTATATTTCATAACTTTTTTTCTGTTCTTCTTTGGTTGATTAATGGTTATAATTATTAATGTTTAGTAGCGTGCAAAACTAGACTTCCACTGTATTAGGAAGTAACAGAAAGTTGCAGACTTGGCCCCTAGACTTGCCTAAATAGACAGTGATGTGTGGAATGGGGGAACTATAGTTGTTCCAGTTTTACCAGGGACTGAATCATAGATGATAATGTTGATTAATTTTCACAGACTAGCCAAGGCCATCATATGTTGGAAGGAAGACATTAAAACCATACATAACACRTCATCTTCAAAGGACATTTCATTATTATGAGTTACCCAGGATCACAGGAGTAAGGAGTAGTAGTTACCTTCTAAATACCACTGTAGCATAGAGAAGGCCAAGGGGTTTCTAGCAGTATATAAATTCTCTTATTAGGAAAGTATGGTTTGTTGAAAATGAATCTACAACAGGGAAAAGGTCATTTCTCACAAATGTATTTTGCATAAAGAAATTATGACTTTTTACAATTATTGAAGTGCCTATTTTACCCTTTTCAAAAAGTAGTATTTCATTTTTGGTATCTTGGACCATTTTGTGCTTTGAAATAAAGTTAATTTACAATAAAATATTTTTTAAATTTTGAAATTCATGCAAATAATGCATTTCCCAATTACTGGAAAGGAACTGCATTTCAGTCATAAATGCAGTAAGTTTAAACTTTCTGTTTTGAGGATTTCAAGTCCTATTGGTCAGAAACAGACATTGACAACTCAAGTTTTACTGATAGACTTTTTTTCTCCAGTTTAAATTAAATATAAAAATATACTGACCTTCAAACCTGCTGCTATAACTAGTTAAATTGTTTAATTAAAAAAAAACTATTTGTTTGCTTAAAACCCATTGTGTCTAATCTAAGCCTTTTCTTCTCCTTTTAATAACTCCTATATATGTGTGTGTGTGTGTATATATATATATATATATATATATATATATATTCTCATTAATAGAAATTCTGCATGGGTTCTGGCAGGTATAAAAAGTGAGGAACTAAAATAGAAGGATATATCCTTCCCTCGAAGTATTTTTAGTGCATATGGAAGAAGGAAGACCTGCACGGGTGAGCAAGGAGCTCTTGGCCAAATTCAAACAGAAGAAGAAAATACACAGAATATGGAAGAGGGGGCAGGCTACTTGGGAGAATTATAGGAATGTAGTYGGAGTATGTAGAGATGTGGCGAGGAAGGCTAAGGCCCAGTTGGAATTCAGTCTTGCAAGGGATGTCAAGGACAACAGGAAGGGCTTCTTCAAATACATCAGCAGCAAGAGGAGGACTAGGGAAAATGTAGACCCACAATGAATGGGGTGGGGGCCCTGGTGACAAGGGATACGGAGAAGGCAGAATTACTGAATGCCGCCTTTGCTTCAGTCTTCACTGCTAAGGGCAGCCCCCAGGAGTCCTGCAGCCTGGACGTGAGGGAGAAAATCCAGAGAAGAGAAGACTTTCCTTTGGTTGAGGAGGATAGGATTAGAGACCTTCTGGGCAGCCTAGACATCCACAAATCCATGGGCCCGGATGGGATGCACCCACAGGTACTGAGGGAGCTTGCAGATGCTGTTGTCAGGCCGCTCTCCATCATCTTTGAAAGGTCCTGGAGAATTGGGGAGGTGCCTGAGGACTGGAAGAAAGCTGATGTCACTCCAGTCTTCAAAAAGGGCAAGAAGGAGGACCCAGGCAACTATAGGCCCATCAGCCTCACCTCCATCGCTGCAAAGGTGATGGAACAGCTCATTCTGGGTGTCATCTCCAGACATATGGAGGATAAGAAGGTGATCAGGAGTAGTCAGCATGGATTCACCAAGGGGAAATCCTGCTTAACCAATCTGATGGCCTTCTAKGATGGAATGACTGGCTGGGTAGATGAGGGCAGAGCASTGGACGTTGTGTACCTTGASTTCAGCAAGGCTTTTGACACTGTCTCCCATAACATCCTCCTAGATAAGTTCAGGAAGTGTGGGTTAGATGAGTGGACAGTGAGGTGGATTCAGAACTGGCTGAAAGGCAGAGCTCAGAGGGTCATCATCAGTGGCGCGAAGTCTAGCTGGAGGCCTGTGGCTAGTGGAGTCCCCCAGGGCTCAGGACTGGGTCCCWTYCTGTTCAACTTCTTCATCAATGACCTGGATGAGGGGAGGGAGTGCRTCCTCAGCAAGTTTACWGATGATACCAAGCTGGGAGGAGTGGCTGATACACCTGAGGGCTGTGCTGCCATTCAGAGAGACCTGGACAGGCTGGAGAGATGGGCAGAGAGGAACCTCATGAGGTTCAACAAGGGTGAGTGCAGGGTCTTGCACCTAGGGAAAAATAACCCTAGGCACCAGTACAAGCTAGGGGCTGATCTGCTGGAGAGCAGCTCTGCAGAGAAGGACCTGGGAGTGCTGGTGGATGACAAGTTGACCATGAGCCAGCAATGTGCCCTTGTGGCCAGGAAAGCCAATGATATCCTGGGGGGTGCATTGGGAAGAGTGTTGCCAGCAGGTGGAGGGAGGTGATCCTGCCTCTCTCCTCAGCCCTGGGGAGGCCTCATCTCGAGTSMTGTGTCCAGTTCTGGGCTCCCCAGGACGAGAGAGACATGGAGSTACTGGAGAGAGTCCAGCGTAGGGCTACAAAGATGATCAGAGGGCTGGAGCATCTGCCCTATGAGGAACGGCTGCAGGAGCTGGGCCACTTCAGCCTGGGGAGGAGAAGACTGAGGGGGGGGATCTTATCAATGTGTACAAGTACGTGAAGGGAGGGTGTCAAGGGGACAGGGACAAACTCTTTTCAGTTGTCCCATGTGACAGGACAAGAGGCAATGGGCAGAAAYTGAAGCACAGGAAATTCCGTCTGACTGTGAGGGGGAATTTCTTCCCTGTGAGCGTGACGGAGCACTGGACCAGGTTGCCCAGAGAGGTTGTGGAGTCTCCTTCTCTGGAGATCTTCAAGGCCCGCCTGGATGCAACCCTGTCTAACATGCTCTAGGTGACCCTGCTGAGCAGGAGGGTTGGACTAGATGATCTCCAGAGGTCTCTTCCAACCTTACTGATTCTATGATTCTGTGATTCCAAAAGAGTTTATTTTCCTCAAATTTCTGACTCAGATGGCAGACTCTATCATTTTTCATATTATGAAATTGCAGTCTTATTTTTGGATGCAAATTCTGATTTTTAACTAAACTCATGCAGCTGCCATTGAAGTCACTGACACCAATTTCATTTTTAACATTTGTGCTGCATTAGGGTAAAAATGTAGCAATTACATTCAAGCCCTCTTGGCTTAAAAGACATGTGGGTTTGACTTCAATGAAAGTGTAGATTCAGGAGAATGTCACTTACAATTAAAGAGTTCTACTAGGCACTTTCGGATTGAGAGAGAGAAATTTCAACAGTCAGCTACTGGAAAAGAAAATTGTGTCTGAACAAATGCAATAGAGGGACTGGCAGAACAATCCTCCTGGCATCCTTAGGCAATCAGAATGCCTCCTGATTGCTGTGTAAGACAAATTGGGAAATGAGCAGTTGCAGATTTTATTGTAACCATCAGAGTRAAAAATATAATCTTTTTTCTGTGGAAAWTTTTGATTTCAATAAAAAGACATTTTCCATCAAAAAATTGTTCTGATGGCAATTTACTGACACAGGTCTAACGCTAGGTTATACTAGATGAGAGCTTTCTCACAAAGACTAAAGACTGTTAGTGCCACTATTCAGAAACGACTCAGAACCAGGAAGTCTGGAGGTACTCAGCTACATACAGTGGCTGACCAGCACAGCAGTAAACGTAAGGTCCTGGGCAGCAGGACACTGCATGGCCTGGGAGATACATTTTTCACCTACTGTACTAATATGGGCTGGACGCACATGCTGTATACATGCGTTCGGGAAAGATGAATTCAAAGTGGAAYAGATACAAAGAAATTGGGTAACTGGGAGAGAGAAAAATTCTGCTACAGGAACTTAGAAGAGCCAGCAAACTAAGGTAGATGCTAGGAAGCTAGGATAGCTTTGTAAAATTGTTATTGTATAATATTGCAAGTATGTAGGTTCAGAACGAATATCTTTAGTCTGATTATTAGAGACTTCAGAGGACTGAGGTTTTAGAACAATCTTCCTACAAGACCTTCCAAAAATCTAATTATGTTTAAGATGGGATATTGAAGATTTATGAACATGATTCATTACCATACTGAGGGAGTAGGCACGGGCTCAGGAGTTTCCTTGCACTTCTGAGATGYGTATTTCCAGTAGAAAAGTTAGGATCAAAATCCAAATGAGTGGGAAACTAGCTATGAGTAAGGCCAAGAAATATTTTAGGATGCTTATGTGACAGTCTTTTTTTGAATATATGACATCTTGCCTTTTAAGACATRAAGGGAAAATAAAATTAGAGAACCAAACATAAAAAATGACTAGTCAGTGTAATGAAAGACAGTTGAAAAAAACGACAAATTCAGTCTTGATTAACCTATGATAAATTCACCGTTTTTCAGGCATAGCCAAAGCAGACAGTGATTAGACCCCTAACATACAAACACACTAAATAAGATATAATTAATATTTGTTTACATTGAACCTGTACATAAATACACTAAAAGAGTATAATACCTAAGTATTTTATAACACTGTAATACCACTAATAACATTTTGCAACACAGCTAAGCTTGACTATAGAAATAATAGCCATAACCCCCAAGGGGGAACTGGAAACTTCTGGTATAATTGCACAAACAGGGTGGGAGAAAACACGTGCAAGTAGTAAAATCTGCCAGAGGAGAGCTAAAGATGTAAAGCAGGCAGGAATGGTTTCTGTTAAAACCAGAGTAAGGCTGCAGAATGAGGGAAATCTGTACAAGTCCTGATTCCCAAAATAAAGTGTCAAGAGCAGATGAGATCACTACCTTTCTTCTAGGGAAGGGGGCAGAGGAGCATAAAACATCAACAGTGGGGGCTTGGGGGGGGAACGAGGAAGAATGAAGACATCCCACACTGCTCCCACCTTCCCTGGGGACCATCCTTGGTTGGCGCTGACCTCAGCAATGCACCGCAGCCACCAGGGCTACCTGAACTGGCACCTGCCCCTCRGTGTCGCACCCTCAAAGCTGAATTAGGATAACCTTGTTATACTTGTTGTACGGTTTTGATGTATTCAGTGATAAAGACTGATAGTGATTAAGCGGTAGCCATTGATAATGTGTATTGCTAATGAGTATCAGCCCAGCAAAGAGTTGTTTTGATGTTTGAAACTGGCCTAATTTGTCAGTCTTTTAAACTCTTTCATCACAGCAAACTCTAATTTCCTAACTGATATATACTTACTTCTATTCAGCTGTAGTACAAGTAAAGGTTTCTTTGCCTTTAATGTTTGGGTTGGATTTTGTATTTAAATTTTTTAAGAAATCAGCTAGTCCAATAAAAATGTATTTTTCCCTAAAAAAGTTGCCTCAGCTTTAAAATCAAGGCAATGTAAATTGCTAAAAGTTAATATGTATGAATCATGAACATTGTGTCTTGAGCATTGTGGTCTTTCCTTTCTATTTTCTCTTCCTGATAATTTTGTTTCAGAATTTTTCTGAAAATTTCAAATCTATGTCTATGAAACAGAAGTAGATGTAGTTATGTTATAAAATAACTATTTCCTGAATGTGCTACATATTCTGTAGTTCCAACCCTACATGCTTAAAAATCCATTTTAATATATAATAGCTCAAATCTTTTCTCCTATCTAAGAGAAGTCATTAACCACAGCTAGTGTGTCAGTTTGATATTTCAACATGCATTATGGGCTGCRGGCTGGCTTCTCGATAAGAATGGCAAGGAAAGAACTTGGGCAGAATTTATAAAGAGAAACAATACAGGCAGATGGTTCCTGAAATATTTAGTGTGTTATATATTTGTAAACAAATTATGTAAATTAAAAAGAAAATCTACAAATTGGTCTTCAAGACATCTGCTAAAAACCTGAATTTATTAAACTGACTGGAAAATAAGAAAATACACAACAGTATTCTCTGTTCTCACTCTTTTTTTAATTTTAATTTTCATATGCCAGGAAATTGATGAAGCCACAATTAAACTAGGCTGTATGTGTTGTAGGACTCCAATGCTAAAATATGAGCCAGTTTACTGTCAGAAATAGCATTTCATATTTATTTTATAGTACCACCAAAAGGCTCTGATCAAGATCAGAATTCATTGTGGCAGCTAACACACCCACATTGAAAATTTTGATTCCTTCGCCTTTGTGGTCAATTAAAGCCCATACAAAAGAAACAAAAAGGAAAAGGTGGAATACAAAATCAGTTAATAAAAATTCAGAAATTTTTGAATATTTGTTGTTTATTTTTGTGTGTGTGTGTTTTGGTTTTTTTTTTTTGACAGGAAGTAAAGGAAGGGGAGAATGGGATGGCATATCAGTGAGAGAGCTGGAGAATTAGCTTTGAAGAGCTTCAGAGGGTAGTTATGATGATCCACTGTGAAGTGTAAGACAGAGAGGAGAGGAAGCTGGCAGAGGGAAAAAATGCACAATGAGTAAAGAAGGAGCAAGAACGGAGAAATAAGAAACAGCTTTTCAGTACATTTGATTTTTATTAACAAATATTTAGCTTTAATATTTATTTTGTGGGCATGGTGATTAATTTTCTCATAGATTTTTTTTTTTTCTGATGCCCAGAACATGAGGAATGCACAATTAATGACTGCTGTTAAAGGTTGCTTACCTTCATGCAGGAATTTTTTATCAAAGACAAGAATAATTTTGCAGGATGACATTCAACCCCTTTAACTATGATGCCATCCTTTTTCGTCCCAAGCTTCAACCACTCCTCTGTCTCAATTCCTTACTCCTCAGCAAACAAAACAACTCAAAGAGACATCAAGCTCCCCCTTGAACAACCTGATCTATCTTGCATGATCAACTGTAGACTGTATCTTAAACATACATGAACCTGATCTTCTGCTATACAAAATTAGGCTGCCACATATCCTCTCTAATTTAAAAAGCCAGAGGATAGATTTAGTTGTGAAAGCTTTGTTTGTAGTGGAAACTGTAAAAATGAATTATTTCAGTATCATTATTTATATTATTTTGATTACTCTAAGATACAAAGATGTTAATTGTTGAATTACACAATAGCTAATACAATACACCTATCATATATTTAACRCTTTGTTTTAGTCATAGTTTTACCATAAGAAACCAGATATTTAAGCAATTCTTTGACAATACTGCAGTGAAGCTGTTTGAAATACAATCATGCAAATGGTTTCCATATTTCCAAATCAAAGTTTTTAGAGGTTGTATTCAGTAAAAAAATGTTGTCTTTGTATCCTGTACGGAAGAAAACAGAGTTGAATACATTAAAATTTCCAACAGAGCAGAAGCTCCTCCATCCTGCCACCCCAAATTGTTGAATAGATCCCAGCTTTCCGAGAGACAGTCCTTACTACTAGTTATTTTATTTCATTCCTTTTCCTCCTTATCTACCTCAGAATTTATTTATATATGTCTAGCTTCTTTGATTTCTCTCATTATTGGCATATGAGAAATGTCCTACAACTGAAGAGGTACTGTCTCATGCTTCTGCCATCTGTTTTTTTTTCATTACCAGTGTGTTGAGCCTCTTTGCTGCCAGATTAACTCACTTGAATGTCTATTCACTTCCTACTTATTTGAAGGTCCATCCATACAATAATTGTACAGATGGTAATTCCAAGAAAAACTGCCATAATTATAAGTAATTTATTGACTCGTATATCCTTCCCTACCTTCTAACAGCTGTTTGTGCTGGGTGAAAGAAAGTACCTAGCACATAATTGCCATGACTGGTAGTACTCACTAAACGAAAATTATCTTGAAAAATGAAAAGTTTCTCTGTCTTTGTTTCCAAGCCTTCTTGATTGATTTATGGYATTTTTAAAGATCTATTTTTAAAGTTCTAGAAGGAATTGGAATCCCAGTGCAACCACGGAGAGTTCAATGACATATTTAAATATGCCACAGGTTTTCCAGTGTTGAATAGCTTTTAAGATTAACTCAGTTCTCAGTACATGATCTACTGTGTACTAAGTATGACTCATGCATTGTTTAGTAATTGACTGTTCCCCTTTATTCATGTATCATAATAGTAATCTAAAATATTACTGTGTGAGAACAGCAATACATTGCTGATTTTTTGAAACTACTTTACTGGAGAAGTTTATTTTAATGGTTGAACTATTAGGTACGTTTGGAAGATGATGACTATAGGATCTTGCTAGTGAGTATGGCATTCTTGATGCGCTATTTCATATTCTGATTTACAAGAGCCCTGTCAAAAATATTGCTATGAYTAATTTTTATTTTTACTGAATTGAAAAATATGGGCAAGTTCCAAGTTTTTAATAGTTGCTTCAAATAATGGTTTCAGATACACGGTCAGTCTTCTCTCTTCACCAAATAGCATTTTCAAAAAGTAACCTACCTATCCATGAACAAGAGCAAAGCACTGTTCTCCTTCCTCAAAGCAAGGTGAGATGGAAGGGTCTTCTCCTGCATGTCTGCAAATCCAGGTTATTTCGGCACATGGAATTTCAGATCGCTGTTCCTATGAACCTAGAGTTAATACCATCTCTCCTATGTAGCAGGGTCCTTTGCTTATCTGTCATAGCATACTGTGAAAGTGAGACTCCACAGTCCTTATGCGTCTTCCCATTCTGCTACAATAGAAGGTAGGTTTCTTCAACATATATCTCCATATACCTATCTATATAGTGTAGACCTTCCTGATTAGTGCCACTACTGCTGTGGAAAATCATGTCAGTTGTCAGAGCCTATCATATTATATGTCACTGAATGCATAAAGAGAAGTATTTAATTAATGCAGTACAAAAAACAGGAAATATGTGAGGAACTTTCTAGTGTAGAACTGAATAGACTGAACACTCCTGAAATCACTGGAAACAATTTTTAGAATTATTATCTCTGGTAACACACATAAATCTCAGACTGGTCTTCAGCATGAGAAATAATTGCAGAGGAAATCTGTGACTGTAACTGAAAAAATTACAGGGGATGAGCTGCATTTGTCAGTACATTTAAAAGAAGGATTACAAAACCACTTAAACAGTGCATTCTCTAGTGGAAAGAGCCTCAAGCTGGGTGTCAGACAAGTCAGATTCTTTTTCTGGCTCTGACACTACCTCCCTTTACCTCGTGTACCTTCTGCTCGATCAGTTAAAAAAAATGGCAAGGTCATTAATGAAAAATGGTACCTATGAATAAAGCATTCTAATTTGATCAATTCAATTCATAACTATATAGTTATGAATGAGGTCATGTTCTTGATGTTAGTTCTTACAGACATTTGTTATGTTACAGTATAGCCACTTTCTTTTCCCCAAAGGTACTGTATCCATGTGTTCCTCTTAGAAGCTTTCCACTTTCTAAAATATTGCATGAAACGGTGATTCTAAGAAACTGCACTTGACATTACTGAAGTCAGCTGGAATATTTTAACAAAATTTTCTTTTAAAAAAGAATATTTCATCAAACAGAATAAGAAAGCCAAATAAGAAAAACAAATATTTTGACTTTTATTTGCCTTCAACCAGCCCAGTGAAACATAATATAACACTTACAATAACTGACTTGATCTCTTACAAAACAGACCCAGACTGTTTACTCATCCCCTTTTCCTGCATTGCCTTTGGCTAAAATGATGAAAAAGTGAAGATAGGTAGAAAAAAGAATGTGTAAAATGACATTAAAATGGTTTAAGTTCTCATGATTTCAGCCTATTCCTCTTCAGTTTACAATGAAAAAAGATCTATTTGTGTAATTGCTACCTGTGCAGGTGCAGGCTGCATTCTGAGGTATAAACTAGGTTCTTGCCTTGTCTCAAATTGTATATGCAATAAGGAAGCAAGAATGACAGGTAAACATGAAGCCAAGATTGTGGCTTYTCAATGGATTTCTCAATTTGTTAGCAGAATCGGAAAGATATTGCATTAACTTAAAAAATGTAATACTCAGTGAAAAAAATCCAGTATTATTTTGATTGTCATGTCCTCTCTTTTTAGGTAAAATTTGAGGACATGTAATCCTTAAAAAAACAAATGCTCACAGTTCTGAATCAGGAAGGAAAAACATTGGTTGCATAAAGCATATGGCATAAAATGACAAACTTTTTTGAAATTTTTTTCCAGCTCCTTTTTGTTAAAAGATATTGGCTGACGTTGATCTAAATTCACAGATGATTTAAGTATTCCTGAAGCTGTTGTGGATTTTTTTCTTTTTCTGAAAGAGAGTTTAAAAAACGGCAAAAGAATCTCCAAAGTCTCTTGAYGCCCCACTCTCCAGATCAACCATCCCTACCTTGCACTAAGATCCTGGATACACACTGAAGCAAAACTGTAAGGATGAACTCAAAGTAAATTATACTGTGTGGCTGTATATAAATACCATTCTGTGTATTTGGAAACACAACCAACTTTGACTTGATGCAATCCAAAGTAAGTTTGCTGCTCTTGCAGAGGTGACACTTCCCTTTCAAGAACCAGTAGATTTTCAGAACAGCAACAGCTTGGCCATACTAAGGCCTGATATAGTGCTTTATTTCTAGGACTACAACTATACCTCAGCAGACAACAGAACATGATTGAATTCTGTGAATTGTACGTGCAAATATGAAGAAAAGAAGAAAGAAATGCCATTTGTGAAATGCTAAAAAAGTCAAATTGCAGGAGGTTGGCTAAACTATTACTTATGCTTTTCTTGTACACACTCTTCTGGTATGGACATTGAAATATCAATAAAGCTTTACCATATCAGGGAAAGAAGATTTCTATTAGGTAGTACTTACCGCTCTGAGTAGACCAAGCCCTGGACTCAAATGAGTTTTAGTCACAGGACTGAAATAAGTAAAGTTGGTGAAGAAAGAGGACAGCTGTTGGGAGAGAATATTAGGCAACTCTCTCTATGATGGAGCAGTAGAGAAAGCAAGACTTAAATTGTTTTTAATCTTTGACTGAGAAAAAAAATCCTAAACCTGTGGGTAGCCAAATGCTCCGAAGCTTTCTCTATCTCTTGTTTTTCCCCAAAGCTTTCCTAATTCTTTTTCTCACTCAGTTTAGTCATTCAGCTTTCTACTTCTGCAATCTTGTCCTCTGTCCTATTTTGTGCTAGCTAATGGTAAATGCAATTTTGAAAGTCTGCATTCTATCCCACTGCAATATACACACTGAACTACATTAAATCACTCTATTAATAGAGAGAAAAAAAGTTCATCTGAACAGTTTACATGGAAAATCCTAGAATGAAAGAAGTTGATTGATTTCAAGCTATTTTTTGATACACAGCAGTGCTTAATACAAAAACAAGACTTTCCAAACTGAATTTGACTATTATGTACTAAGCAATATGAGCCAAACTGGCTTTACTCTGCAAGTGGCTGGAAGAGTCAATGAACTGCTGAGTCAGCAAGAGAGATAAATGGACAATAGCAGTCAATTCAGGAGACAATGAGGAATGTCTTTAAAAGAGGAAGGGATACAGCTAACAGTGTTTTCTTTTTTTCCGTTTTTTTGAGGTTTCTTTCCCTCCGTGAGGAGATTAGAAGTATGTAGTTACGCATTTTCAGGATTTATAAAATAAAGCATTGGCCAATGATACAATTTGTTTTATATTCAGCTTTTCTGTACAAGAGAATTTTTCTCCTTTTATAGTATTTATAGTCTTTTGTCTTTCATTTTTGAATGCAACAGGAGGTTTAGCTTATGTATATGGCTCCTAATTTTAATTAAAGTAATAAAGAAAATCCCTCGCCTTTTATGAGGGAATAATAATATATATTTTTTTAATGGCTGTAAGGGCTATATTTTGATGTTAAGTTCACTATTTATTGTAACTGGGATCAAATTTGTCTCTTAAGAGACTTTAGCTCACTCCATATATGTAACTTATGCTGAGATCTCAGAAAAGATATATAGCAAGAAAACTAAATAAAAGGAGAATTTAAAAAGTATTCAAAGCATATAAAAAATAGTCCCCAAGTAGGTTTAACATGTAAGATCCTGAATCTTGCATTTCGTCAGAATTTCCGTTACATCAGTTTAGCTTCCTTTATACACCGTATTTCTAATTCTACTTTTTATCCACTCAGCCCACTTAATGTAAAACTTAAATTATTATGGAATTTGCTTACCTGTATTTCTATAGTTCTGCAGACATACAAATTGGTACTGTTCCATCAGAACATGTAACAAATTGACAGACTGATACTAGTATTGGTATAAAATATTGTGAAATATCTTACCGAGTAAGGAAGTATAACTGTGTTATCATCTTTCTATTCAGTACATCTGGAACTAATGGTGATGGACAAAAATAATTTGCTCCCACTTCTGTCACTAATTTGCTGTTTAATTCAAAAAAAAATAGTAAAATTTCTACAACCACATATGGTTATTTCATATATGTTTATTTATATTTCTTCTAGCTATAAGCTGTCCATTTGACAGGTCTCCATCACATCAATGGCTTCTGCAATGACTTTTGCTTTATTGTTTTAATCAGCTCACACAAGACTGAGCTGTTTGTGTTTGTAGACGATATTACTAATTCCAGCAATATCCTAACAAACACTAAAAATGTAGTTAAATCCTCTTTCACTCTTTATAAATTTCACTTCCTTTTTGTATAAAAAATGTATCTTTTTAATCTGGTAAATGCATAAAATAATTCTTGAATAATGTGTTACTTACCTTACATAACCTATTAGAGAGTTTTTTCTATTAAAAAATTATGACTTACTAAGTAGAAAAGTGTCATCTAGTGGGAATAGTACCGGATCAGCATTCAGACATTCAAATTTATTTTTTGCTCTGCCGTCCTTATGTGACTCAGGGCAAATTATTGAATCTCTTTCACATCACAGAATGAGATAATCATTAATCATGCCATTTGATCCAGCCAGCTAGCAAAAATTCAGTCACACAGATTGATCTAATCAGGAGGAGTAGTTAATGGTGGAGCCAGGATTTTCTGGTTCCTGTTTCAGCTACAAAATGTATACAGAGTCCCTTTCCCTTGAATACAGGAGGAATTAAGCAAGTGAAGCTTGCTTCATGGAATGTTCATGGAAAGTGAACCTGTTTTCATGGAATAAAGTGTCTTCTAGTCCAAAGCCTCTGATAACCACTTTGAGTCTTTTTCATGTGGTCAGATTCTTGGAATTCTGTGAAGTTTTGYCTTTTTCCATTAAAAAAAATTTTTTTTTAGTTAGTTGTTTCCTCAGAACATTTATGCATAACAACCACTCCATTAGGAGCTCATGGTGATTCTCAGATATCCAACTCTGTCATTAAGGTGCTTGGTAAAGAGAGCTATCCTAATTAAAATGTCTAATCACAGACAAAACTTAGACTTTTTCCTCTAGATCCACATAGTTCACTGTGATTTACTTGACAAACTGTTATGGTAAATACATTCTGCTTGAGTGGTAGACTTCAGAATGGTTTTCAAGCCACCCTTAAATAATGTGTTGGCTGTGCCCAAAAGAACAGTGTTTCTAAAGGATACAAGGTTACTTAGATACAGTTTTATCACTAGTCAGATTTAAGGATGAAATAACAAATACCAATCTGAGAAGCTGGAGAAGCTTTGTAAAAAGAAAGAAATTTTTAATTAAGTTTGTATTTAGTCTTTAATCCTTAACTCTTCTTGAATCCTATCTTGTGAGGGTGACTACTTGACCTCTACAATCTAACCCAAGAGAGCTATCTCTTGAAGCTTTCTTGGATTCTTCTTGAATTTTTTATTAAGGATTGCTGTTAGAGATGAATACTAAAGCAGTCAATCTGGGCAAGATTCCCAGTAGCCCAAAAGGTAAACAACAGTTTTGTTTTCTTGCTCAGGAAAACAATGTTCTTTTCATCTCTGTGATAGGGCACTCAGAAGGCAGTACTGATGGGAATAATTAATTTTCTCCCTGTAAAGATATTTTTTTAAAAAAATAAGATTAACAAATAACATAATTTGTTGTATGAATTCCGGTTTAATTAATACATATTTGTCAAAATTTTACATTTCACAATATCAAAATATGCTTATAGCCTCCCCCAACTATACTGATATAACTTTACAAAATATAGGGWCTACATGAAGATGTTTCAAGGTTAGCCTGCTACAAGCTCCTCGTTGGATCCRTATTTGAGTTATGAGCAGAACAATCGAGGATGACGCACCAGTACTGAATAGCCCCTTCCCACACACATTTTTCAGACGAACTCCTGGGACATTCAGTCATAAACTGTTTGTAAAATGTCTCTTCATCTTATTCGGTAAAAGAATAYTTAAAATTGTCTATATTTTCTCACTTCTAGCTGAGAGGAGTGTTCCAAATTTCTGGAAGAGTCAGTTCACTTACGGGGTAGGGAAAGGTGTCAGATATACTTCAATGACTTTGAACATAAAGGTGGAGCTCTGAAGAGGCCTTAAATTATGTAATTATGTAGCAATGAATATCTCTCTCTCTCTCTCTCTCTCTCTCTCTCTTTTTTAATTCCAGGTACAAGATTAGTCTAAATTAGTTTGCTGTCATATGAGGAGAATAGTTATGAGCTCCCATGCAATGCAGCATATGTTCATATTATGAGGTATGTGAGGCATTTTAAATAGTCTGATCACATTAGATTGATACAAACTCAGCCTTTCTTATTATTCCATTGGTTTCAGACAAATTAAAGTCTAAATTTTAAAGACAGATAAAGGATAAGGAAGAAGAGTACTATGATGGAAACAGAGAACTGAGGCACAAAGAGATTACATGATTTGTGCAAGGTCRCACACAAAAAAACTACAGGAAGACTAATTCCATATCTTCTGTCTTGTATTACAGTTTCTTAACTGAACTCCTGTGTTTCTAGAGTAAAATACTGTGTTTCATCCTACAAGTGCTAAAAAATGATCTGTTCAAAATCTAAAAGTAAATACAGAAATCCAGTCTTAGTAACATCATCACACAATTTCCAGCCAACCGACCATCTCCTGTGGCCAGACTGTTACTTAAGAAAGTGTATCTTTGCTGATAGGAGGAATAAAGACTTGTTAGGTGTGGGACAGTAAGAGATTTCACGTTGCGTGGAGCAATAAAGATGCATAAAGTATCTCTTCCTTCCAATAGGAATGAACATTGTATTAAAGTCTGCAYATTGACCCAGGATCCCTGAGTCTTCTGAATCTGGGACAAGAGTCTTACTTTTTCCGTATTCCCTTCTCTCTCCATCCCCATTTAGAGGTGTCTATTATTGTATTGATTTAAATATCCCTTCTATGTCATACTTTCTGTGGATTTTGCCTGTGGCTGCTTAAGTTCCATTGTCATTGTGGCTATTATTATTATTATCAGTAGAAAACAGAGATTCTAAAGCCAGTATAGATGTACCGAAAAAAGACATTTTCTGCCTCTCCAATGTGGTTTACAAGCAAAGAGCATCAGGAATGAAATAGGAACGTGAGATGGAAGGAAAGCTGTGTTGCAGTAAAAGAGGAAATCATCTATCTATCATATTGTCTTTGAAATTTGTGACTTCGCATCTGCTGGAGCACTGGGATTTTCATGTTCCAATTTCAGCTCCATCTACCTGTTGAGTTGCGAGGAAAATGGGACGGTGCATCTTTCGGGGTCACTAACCCAGGGGAATCTATTAAAAAGACTCCCACGGCCTCTCACAAAGTGAAAGTTTGGGTTTCTGACTCAGCAGGCATCCTGGACATATTTCTTTCATTCTATTTCAGAATTTGTCATACTATTTTCCCCTGCAATATAAATGCTACATTTCAGCTAGTCTTTAGCAAAGCTGTATATTTACGGTGATTCAAGGACAGGGTGAAATGGGTATAGATATTTTCTCCAGAGAACACTAATGTTTTAGTTTGTCTCAGATAACTTCTTTTATCTGGTGAATAGTTTTGGCATTARAGGTGAGTGAGTGGATATAGTTCTTGTAAAACAGGAAAAAAAAACCCTTAAAATTATGCTAAAATGCATTTTTAGCTAACGAGTCCCAACTAAACATCACAAGTGAGTAAAAYTTCTGCTGAAAGAGATCTTTTAAATTTTGAACACAGCACTATTTACCAGTTTGAGAATATATATGAGTGGAAGTTTACTTAGAGTGAAGAGGTATCCAACCTCTGTGAATTGATGTGAGTATTACCCACAGTTAGATGAACTAAAAATTGACCTATTTTTTTAATTCATCTTCCAGATTTGTCTCAAAGAATACACAAAGCTTGAACAATGAACTGCCATTTTTTTGAACAACTAACTTTTCATTTTCAGGTCTGTTTTTCACTTGTTTGCTTTTTTTTTTTTTTTTTTTTTTTAATGGTCCTCGTTGATTTTACAAGAAAACCCAGTCTAGATGTCTCACTCAAAAACTCTACCTTCAACTATTTACCACTTTCTTCTACATTTTTATGATAATGTATATTTTTCATCTTTTAGATTATCTCTTTTCTGAAGAAGTTTAACATTATGAAGTTTGACCTTAACTGTCTAATAAGGTGAATATTCTATAAAAACAGAATCATGCTTCATTTAAAATTAGTTGATGGCATTTGGCTGGTATTGAAATAGTTGAAACAGAAACACTATTTCTTCATCTTCATATTGGAATAAAGTTAATAGGCAACCAGTGACATGCACTGTAGCTACTAAAGTTGAACTTCTAAGTAATCCTAAAAGGAAAGAGGAAAATTGTTCCTGACAAGCTGAAATTACATTATAAAACCTCCTATGTTTTGAAGCCTGGCTTGAAGCTTATTTCAGTGTTTAAATAAACCTGTTTATATATATAAAAAAGTCTTCCTCAATATCAGTTTTCCAGAAGCATGCCCTCTAACCCCTGCTTTTTTTGTTTCTATTCATTGTTGGCATGGAGACCAAGAGGCACTCCACTAGACTGATCAATGCATGGTTACATCAACATAACATTTTCAGTCAAGTTCCCAGGAGCCTTCCTCCTGAATCTGTCATTTCGATTCAGATAACTAAATCAGGCTAAGCACTGCAATGATAACGGATGACTTGCCTCATTAGTTGTCTCCTGCTGCTTTACTCTGTCAGGAAGCACCATAGTGACTGTCTGGGTTCCTGGGAGAGAGAACTGGTTTCCCATATATTATTTTGATAGATATATGCTTTTCTCATTTCTGTCCATTCTCCTGTCTATATTTGTGTATGGAAAGATACAAATACAAGCATTCTTTAATGAATATTTCATGCAGAGGAAATAGAGAAATCTTTTCCAAGATCTAAAATTTACTCTGATGAATAAATACATTTAATAGCGTCCTGACAAAGCAGCTATATTCTTGTATCATTCAGTAGCTCAGACTTTCTGTTCCCTTTAAATAGAATCCTTTTTTGTTGAGGCACTTTACTTATCTGAACATTCAAGGAATTAATTACCTTAATTACACTAATATACAATAATTAATATCCTAAGAAGCATTCCTCACTAAGTACTTTGAGTTTTAAATATACTGTTGAATAAATAAAATGCATTAAAATAAAACCTGTAAATGATATGACAAAAAGATTTTCAATTGTGGTTATTAAACATYCCACAGGTACGTACAAATAGAGGTAAAAATGAATCGAGATATATACTTAGCCCAGTTGTCTGTATATTTATGGAGATAGTACAAGCTGTGTGAATGGTATGTTATCAGCTGTTTTTGCAGTTAGGAGCTTTAAATAAAGAAAAAATAAAGGAACTACATGCATAAGTGAGCCACTCACAAGCCATAGCCTTCAAACTTGTACTACCATCACTGTATTTCTCATATATTCTTTGTGCAATGTATTGATCTTAAACTAATTCATGTTAGCAAAATGCAAACTAACTAAAAATATAGTCTTTCCCATCCCCTACTGCTGAAAATAGATAATTTGCTTTGAATTCCAAAGGCAGAGATTTATTGCTAAGTAAGAAGTCTTGCCTCTGGCATTCAAACAATACCATTCTGGGAATATCAGCCAAAGCATTTTAACCACCTTGAGCTGCCAAGGTGGTCGCAAGGGGAAAGAGAGAATGGTGGGATTTGTCATTTAATTCCATCYTCTTTGACATTTTTAACATTTATAGGAGGGCAACAAAATACTTAGGCAGGGCTGGGGAAGTCCAGCTTCAGTTTCACGTTCAATCATGGGATACTTATACATTCTTATCAAGGAACCTGGATTAGATTCAACAATTAGATTCAGATGGCTTCACTGCAATATTTGGAAGTTCCTTTTGCTGCTGCCAGAGCACTGAAAACTATTTGACTGCTCTTTGAGTAAATAGGAGTCRGAAATCTATAGGGAAACATTAACATTTCTGCTCTACTGCTACTCTAGTTCTTGATGCTACTTGCCAGCCTGACACTTATTTACTCAAAATCCAGTGGAATTTATCAATGGTATGCAATTGATTCTGTGGCTATCTCAACTATAAAGCTTTTATGAAGTACACTTAATATTTAGGAAAAAATAAGAAAACTGTTGGTACGTTTTTTCTTCTGTATTAGCTCAGTGTTTCAAGGAGTTAATTATTTCTTTTGAGACTGATCTGAAGGGCAGGGAATGAATGTACACCTTTTCTACTTATGGGAAGATTTCAAACCTCTGGTCATGGGGGATTTTTCTGTTGTTTCTCTTGAAGCTGTTCCTCTTTGGGTACAGAAATATGTATGTATGTAAAGAGCCGAACTGCCTGTCTCCTCTTTGGCCCAAAGGATTTCACAGAGGCAGATTTCAGAGATAAGAAGTTCTTGTTTTAGAAAGGCTCAACTTCCTTATTTTGTTGCAAGTAAGAAAAGACAAACCCTATCTAAATACACAGTTCCYGAATACGACTTACAGATTTTCAACCCTAGTCTTTTATCAGTGTATATTGCACTTTTATCTGAAGGTGAGACAGACGTACATGGATATCATGATCTTCTCTCTCCAACCACCATCTATATTGACTTATAACTGTGAGTACTCATCAAAGACTTTTGGCAGATCTGAACGACAATACCTTCCTCCCCTYTGTCTTCTAATTACCACTCCACCTATACGAGTCTCTAGACAAGCAGTAATCCGGATTGAAAGGGAAGCCAGTTCTTTTCCAAGGAGAGGATACCTCTCAAGTAACAGAAATAAAAATGTGTATGAAAATCAGAAATTATTCCTTAGGCAGTTTTCCCTTCACTAARCAGTTCTTCCTTCTGCAATGTCTTACAAGTTTACAAATTATTCCTTAAAATACAGAACACATGAAGAACAGATTCAGCCTAGTATCATTTCTTATGACAGAACAACGAAGATTAAATCTCTAGCTAGCTTTCAGTCATTAAATAACCAGAATTTCAATTAACATAGAAATAAACTGTGAACAAAATCTCACATAACAYACTTTTTCAGGAACAGGGTAGAAAGAGATCTGAAATAAATTTTCTTTAATTGTTTATTGGATAGGAGTGAGTTATTTTAATTATGTAATTTGTATGATTCACATTTTTCAATATTCAACCATTTCAAAATAATCTCATAGAGTCACTGTGATAAGTTATTTATGTTCAGCAATCAAACGTGCTTGACTAAATATTCTGGTCTTTGAAATGTCTGTGAATACTATATCATTTCCTTTCAAAGGACTCTGATATAAAGAAGCATATCAGAGTAGAAATGAAATTCTCTTGCCACTATTTCACTTTAGAATACATAAAACACTGAGCAAAACTGTGTTAAGGTCTTACATCTATGAAGTTTATTTATCATTTATTAGAATGTGTGAGCAAGATATTATTGAAGAAGCATGACATACAAACATTACCAAAGCTGCTCTTTATGGTCAAAGTTATGAGACTCCTTAGATAAAATATCTTTGGCAAATTGTAATTATTTTGGAAGACTGAGTATTGGAGAAACCAAAGCTATTAATCATACTTCACAAATCTGGCAAAGACTTTTGTCTTTTCTTTCTAGTACACTAAAGCTTTGACATTTTACTCTTTTTTTTTTTTTTTTTTTTTTGCAAGATTCCATCAGAATGGATGTTTACTGCTTTCATCTCAGATCAACCTGATAGTAGGAGAACACTTTGACAGATAAAAGATTGTAGAGTCTTACAAAAGCATGACTTCAATAATCTGGGCAAAACAAACCATTTACTAGCCCATGACAGGATCAGCTATACTTGTGTCATTCCTGCCGTACAGGAGACATACAAATCAGTTTTTTTCCCCCCCCTTTGCATCAATCTCCTACAACCTTGAAAAACTTGTGTCTCTCTTTCCCCTTCATAGAATCACTGAATAGCTGGGATTGGAAGGGACCTCTGGAGATCATCTGGTCTGACTCCTGCTCAAAGCAGGGTGAGCTAGAGCAGGTTGCCCAGGAACATGACCAGAAGGATTTAGAATATCTCCAAGGATGGCAACCCCACAGCCTCTCTGGACAACCTGCTCCAGTGTTCAACTWTCCTCACAATGAAGAAGTGTTCACATAGAATTTCCTGTGTTTCAGTTTGTGTCCGTTGCCTCTCATCCTGTCACTGGGCACCACTGAGAAGCATTTGACTCTATCTTCTTTACTCACTCCCATCAATTATCTATACACAGTGAAAAGGTCCTACCAAGCCTTCTCTTCTCTAGGCTAAATCATTGCAGCCTTCTTAGCCTCTCCTTGTATGAGAGATGGTCCAGTCTCTTACTCATTTTTGTGGCCCTTCACTGGACTTGCCTTCAGCAGGTCCATGTTGTTCTCATAGTGGGGAGCCCAGGGTTGGACACAGCATTCCAGATGTGGTCTTAACAGTGCTGAGTGTAGGGGAAGGATCACCTCCCCTGACCTATTGGCAGCACTCCACCTAATGTAGCCCAGGATACCATTAGACTTTGCTGCAAGGGCATATTGCCGGCTCATGGTCAAATTATTGTCATGGGGTTATTCCTGCCCAAGTGCAGGACTTTGCATTTCCCTCTGTTCAACTTTATGAAGTTCTCTGCCCATCTATCCTGCCTGTCAAATCCCTCTGAAGAGCAGCCAATCATCTGGTCTGTCTGCCACTCCTCCCAGTTTTGCATCATCTGCAAGCTTTCTGAGTGTRCATTCAGTCCTTCCATCTAGGTCAYTAATGGAGATGTTAAACAGTATTAGCCTCAGTATTAACCCATGGCACACATCACTAGTGACTGACCTCCAGAGAGACTTTATGCCACTGATCACAATGCTTTCAGCCTTGCAGTTCAGCTGGGTTTCAGTCCAGCTCAGTGTCTGCTTATCTAGGCTGTACTTCATTAGCTAGTCTATGACGTTGTTATGGTAGACAGTCTCAAAAGCTGTACTAAAGTCAAGGTAAACAATAGCAGCAGCTCTCCTCTCATTCACCAAGCCAGTCATCTCGTCACAGAAGGCTATTGGGTTAGTTAAGCACAACTTCCCCTTCATAAATCCATGCTCACTATTTCAGATCACCTTCCTGTTCTTCGTGTGTCTAGAAACTGCATCCAGGATTAGTTGCTCCATCACCTTCCCAAGGATCGAGGTGAGGCTGACTGGCCTGTAGTTCCCCAGATCCTTCTTCTTGCCCTTCTTAAAGGTAGGGGTAACATCTGCATTTTTGTATGTGACCTCTCCCAGTCACCATGACAATAAGATCAGCCCTGGCAATAAGATMAGCCAGCTCCTTCAGCACTTGTGGGTGCATCCTGTCAGGACCCATGGACTTCTATATGTCCAGTCTGTTTAAGTCTTCCCTAACCCGATCCTCCCCCACCAAGGGAGGAGCTCCWTTGCTCCAGGCTTCCCCTCTGGTCTCCAGGGCCTGGAATTGCTGAATGACAGTCTTACCAATAAAGACTAAGGTGGAAAATGCCTTCAGAGAGATTTTCAACCACATTATCACCTGCTTTTAGAAGTTTCATCAAAGCCATCTTTTTAATTTGTTCATAACAAAAACCATCTTTTTAATTTGTTCATAACAATGTTATTTAAATAGTGTCAAAAGCCAGTGTAAGGCCAAGATACAGAAAATTCATTGGTTCTTCCCATATCATTTCCTACCTTTAGTAGAAGCAAATATGACTGGTTAACACAATATTAATTTAAACTGCTTTAGCAGAGATAATATAGGGCTGGAAGTTACATATTTGTCCTCTTCCGAGCCAATAAGCTGTTCTGAATTGAGTTTGAGTTCACATGTTTACATTTACACAGACAAGTCCTAAGACAGTTACTTCTTTTAGGAAATCTTGATGCAGTAAAATCCTGTTTCCACTGAACTGACTTCAGATTTCTGCCATGATTTTTAATGGCCTATTTCTTCTCTTCCTGGTGCTTGAAATGTGAAGCTCCTCCCCATTCCTTTGAATAAAAACTATTAGATGGGATATAGAAGCCATTTGCTGAATCTTGTGTGGGGAAGAGAATTTACCAGCTTCCTTAGTTTTGATATAGGGCAACATTTTTGTTCCCCATATCTGAGCTTCCTTTTAACGTACTAAAATACATTCCTGACTACTTGGGATTTTGTCATGGGTAGAAGTGCAAAGTGTTACCAGTTCCTAACACTGAAAAGCCATAGACTATGACCTCTTGAGGCCAAGAGATTGATATTAAAATTAATGAGGTTTGAAATAGTAAAAGATAATTCCCATTCTTATTTCTGGACCTGAACATTGGCCAGGTTTCCCTTGAATATAGGAGAGATCAGTGCGTACTCCTTTTTAAAATGAAAGCTGAGTTGTTTGTGCAGTCTCTGGATTTCACCAGCTGAAGCTTTAAGAGATATCCCCTTCATCACGAACCTAGTCATATAACATGATGAAGTTCATATTTGCAGAGTGGATCTTTCTCTTTGTGATCAGGGAAGTTTCCTAGTTGAGAAAACTGCTTTCAATTTTAAAAAAATCCCTGAGCTGTCATCCTCCTACCACCTGATTTACCGGTACAGAGGATTTCTTGCACAATTTTCTGGGCAATTCCTGGCTCAGATATTTCGCAAATACTTTAACTTGTCTACAGAGTGATTTCTTAATGCATATTTCCCCCACACATTTATATAAGATTAGTATTCTCTTTCAGCTAAAGAAAGATTAAGATTATCACTGTTGTAAAGTCTTTGATTCCCTCTTTTCAGCTGTAGTTCCTCCTACAGTAAATAATACTTAGTGAATTGAATAAAGTCCCATCATTCTTTGTCATGAGATTTTAGTAAATTGAACCACAGTGATTTTCTAGACTCAAAACACCTGTTACTTCTATCTGTTGTAATCTAGGAAATACCTATAGTCAAAAAGAATTTATCTTTGAAATAGTAGGTGGTGAAATTCTGGTATCTACTGTCAGATCTTTATCAGAGCTAAAAAAGAAAACGTAAACTCTTTATAAAGCCTTTTGGTGTGCAGGGTTTCTAAAACCTCTGAGCTTGCTTGTTTAACATATCTTTGATATGACGCCTAAACTGCAGTTCATTTGAAGTGCTTTTCTTTAAATAAAACATCTGAATCTCAATAGAGCAGCACAGGTCTGCTAGTTTAAGGGTAGCTACTGTTTTCCAAACTATTTAATGTATTTCAACATTAAAATATTTAGCACTTGTGATAGACTATCAGTACAACAGTGTGTACCACAAAGTAACTTACTGACTTCTGGTTTTACACTAGTATTGTCTTAACATCCTAAATWTTTGACTCTAAACTTCACAATTATACTATATGGTAAACTACTCATATTCCTGTAACTTGGAGGTTATTTAACTGAAATTTTGTACACTAGAAATGTATATATATGTAATGTATGTAAATGTAAAGAGTGCATTTTTGTATATAAATAATAGTAAAAAAAAAAAGTTGGTAGAATGCTAGAGCCAGCTCTAAGCATGTACTTCTAAGTATTTCTATACTGAATTCATGTTCCTGTTCTAAATCCACTTTTGTTTTCTCTGCTATGTTAAAATTCCCAAGCTTTGTCTCTGTTCACACATAAACTACAGTAGAAAGTCTTTGAAAAAACAGTTCCATGGATCTGCTCTTGAGCACATGGATACACAATCACTGTAAAAATGACTTTAACTTGTTCTTTTATAGTATAGGCACTGATCTAGCTAATGGTAAAGGGCTGAAACTTTGCAGGAGGAAAAAACCCTCAGTGAGATGATTGGATTAAAACTGTTTTTCAATCTGACTGGCCTAGGAGCTTTACTGCTTTGGGCAAGGTCCACAGGAGCTGCATTTTGCCCTTTACACATCTTGGAAATATGCCTTGGACACAGGTTACCACCATTTAATGTTGAAAACCAGCAGCAACTATTGCAGTTTACAACATTTGCACTAACCATGAAAATGCTCTGCAGGCTGTGAAGAGGCATACTTCATTTACTTAATTTATGCACTTTGTACGTTATATGTTAAAAAAAGAGTAATTTGCAGAATTCAAGTAGTGTCAAGACAGCGAATTGTCTGAACATTAATATATGTCATAACTCTTAAACAGCCCTTCAAGGATACAGGCAGGCTTAATTCTAAGCCCAGTGGTGGAAGAGGGAAGGATGTTGAAGTTGTTCCAGATAAAAAGAATACTACAACTGAATTGAAAAAAGAGATTTAAACACTGAAATCCCATGAGGAAGTGAGAGAAAATAGCTGTCAGTTCAACAGGAATGTTTGTTTATTTGGAAATATTTATTTATTATTTTTATATTTATGGTATAAACAATTATCTTTTTCTTTTAYATTATATTTGGTGTTGTTACAGGTTTTAACGATTCTTAAATTAATTAAAAAGGGGAACTAKCTTGAAGACATAAAGGTAACTGCACTGGGGTGGAGGTCAGGAGCCCGTGGCCAGGGCCGCGGTGGGGCTGGAGCAGGCACTGCTGYGGCGTGGCGGAGCAGTGACTGATGGCCCCGGGCTGGGCTGTGATGAGTCCAGGGCTGGGAGGGGTGGACAGGGACAGGGTCCCTTGGTGGTGCCCTCAGGGCCCTGACATCTTTATAGAACAGCAATGTCACTGTCAAGTCTATCTGGCTGTTAAGAACTGTTTTGCTTAAGATAATGTTGACTGTTAAGAGATTACTGCTATGGTTTTCACTTCAGTCTTCAAATACTTTTTGTCCAGGAGTTGCAGAGATCCTTGGAAACTAAAAAACACGTAAATATTATCTAAATAATTCTATTCTCTCAAGATAAAATGTTTGACTTATTTCTTTCTTTGTTCAAGACCATTTTGCCCAGTCCTGATATGAAAAGAGTATAATATCTGCTGGGAATAGGGGAAAAAATATTAAGAACTTGTATGCCATCTGTCTATATATTCACACTCTCCCCTCCTGAATATTGTGGCAACATTTCAAAACACACAAAAAATGTACATGTTAAGTTTTGTAACGATACTTATTTAACAAATTTGCTACAGCAAATAAACACTGCATTCATGATTACAGGTGATAGTACATATCAGTTACATTAATTGTAATATAAACAGGTCCACATATGCATCACACATTTCCCATCTCAGATCACTTTCACCACTCAGTGAAACACTACAAAGAAGATCTATTTTTCTTAAACCATGCCACATTAGGGCAAGGCCAAGGATTACTTCCTTTTACTCCCTTAATTATTTTTAAAGAGAGAGATGGCAATATACACAAAGGCTTCCACTTACCAACTCTGCCCCTTTATCATTTATGAATTCAAGTAGAACACCAAGCAAAATAGTACTTAGAAATACTTTTGGCTGTTGTAGGGGTATGTTTTGCTCATCACTCAATTCCTTCTGTATAGCTGAAATATTTTGTAAAATTAAAACATAAACAATTCTGTCCCTAAATCAGAATCCTTCAAGAGTTGAATGAAGCAAAGGATCTTCTGAGAATAGCCATTATGCTTTTACAAAGTTTTTCCTAGCACTGAAGCAACCTTCTGAAGCCCAGATGAGAATAGGAATGCAAACAACCATGATAATAAGCCAAGCTACAAGGAATCCTTGCAAGCGTAATTGAGAGTTTTTGTAGCTTACAAGCCAAATAGCTCAAGGGATACAGGTCACCGTACTTTTCGTCCTTTCCATTTATTCCGTATAGATAATTTTTGGCTGTATTCAGGACAGAAACATAAATAGTGAGGGAAAAAAAAAGAGAAGGCAGGGAATAGTGAGAAAGTATAGATTTACCGGTTCACTAACCCTGTTAATTTTCTTCTACTTGGTGTTATATGCATGTTGTAGAAACATCATAGTAATAGAGTATTAATGTTTGGTACAATATGAGAAAAATATTTAAAGGAAAGAAAAAATATTTAAAAGTTATTGTAAAGCAACTATTTAATACTCTGTTTCACCCATGACTACCTGTTCTTCAGAACATACCTAACTACTTCAAACACGAGGAGTCCAGTCTAATACAGACACATACTTTCCCTTTACTTATCAGAGCACTTAGGCAGATTGTGTGGAGAAAATTAAAAATATAGTATGCCTAGCCTACTGACTCTAAAGGGAGCACTCTGAAGGTGAGTGAATTTCTCCTTAGAGATTTGCAGGCATCTCTGTTTGCCTGTAAAGCTAATCAACAAGCAGCAGGTTAGTAAAGAGCGAAAAGTATTAGCCAGGATGGATTTTGCTTTAAAATGATTTTGTAGTTTGTAAACCTATGCAAAACAAACTACACTGGTAATGAAACTTCTAAGGATATCTAGGATTGTGTTGATTTTACGCTGCTGCTTCTGCAAGACACTTCATCTTCCAAAGATGCTGGAACTAGAAACAAACACTAGACATATGAGAAAATCTAAGCTACATATGAATAATATACATCTAGACATTAATTTCTCTTCCTTTGAGCTTTTAAACATCCATTTTATCATATTAGGTAGTATACACAACCAAAAGACCAAAAGGCTTACTTTTCTTTTTCTTTTTCTTTTTTTTTTTTTTTTGGGGGGGGAACAGTAAAACATTCTTTGGACCTTTTTTCTATGGGGACGTGATACTTATTTTATGAGTCTTGATTTAGACCCTTGGCCGAAATGACATTTTTCTTGAGCAAAGAGATTTTGAATTTAATTAATCTGCCTATGTTTGAAAATAGAGATTTGTATTTTCTAGAATCATGCATACTATTTTATAGTTTAGTAATTATTCTGAATTGTGGTTTCGCAAGTATGTACATAAATATATAAATGTATAAATACTAACATGTATAATACCTTATTTGATAGTTAGTTATAATAGATGAACAGCCCTACCAGATATGATGGTTTTTACATAGTACGATGAATACCATTTTCCTTGTTTGGTTTTGAGAGAGTATGATGACACTCAGCCACAATATGATAGTATTTTGGGAACGCTATAGAAAAAAGATTTCAGAATGCTGTCTATTTTTTTTAATAGCCCAAGTGCTTTATAATTTAGCATGTAAATACTGAAATGGAGGTAAGTCTGTAATTCTTTTATTCTTGGTCTGTAATTCGTTAAGTTTCTTCCTCATAATTTTGAATCTGTTTTCTTTCAGCTGTCAGACATTTCTCTCCAGTGGGATCCATACTATGTGTAACTGTTGTGGTTTTACACCTTCAGTTATAGAGAACAATCGCTTGTGAACTTTTTTATGAGTTTGCCCTTTTCTCCTTCTTACAGGTAGAAACTTCTTTGCTTTTGTGTGTGCTTTTGCTTTTGATTATGATTATTTTCTTCCCATTTTAAAGCTTAAAAAGCAATGTGATTATGCCATCTTGAGTGTCCAAACAAATGTTTATAGGTTGTTTGAGAACAGCTTCTATGTCCTGGGTGATATTATCTCTAACTGTAGCTACAGCAACATCATTTCTGTAGGACAAAGATATTTACTAGCTTGTCACTTGTCTTAGTTCGAGTATCCCTTGAGAGTATTTGGGATCATATTGACATTTATTTCAGGTGTTCGCTCTGATCGTCTTTAACAAGGTCATATATAACTGAGTTAGTCAACCATCTCACTCCTGTTTCAATTGCATTGTCTTGCAGATAAAGTTATTTACTTGGTTAAATGCTTCACCTCTTTCTTTTTTAATACTCTGTCTGCTTTGGCCTCTTATATTATGTTGTATTTGTATAAATTTCTGATAAAACGGAGTTGTTTTCTGTTCTCCTATATTTCTCCCTAATTATACTCTTGTACTAAAAAAATTGGAAACGTACAAATAATGGATGGAAAGTAGCTACATAAACCCCCTGTGCTGAAAGATATAGTACTGCTAGGGTTTTTATTCTTACATGGTAATTGGATTCAAACATTCAAAATAAATGTTAGACATTAAAGGGATGTTATTTAACACAGTGAATAATTACAATTTCAGTTTCTTGCTGTACGGACATGTGAGAACTGATAGTATTTCTCATACATTTTGCTTTTTTCTCTACTGCTCTGTGGAGATTGTTCCATGAAAATAAATGAACAAGCGAGTGAAATATAAAACCATGTGATAAGGCTCTGTGCTTGTTCAACAAACATGGACCTAAAAAGGATACCTATTGCTTTCATTCTTCAAATATGAAGGATTTACATCGTATCTTTGTCTAAAAGCTCTACTGTGCTTTTAAAATGCTCCATTAGCCTTTGTGGTACTGCTGTGAAATAACTTCAGTATGTATTGTTCATATTTGGCAAAGCACAAAATAGTTTTGCAGAGATACAGACTATATTTGAGTCAACTTCATCTAACTTTTATTTACCAATATTCTTGCAAACTAGGACCTGAAAATTCCCAAGTTCTGAATTTCATTATTTCTCATCATTTGTAACCATGACAGAGGCAATTTCAGTATGCTGGGAAAGTGGGAAGAGGGCAGTGGAATACATGTAACACGTCTGACTCTGCTAAGAGGAAGCTATTGACCCATTACGCCTCTCCAATAAGTCCATAAATTTAAGATTTTACTTCATGCGGAACTGCTAGGCACTACAGTTGTCCAAACTACACCTCTTCTGAGATCTTGCAAGACTATGCAATTGCCCCTTGGCTTTACATACACAGCTTGAATGACATGTTTCCTATGGATCTCAGCCTCACAAAACATTAAAGCACAATTACTACTGAAATCATCAGTATCGAGATGATATTAACCAGAAAATTTTCCAGTATGATATATTTTAGAAAAAGCTTTGAAGTTCCAAGGGAACACTATATTAGAACAAATATGGAAAGAGTTATGTGATCCTGAAGGGAATACTTGTATGCTGCAGGCCTGGTGCCTCTGCTCCATGCAGATTTAAATTTTTTCTGACATCTTCCAGAATTTTCCCAAGCATGAGAGCAGTGTATGGCTACTTTGGTGAACAATCCTAGAAGTCTTCAGAAGTTGAAAACAGGATGTAAATGAGGAATGAAAGGAAAGAATCAGTCTCTGGAACTGAAGTTGCACAAATGGCCTAAAAGTTACTCTTTAGTAAGAATTAGATATTGAAATAGACATCTGGAATCCTCTCTAGAAGTTCAGCTTGAGTGTTCTGGAACAAATTTATTTTTACTAAGCTATTTATGAAACATGAACTATTTACTTTTTTGTCATAAAAGCTGAGTAGAAATGATTCTTCTAACTACACACTCCTTTATTTCTGCCTAAACTCAACCTAAGATTTTATAGCTTGTAGCAATACTAGTATTGCAGAATCAGCTCATCCAAAAAAGGGAAAATAGTCTACATCACACTGCTAACATGCAAATGATTTCAGATGTTGCTTACAAACTCATAATCTCCAACTGAGCAGCTGAGTATTTGCAGTAAATCTCTTTACCGAATGAATTTTCGGATTATATGTTTGTTTTCCTTATCTGATCAACTATTAGCTGCATCTTTTAGCACCTAACGAATATTTACAATGCATTCAGACTGAGGAAGTGCTATAGAGTTTTTGAGAGCTGAAGTTATATTTCTCTTTCCCCAACATGCTGTTTTATAGAACAGAAACTATGTAAAAAGAACATTATGTCAAGATGTCAAATCGTACCTTGAGTGAAAGGAGTACAATGATTTGATGAAAAACATCTTTATTTTACTCTTCCTTTGTTCTTTCTTCTCCTCCTGCTCCTCATATTATCGGTCTTTGAAAATAACACTGTCCTTATACTATATCATCTTCTGAGTATAGAAGGCCATATAGTGTATTGCGGCAAAACAGTAAAATTATAATAGACTACAAAGTGACTCTGAAAATCTATCTAATAGTTATCTACTTCATTCCCTATATAACCTGATATATTTAAAAAATACAGCTTATGTAACCATGATTTTTTTTTAATCTTTTACAAATAGCAGTTCAGAACCAATTTTAGTTGTGATCCAAATAAGTAAGCAGAAATGATGACTAGAATTTTTTGGTAAATAATGGCAAGAATTTCATTGAATACTGGTAAAATTTTAATCTAGCTAGAACTAGAACTAGAATCTTTTAACATTTTTGCTATTAACTTAAAAAAAGAAAACAAAAGCCATTGTAATACTTTTCAAAAACAGGCTTTGAATCTAGTATACAAAATGTGGAGCTAAATAACTAGTTATACACAGGCAGAAAGAATTAAGAAATGGTAAATATAAAAAAGAGTTTTTTTCTATGTTTCTTCTGTGAAGTTGTCCTCCTAGTCTTTCTTTGCAAGTGTTTGAATATTGATACTAACCTAATGAAATAAGTTAGTATTAGGGATAACTAGCCTCAAAGAAGTTGTAGAGGATGCATTATGACAAATAATGAGTTGAAAAATGCCAGTTTATTCATGTCTCCAATGTCTGTTGAAAATTTTACTGATTTTTTGCATGAATTTTTATTTTAGAAAGTAGTTATGAAATGAAAGTGGTTATGAAAGTGTTGAAATGTCATAAAAGACTTCCATCTTTTGCTTTAGAATTATTTTGTTTCAAAATAATATTAGCATCATTTGAATAATCCTAATTAAGAATATGTGTAATATCTTCTGACAGCATAATGTGGGATATTTTTTTGAAAGATACCATATTTTGTATCAATATTTTCCTTAAATGAGCTATAACTGTCTGCACAACTCTGAATTTGTGCATGAACGTAAGACTTAAAGTAGAAAACCTTCAGATTAATAAAGCTAATGAAACATCCCTTTCTAATTATCTTGAGTGCTTAAAAAGCAATTGTATGTCCCTTTCTTGCCTATTTGGTCACATTAATAACTTTAGCATTATATAAATATTAATAAAACAAATAGCCTTAACTTCATCTTTACTTGGCTTAGCATATATTTGTTTTGGTGCAAAAATATTAGTGTGTGCTCATTTTATGGCCATTTTGAAAGTCTCCCTCATAATCTATTCCTTCATTTTCACACTTAATTTGCCTCAGCCTGCCTATAGTCTGGCTGAGGCGAGAAATATTGAATAGTACATACATCCTTCAACATTCCATGAATACTTTACATGTATTTGTTAGGTTTTAATTGTTTATATAGGAAACTAAGCAGATGCTGTTGACCACGATGAAGCAATTCACTGCGGAGTTATCAAGACATTGGAAATGCCTTTTTTAAGATGGCAAAAAATGAGGGTTGTTCAGGGGTGTTCTTCAGTGTTACAGTAATTTAAGATATTTGGGGATTTGAAAGGGAATCATCATCTCCTTCTTGAAGCAATGACAGCTATTACATACAAATGAGTAAATACAAAGTATTTGTATTTCTCCATGCTAGTTATAGAACAGAATTTATGCTGGTTGATTTGGAATAAATGAGTATATAGTCTCTGAACAGACAACCTCCATGATTTTTTCCTGTTTTGAATATATCTGTCAGAGCGTGCAATTCAGTGTAATCCTGTATGTGTTACAACCACATCAGAAAGATCTGTAGCTTAAATCACAAACTCCAATACCTGCATATTCAGGGAATGATAGGATTTGTGGTCACAACAGATAATCTGCTAGATTAAGGGCTGAAATCTAAGAGGCATATGCAGCTCATTATACACAGAACAGTTGAGAAATGATCACCATCAGTGAGAGCAAACACAATAGTGCCTTGAAGCTAAGTTAGAAAGATAGCAGTGCTGTTAATAATTAATTTTCTCTGTTGTGTCTGACATCCTGCCTATGATAGCAAAAATCCAATAGGATATTGCTGTATCCCCCAGCTTGTACAAATTCACCAGGGGTGCACTACGACTGATGTGTTGTTGCCCAACAGTATAAAATTAAATCAAGAAGTGCTGTCAGAAACACCCTCCCTCATCTCATAGAAGGCAATTGAATGTGGGAGATGGGAGAGTGTTGAAAGCCCTGAACTAAAGCTGGAAAAATCTATCTATTGCAGCAAGCCTGCTAGCAGCTGTTAAATCATTCCAGATTTAACATAGCTATGCCTTCCCCTTGAACTTTCATCCTTTTGTTTTGGTTTTGTTTGTTTGTTTTTATTTTAAATTAAATTTAGCCCAAACCCTTTTCAAAGTTTTCAAATTGAGGGTCAAGCTATAAGACAGTCTCGCTAAAACAATCATATACTCAAAAGCAGATAATTTTTATCTGTTTACATGGGTTGGATTCTTTGATCTATTTCTATAAATGTTTTCATGAAGTGTTGCTGCAATAGAAATACTGTATGGTGTACACAACATGGCTTCACTGTCTTTGAAGTTAAGTCCCTCCTGGTCTTTAATGTAGTCAGAACCATAATGTGTACTCTAGGTAAACGCGGTTACCTAGATTTTTCAAAAGTGCACTAAAGAAATCACAGAAATAATCTGTGACAGCATGAAGATTTATCATGGATCCATAAATATGTATCTTTGACCCTGGAGCATCTCCTTTCTTGGTACATGTGCTTTTCAAGTTTGTATCTATTTCAAGTTTATTTCACATATTCAGTCTATTAGAGAAATAATACTTAACATCTTGGTCTCAGGTAGGTCGGGAATTTTAGCTTAAATTTTGCCCTGGAACTGAAAAATTTCAAAAAACACCATAGAATCATAGAATTGGTAAGGCTGGTGTCAGAAATGCCAACTGTTCTCCAGTCTCTTGGGGGAAAGAGTGTCTTATTTTTAGGTTTTATTGCATACTTCTCAATGATACAAATTTTTCACATTTTACAGCCTGGGAATTTACTGAATCATTCTGCCCAGCAGAGCTGAAGTTTTGACACTGATTTCTAGAAAAGACCTGTGGCTTGATTTCCTAATTTGTAGTTATATGTTTTACCCTTAACATTTATTATGCAACAAAAATTGCATAATATATAAAAGGTGGTATTTTTGCTATAACTGTTAGCAAAGTCATGGTTACTTAGGATAGTTTTCTACTCTTTATGAGGAAGATATTTAAAACTGACTTCACAATAATTTTTGAAACACAACTTTTCTGTGCACATATTTTTTCCTGGAAAAAAAAGTTGGTCTCTTGTCACATTTAATCTCATAACCTTATTGTATTGCAGGGACTGGAATGTACATTGAACACTCAAAAGATTACCAGATGCATCACGGAGAATGAATGAAAATGCTGTGCCTGTTCAGGTAGGTGCAAACTGATATTGCAACATGCTACGCTCTAGTTGTCTTTAGCAGTTATTGTTAAATGAAGGAAGTCAAGCCACTCAGTTGTGGCTTTCCTCTAAGCTGAGTGAGCACAAGCACAGTGTACAAACTGCTTATACCAATTCTGACCATGAGTAGAGAAAACTAAATATTTAACATATATTTTTAGTTCAGAACTAGATACCAAAAACTGATATTCTTCAATTCCAGTGAAAAGTCAGAGCTTTTAGTGCTACTCAGTAATGATGTTCAGCACCTTGCAGGATTGTCCCCTAGCTGATAAGGTGAAAGGCCAGCTAACAGCCCTCCTGTCCTATTAACCGTACTCTTGTTGATATTAAAGTGAAAGGCATTTGAATACAAGAGTTCATGCATGAGGTCAGTGAGATTTTGCCTCTTGGAAACAAGGAACACCTCCCTTTGTTTCCTAGAGAAGTAAACTGAAAACTAATTTCTCTCTGATTTCCAGAAGGCTAAACAGGTAACAGTTCCCAAAGTACTGTTACTGCTTTATCTGCCTAACTGCCAGGTTCAGTGTTCTGTTTAGTAAGTAAAGTACCATATGACTGCTTCAATTTTTAAAACAATCAATAAATTATTATCCAGGTGGGGCACTTTGACATAAAAAAGTGATGTGTTTGTATATGAGAGTAAGGATTATTTGGKTTTTTTTTGGAGAAATTGTTTTCATTTATCAATTTGTTTAGTCCTTGCTAAGTAAATGACTTCTAGTTTTTAACAATAATCTTATTGCATCAATATATTTAAAAGCAAATCTGTAATATCTGCAAGGGGAGACTTAGTTGATATTTATATCAAATACGTATTCTCTGATTTTTTTTTTTGATTTTTTTTATTCACTCCTTTTCCATGAAAAAAACTTCTTTTAACTATTTTTTTGAAAATTTCTTCACAAACATATTTGTTAGCCATATGGAAGCTAAAAACTCCTTTGAAATACTCACATCTACCTTCTGTTTAAAAAATACCTGATATTCTTATTTCAAAAGAAGTTTTATATCATTGCTGGTTGCCAACTTTTAAAAATGAGAATAGGATAATTTTTTTCTTTTATTATACTGTCAGTGCAAGTAGCTTATATTTCTGAATTTCAGCCTCAGTGAAGTATATGAGACAAAAAGACAAAATGCTGATATAGACTAATCACTAGACCAAAAGGAACCTCTAGCATCTACCTCTGTAGCAGAAAATTATGGAGCCTAAAGATTCTCTCTCTGTATGTTTTGTGTACCCCTTATTTTATGTTGAATGTGTTAATTGTATTACTATTTTTCACTGACAGCCTAATGGATGTGATTACAGAGGGAAACTCTCTCTCCACTCATTCTTTGTCCTTAGGACTCAACACTTGGCCATGCTAGCTTGCAAATTGGTCCTGAATACTTGACACAGCAATTCAGCTTAGCAAGTTCTCTTCTTGGCAAGCTTTTGTGAAAGGAGTCACTTGCATTGTCCATTCACCTCTGTAATAACCTGGACATCACAGTGTCTGGTGGAGGAAGCTCTTGAGGAGCTGGAATATCTTTGATCATGTTATCATTCTTGGTCTATGCTGTCTCTGTTATTGGTGTTATTTTATGGAAATTAATTAATTAATATGTATATCTTATCAAATTCACAATCTCTAAGTTTGAGGATACCAAATGGAGGTATGAGGATACTATTAACACAACAAATATAAGGATACTGTAAACACAACAAATGACAGGCATCAAAGTTTTGGACTAAACCATTTCCCTGCCTAATTACTAGCATGAATTCTATTAAATCCCTAGCATTAATTCCATTCCTRTGCAGCTTCACTCTCTGCACCTCTCAATAGTTTCACCAGGAATTCAGCTGCCTAATGTCATTCTCACAAGCAGTGTAAAAAGGGGGAAATCCTTTGTCCCTCATGGATTTAATGTACAGCTACAAGTCCCAGTTTCTGGCTGCTCAGATCCTCAGGAAACTTGTTACATGCAAATTTTTTTTCTATATACTATAACATTGGCAGATGATAACTCCTGCCACTACACTCTTCATCTAGAGGAGAATTATTTCTCTCCCCCTTGACTTATAATTATTAAGTCACAAATTAATTATGGAAAGATGAGCAAGTTTGACAGTTTACACCGAAAAAACAGWGTGTGTTGGCAGGGTAGGCAGGAGGAAACTAAAAATGATCTAAGCAAACTGAGAATAACACGGAAAGCAGTTTAGAAAAGTATTTTAAAGAGGCCACTGAATGATAATCACACAGTTAACAAAGGGAGATCCAATTTGCCTGTGAAGTGATACCTAAATKGTATCTAACTTTTTGGCAAATTGTCTTCCTAAAATAAGCACCTAAGCTCCCTATCTAATCAAGGAAGTGACTTGCAGAGCAAGTGTCTTTAAAAGCCTGCAGAGGAAAGGCAATACTATCAGACATTTTGACATCAAAGTGAGGCCTGTGAGTACGCCAATCATATATACAGAAGCTTTTAAAAGGTGAGAGTGAGAACTTTTTCTGTTTATGTAATACTCAAGGGATTTGTGTATGTTCAGGCTTCTGTAAAAATACCAAACTATTTACTGCTAGTTAACCAGGTAGAATTTGCACAGCCTTAGAACTAAATGCCAGTACATTCATTTACTTTCGGAACCCCCCCCCCCAAAAAAAAAAAAAAAAAAAAAAGGAGAAAAAAAACCAACAGAGAGGACATTGTATAGCAGTCTTAGTAAAGGTTATGCAAAGTCTGAAATAAGAAAGAAAATATGTACTTTTTAAGGTAGATGTAGTGGCTTACATATTTAGGTAAGGACCATTTCTACCGCTATTGAGTCACTTGGTAAACTCACTGGGCCTATTTTTCCTGCACTGCATTACACATTCTTTGCTCCCCACATACATTTTCTTATTACAGTACCTTCCACACAGGTTGTAAGACATAATAATGGACATTTTGCTGTGGTCTGACATGAAAAGTCAGAGTTGTCAGAAGACAATAAAGCATATGACCAAGAAAATTATCAGTTTCTCAGTGCACAGAATACATCCAAGGTAACACAGGCAAAAGTTGCCTTTTGTTTGTTGTCAGAATGCAATTTGTCACTTTCTTGAATGGAGCCACTTTATTACAGTTATTAAGAAACATTGCATGAGATCCCAAAGTTGTAAAGAAGATGAAATGAGATGGTGCTGCACAAGCTGGATGTGCTTCTAGAGGCATTCCAAGTTCCAAATATCAATCTTTTGATTGCGAAAGACTTTTATATGTACACATGGTTCAAAGAAGAGATATTGGCAACATGAAAATACTGGTAATTTAGTAGTATGTACTCAGTTCATGTGAACCAATGAAATAATTTTATGTTCTTACTTTTACTTCAGATACTAAAATTCTCATCAGAGTCTAGACAAACATTATTTGGCTGCCTGCTTTGGATTTACTGACAGTCGTAGATGGGATGCAATCTCTAATAATGTAGTTCCAAGAACTGAGAAGAATAGTCAATGATGTTGTCAGGACCAAAACAAATCAATGTAACTCCGTCACTTGGCTTCTGTTTCTGCTGAGTGAGAAAGATTTGCAGTGCCAGGAATGAAAATGATTTCAGAGGTCTACCGGACTTGATTGCAGATCATGGAGATGCATGCTTCTCCTCCAAAGGTTTTTCCCTGCTTCTTGATCTGCAATATCTAGGGCAGAAGAATGACAGTCTGATCATATGTCTCCTCCTTAGAAAACAACAACAAAGTGTCTTGAATGCAGTATTGTTTTTCTCAGGAGATTGTCTGCAAATATTTTACAAAAGAAGTGCTGCTGTGCTTCTCATCCCTTGGGTCAGATTAATCAGAGCAATGAAAAACATTTTCAGAAATGATTTGTGTGCTGTGCATATGCAGTTGACTTTTACAATAGCTTTTTTTTGTTGTTTTTCAAGCAACTAGTAATCACAGTATGGTAAGGGAGGGAGTGGCACTGTATGGGGTAAAATTCTGTTTCCACTGCGTAAGCAGAAGCTTTTATCTCTTCTTAAAGTGGGTCATAATTTCACCTATATGTCTTACAGATTGGTTAAATAAGTTTTGCATTTTATTTGAAGAAAGTAACACAGAAATATAGGTGCTTTATTCACAACTGAATCCAATTAAAGCACAATTTAAAATTCCAATTCAAAAACACAATTTCACCTTGCTTTTGTATGACATGGTTAGAATTAGAAAGTAATCAAGGGAAAGTTCTCCTTTATTTCCTATTTAGAAAGAAGTCTGTGTTACTTCCAAAATCTCTTGAATTTTGGGAGGGGGCACTGTAGAACTATGTAAGGACTAGAATAATACACTGTGCATAACAGCTTGCTACAGTGCTACCATGAATTTTGAAAAGCAGTACAGGAATTGAAGTCTGGTCCTGTCTAGACTCAAGGCACATTCTGATGCTTCTGTGTATTTCCACTTTCCATACCTGTTTTTTTCTAACATTCCCTGTGATCAAGCTGCTGCAATTTACTTTAAATAAACTATCATTTAAATCAGTAGTTTCTTCATTCTTCTCTGGCTCTTATCTTGTGCATTTTCCAGTAGCAGGATCAGTGCCTTCCTTTCAATATTTTTAATTTTGTGAATGAGTAGAAAATTATTCCTTCTCTGACATGTCAAAAATATTGCATTATTTATGACAATTCTTCTCTCCCATTGTTTTTCTTAGGTCTTAGTTCCCTATGGAGCTTATTTTATGTCTTTATTGACAATGCATATGTGACATGCTCAGTATAATACAGTTTTACTTTTCTTCAAATAAAAATATCTATTTATTTTTGTAGTATATTAGGCATATGGCAAAAATTGAACTTAGATAACTGGAAATTCACCAGTGCAATATTAGAACTAATCAAATAACAAATGATCTKTAGCAAATACTTTGACACATTGTGATCTTCATTGGATCCTTGAGTTGTGTATATACACATTAATATTTTATCTTATTCAATTCAATCATTGATGTGCAAAGTTAAGCTGCATTAATTTATTTTGAGTGCACTCCTGTTGCCTGCCTGACTGAATATATCATATCTTWAGGCCAAAAAATGAATGTATGAATTTTAAATTTTATGAATTTAAATGTATAAAATTATGAAATTTTGAATTTTAAAATTTCTGTTCCTATTCTGTAATGATTACTTAATTTGTCCATGCTATCCATGCTTTGGATAGATTCCTGAAATTTTCAAATTTGTATAAAGAATTTATCTTTTTGATTCATAACTTGATCCAAAAGCTATGTTGCATTACCATTCTCATGTCTTCCTCAGTGTAAATACCTATCTAATATTCGTACTGCTAAAGAACAAGACAGGATTTGAAATGGGATTGTTTTGGTATGTCTTACTCGCATATGAAAAATCCCTCTGTAACTTCCGTGAGAACCCAATTCCTGTTGTTCAGTTGTATATGTGTGCCACTACACAGATGATACTAATGTATTGGACATCTGTTTCATGAACAGTGCCTCGTGCTTGACAGGACACAATGTTATGGACATAGTCCTTTAAACAGCTTCAAAGTGAAAATAAAATACAGCAAGGAATAAAAACTGTCTTTAGTTCCTTAATCTTCTGCCCCTCTCTCCTTATGGATTAATCTTAGAGCTTTGAGCTTGGATAAATAGGCCTGGCAAGAAAATTCTGTCACTCTCTCTTTCTTTTGCTCTTCTTCTTCTTCTTCTTCTTCTTCTTCTTCTTCTTCTTTTAAAAAAATAATTCTCTAGGCTCTACAGCCTAGAGTGAACATAATTATTTTCAGTGAAGAATTCTCTATTTCCTATGCTACCCAGTGGGATCTTCAAGCTCCACACACAATTAATTTTGTTGGTGGTTCTGTCATTCGTGCATTGGCAGTACGTACTTACTTTTAATTTGCTCACGGTGTGTCAGTCTGATTGGCAAAGTTCATTCAAAGAGAAGGTTTATTTAGTGGCTTTGAAGAGGGGTTTATCTGGGGTACTTTAGGGATCAGGATTCAGTCCTGACAAATAGAGAATTTCATTTGCTGTTTCATCTTTATTCTCATCTAACCTGACCGCTTGCCTATAATAATTACACTAAACTCTAAGTGGATACTTAGTGGCACCTTTCACATCTTTACTCATTTGTAAAAGAATTTTTAGCACATGCATGGGCACTTTTAAGAGGCTAAATTAAATCCTACAAAGTCAGAAGAAAGACTTCTAATGACCACCCTATTGTCCCTGAGAAATAAATCTGTGGCCTTCCTCATTGTAGTATCCAATGGCTAAACATAGAGTGCCTGAGTATTCTGGCTAATGTCTATAACTGGACAGAAAGTTTGAAGGTAGTTAAAGCAGATTAACCTAAGTTTGCTTTCTGTGAGTATATGATAGCCATCTTCAGGAAAGAAATTCTTATGAAGGTAAGTAGAGCAGGAAGAATACATTTAAACTTAAACATTTTCAGACCCGCTATGGATGTTTCCTGCGAAAAGTGTTGTTGCCATACACAGTTTCACTTAGCAAGTGCAAGTGTGAAAGTAAAACTGACTGTTGCTTGGGCAYTGAAGAAGATGGGATCAGGTTTGACCTAACAAAAGAAAGCAATGTGAAAAATAAATACAAAAATCACACATCCCTTCCTACTTTTTTCTGAAAGTGTAAGAGCTCTTAGGCTTCATTGAGAGTCCCAATTTATGAAGGAGACTGCCCACTTCTGCAAATTTCAGTTATTCCTTTGAGAAGGAAATTATAAGCTGTTTTAGGGAAGTTGGTAGGTAATTGGAAACATTTTATTACAGAAAAATATGGTGCTTTTTGGAGCAAGTAGGATTTTTTCTTKTATATTTTTTCTCTTTTGTCCAAGACATCTCTAAATGTAATATGCTACTTCAATTTTCTTTCTCAGTCTCACAAAGCAATATTGACAGATTTGTGCCAATTTGTATCAGATGAGTATCTCACCATGAAATACTAATGCTTTTTGAATTTAAGGATAAAAAGCTACGGTAATTAGGTGAAAAATCTTGGCTAGCAAACACACATTTAATTTTGAAATTCAGTTACTAAATGATTGCAGCAAAATGCTCACAAACACTTCAGAACTTGAAAAAAAAACTTCTCTTTCTTTTTTTTTTAGTGAAATGCAATAAGGGATATGTTTTTATCTATTTGTGGATGTTCCACAAAGAGAAGATGAGGTTGAATTCATGGAATAAGTTATTCACTGCTAATTATACACTGCTCTAGCATCAATGGAAAAATCAACCATAAATGTACTGCAATAACTTAGCAACGTGAATGGGAAGCGTAGCTGTTCCCTGGTGCACATGAATACAAGATGCTAAATTGTATGAAAATGGCCCCAGGATATTGTTTCAGATTCTGTATTGGTTTCTGTATGAATAGCACTGCTGCAGTGAAAAGCAAAACAAAACAAACAGCTCAGAATTTTTCTACTGGTTAAGAATATATCAGTAAAATTCAATATCCCTGTGGATCATGGGTTCAGGTTAAGTTACAAACATTCAGTTGGCCAGTTGCTTTCTATTTTACCCTATTACCCTATTATTCTGGATATTTGTTTGCTTAGTAGAAAAGGTTTATTCTCCATATCACTTCTCTTTTTGCTTTGATCCTTCAAGTGGACCTAATCCCATGTTTGTAATATCATAATCCCCTGCTATGGTAATTAATGTGGTGTCACACATATTCAGTATTATGTAGCTTCAGTGCCAGAAGGGACAGTGAGCCTTGAAAAGAGCATAATATTCTTAAAATAAAAAAAAAAAAAATTAAAAAAGCAAAGTAATAAGCAATCTTTTCAATAAATATGTAGCATGTGGCTGAAAACATAATTTGTCCACTGAATTTGAAAGGTCCCACTTCTTTCTTGGTCTAATCAGGAAGGTATATATGTTAATTTCAGAGGTCATTAAAAAGGCGTAATCGTTTCAGTGTAAAACTATCAAGGGATAGATTTCTTCTCCTAAAATATTCACATGAATCTTTGGAAGAAGGCTTCTGGAAGTGAATCTATCTAGCGGTTCCAGTTTTTCCTTCTACAGGGAAAATACACTGGAGAAGGAGAGAGTAAAGGAAATGTCTCTTACCTTTGGGGAGGATGGGAAGCAAATGCTAGGGACTATTTATAATTTTCACAGCTCATGCAAGTTTGAAGGGGAAGCCAGCTCTACCCTGTCAGAAGTCCCTTGGACTCATTGTTGGCTCTTAGGCTCTGGGCCACGGATATATTGCTGGGCTTCTGAGACTGTTAGTAGCCCTATCACCCCTCTGGAAACACGTATGCAGCTAGGAGTTCAACCTTGTCATGAAATCCCTTAATTTTCCTATATGCTTTTCCTTCTCCTCCTGCGCAGAATATTTTTATTTATTCTATATYAAACACTGTTATAGGGGAAAAAAATCTAATGTTCATTTCATTTGAGAAAAAAAATGTCCATATCTGCTTTGCTGATACTGTAAATCTACAAACGAGCTGAAAGTGTAAGATTCATCTCAGTGGTGATACTGAGGGGAACTGAACAATAAAATCATTGTCTCTAAGTCCATTTAAGATCTTGTCCCTTTATTCCATGTCTTTCTTTCCCAAAAGCATTTAAAAATGTGTTTTTAATTATCTTGAACATCTGATTAATTTCTACACTGCGAACTGCAGCCCTGGCGGGAAGATACCTGTCAAGACATAGCAAGAATAAAATGCATCTCTTTTGAGAAGTGTGAGATATGCTTAGTCCAGTTTTCAATTCATATATTACCACTCTTAGACTTACTTTTAAAGCATAAATCTCAAATATTGCTGGCAAACAGTTTACTTGGTGGTTCATTATACTGCCCAGCAGGCAGTGAAATCAGCAAGAGCATGGGCTTGTTGGGCTGCTCCATATGTTTATTTGCTAGCATGTACAGAAAACAGCTTCACACACAGATTCTGAAAATGCTGAGTACAGCAAATACAGAAAGAAAGGCTGGGAGAGAAGGAGTGGAGGATGGGGAAAAGAGATTCAAATGCAGATGGGAAATGTCTTTCCTAATAGAAGGGAGAGAGATCAGGGCCCTGAGTGCACCCATAGGCCTTGATTGCCCTGACTAGCCTTACCCCCACCCAGGCATCATTTGCCCATGGCCAGGGGCCACATTTAAGCCCAGGATAGCTCTTTCCTCCTAATCTGCTCCAYGCCCCATAGACAAGCCTAAACCCCACAGAAGACTGAGGTCATGCAGAGGCAGCCCTCAACATTGCAGCCAGAGCAGCTCCTGCTTCCCACCTTCTTAAACCACTCAGTGGAGATCAGATGAAGATAGGATCTTTACAGTCAGGTGCAGCTAATCCTCACTTGCTACCCAAAAGAATCAGTCTTTCAGCTGTATTAACCTCCTGGTTCTCAGGGATGGTTCTAGGTTGGGTCACCCCTCTAAGGCCCCAAGCTCCAGAACYCTAACAAGAGAAAGAAGGAAAAACAAAACAAAATTCAGTCCTTATAGTGGTCCTAACTGAAAAACTATTGTACATTGAGGAGTTAGTGATCCATATTACAACTGACCTGAGTACATGCAGGACTGTGCTGTGCTGCACRTATCCCTTGATGTAGGATCACTGGCAATGATGCCACTAGCATGTCTTAGTCTATTTTGAAATGAAGCTGTGTGTGTTCATATAAATATCTTTTTGTGTCACACTAAAAATGATGAATAGAGTTGTTTACTTCTAAGAAAATCCTATAAAACTCTAAAGTGCACAATACCGGTGAACCTCACGACGGACAGGAAGTCTGTGCGCTGCGCCCTGACCAGAGGTTTGTCTTATGCTGTATCATCCCAGGGTTCCTGCAGGATTTCATTACTGATCTTGGACTGATCCCAGGAAATTTTCATCTCCTATATAGATGCCTTTAAAGTTTCAAATAATTAATGAAGGAAGAAAACA